>NW_023665634.1:600000-1200000 GCF_014743375.2 Drosophila subpulchrella
TCGAGGTGGACATGATCTCAAAACTACGAATTTTGGTGAACACTTTGTAAGGACCTTTTTCATAGGCTGGGATAAAACTCAGTCCGGCCAGGGTCCTCTACAGTTAAATTTGTAGAAAAGTATAGGTCGAAACTGGACGGGGAGTTGCCGCGGGGATTTGTGGGGAAAGGAGGCCAGAGTATCCGCGTTGCACCGAGTAAGCAGCTCTAGCGCAACACGGCACCCGAAAGGTATAGTGGAGGGCGGGGCTGCTCCCGGCGAAAATACTAACGAAACGAGTGGCGTAGCCGATCCCTGAGAAAATACCAACAAAACTGGACGGCGTGGCCGTTCACCCCCTGGATGTGCGACTCACAAGCTACTGGGGTAGGGGGTAGGGATCCGAGGGGAGGATGGCCGGAGGCGACCCTTCCCTGTGCTCCCTGTGGTCGATCGGGTGGTCGTTTGCACTGAGTAAGCAGCTCTGGCGCAACACGATTCCCGACCGGCACAGATCACTGCACGTGGCTCGCGACTACCTAAACCGTATTTGGGGCGGGGTTCCCAGGAGAGGGTGGCCAGAGGCGATCCTTTCCTGTGCTCCTTGTGGGCGATCGGGTGGTCGTTTGCACTGAGTAAGCAGCTCTGGCGCAACACGATTCCCGACCGGCACAAATCACTGCACGTGGCTCGCGCCTAACTAAACCGTAATTGGGGCGGGGTTCCCAGGAGAGGGTGGCCAGAGGCGATCCTTTCCTATGCTCCTTGTGGGCGATCGGGTGGTCGTTTGCACTGAGTAAGCAGCTCTGGCGCAACACGATTCCCGACCGGCACAAATCACTGCACGTGGGTTCCCGAAAAATACACAAATTCACACGGACACATACTTCTTCATTCTCTCTTGTCTTTATTATTCGCTAGTACTACTACTACTACCCCTACTCGCACTCAGTCTGATCGCTATTGTCTGTCCCACTTACTCCTTGGATCCGGCGTGCCGTCGCTCGTGCCGCTGTACCACTCCGGGTTGAAGTCCGCTCCTAGGTCTGATCGCCTTGGCTGCCATTCGAGAATGAGAGCGAGCTTCCGCCCTTGCGGCCGCATGTAAGCCCGGCTTGCCGGGTTTCTTCGTTTCCCAACACAGTTTCTTATCGAACCTCCCGCCTATCGCTATCGGCACTATCAGCTGTTGGCCCTCGGTTGACCAACACTGGGTGGTTTTCCAGCCCTGGTGCGCGCAATATTTAAATCGGATAAGCTTAGCTTCTAGTTTGAACTTAAATAAATTGCCTTCGTGGCGTAACGACTTATATTATAATTATATTATATATTATAACTTATAAATAAATGGCCTTTGTGGCGTAATCTCCAATTGTATGCCTTCGTGGCGGAAAGAATAGAAGTGGCGAAATGTGAAGGGTGTGTTTCACGCATCCTCACACCCCCCCCCTTTCTTCGGCGTGATTATGGCGGAGGGAAACGATCACCTCCCGCCCGGCGGTGATGGTGACTCGGAACCGATGACCCTCGATATGGCGCAGGTAGCGCACCCTCCGTCGATCCTGCTCCTGGATGGATGCGACTAGGGCTGTAGGCAGTCGTCGCTGGTGGGTGTCTACCCTCCAGCAGACTGGGGCGACGATCCACTGGGCCTCCTCCATAACTTGTCCAGCGTCCGGACACTCCCGGAGGGCTTGCAGGACCTCATCCTCCTCTTCCCTGCTGAGGAACAATTTCAGGTCCGGTTCCCAGCCCAGCTCGCTTGGTGCGATCGTGCGGCCGGGAGTTTGCGGTACGGCGCGCGCAGAGGTGCCCAGGCCCGGTGATATTGGGTGCGGCGATCGCTGACTGTGCGGTCGAAAACATCCCTTCCGGGGTTCGTGGGGAGCTTTGCAAACGTCCGGGCGTTCGTGGTAGCGGAGTGGTATAGTGGCTTCCACCTCCTGGGGGTGACGTCTGTCGCGGCGTTCTGGGAGATGCCCTCGGGGGCCGCTCTGGTGGTGGTCCGGGCGATGCCTCTGGCCGGCGGTGGCGGGTCTACGAAACCCTGGGGAGCGTTTCCTTTGACTCCTGGGTCCTGGCCAGCAACGGGTCCTGCGTCCTCCTCGTTGGCGTCGTCCTCCTCCTCGTTGGCCTCGTCCTCCTCCTCGTTGGCCTCGTCCTTCTCCTCGTTGGCCTCGTCCTCCTCCTCGTTGGCTTCGTCATCCTCCTCGTTGGCTTCGTCGGAACCGTGCCCGGAGCTGAGTCTCCTCCCGACGTCAGCTTCCCCAGGCTCTGGGTTGACGTAGCCGCCGTAGTCCTCCCAGGCCCGGTTGGCTTCGTCGATGACCGGCTGTTGGGGCGCGCGAAGTTGCCCGGCTCCAAAGCGACCGTCCATCGCCACGGAGGAGTCATCGGAAGACATCGGGCTTCCCGAGGGGCATCGTTCGGCTTCCCGTCGGCATTGCCCAAGGTAGCCGGGTGCGAACGCGTGGTGATCCTGGCTCTGGATCCAAGCATTCACCGAACGGTGAACTGTTGCCGTCCCCGGTTCGCCGGATTCGAAGACCTGCAGCCGTGCCAAACGGGCCACCGTGGGTGCTGTCGAGTCGTCGTCCTCGTCCCCCGATGCTCCAACTGCAAACGCCGCAGGTGGCTCGCCGCTGACTGCGATGCTTGCGTCCGGCGACCACGGCACGGTGGAGATGGAGTCGCCGTTACGAGCTTCGCGTGACTGGAGGCTGAGGATTGGGATGAAGCTGGGTGGTATGGGGCTCCGGTCTGACAGGACCGAGTCCCGGCTGGGGGGTGCGCCGTCGTTGGTATCCGTGTCCGAGTCACGGTGGTCGACCGGTTGGTAGACCCCTGCGACGAAGTTTGGGTAGAAAGGCTCCATCCTGTTGTTGTAGTTCCGATCTGTAAATTGCTAAAATATTAGCCTAGGCCTACGTTCCTTACTGGCCCTGCCTGAGTGCGAGGATCGACTTATCTAGTGGGTACAACTCTCAGCTTAGCCTAGTTTTCTACTAAAGTTATTACTACGATGCTTTGGGTACATTCGTCGACTCCCTTATGTTGGGCACGCGCTCTCTCCGGTGGCTTCTTCCGGGTCCCCTAGTTGGTCACTGCGTTGGTGGTACTCTTTCAGGTCGCCTACTCCTGCTGTTCGCCTCTTCCTGTTTTCCATATGTTGTATCCTGACGATATTCGGGGAGAGGAACTTCAGCACCTTAAATGGCCCCGAGTACTTAGGAGCAAGCTTTGCGTTAAAGCCTTCGCTGGCCTTTGACAGGTGGTGGAGGCGGACCATAACCTGTGATCCGAGCTGAGGTCTCCACTCGCGACGTCGCAAATTGTAGTGGCGGCCTTGTTCCTGAGAAGCCATCTGGTTGGTTTCCAGCGCAGTGCGGAACGCTTCCTGAAGTCGTTTAGCTCGCTCAGTGGGGTCCAACGGCGCCGAGTGTAGACCAGGCGTGACCACATCAAAGAGGGCCCCTGGCAATCTGGGTTCCCTACCCTGCACCAGATAGGCGGGGCTGAAACCGGTGCTATCTGAGATGCTCGTGTTTATGGCCAGCGAGATCTCTGGCAGTAGCTAATCCCATGTCCGGTGATCCTGGTCCACGTACTGGGCTATAATTGTCTTGATGGTCCGGTTTGCCCGTTCGGTGGGGTTCTGCTGCGGGGAATAGGGGGCTGTGTATTCCAGTTTGATGCCGTTAGTGCGACAGAATGTCTTGAAACCGCGGCTGGTGAACTGCGTGCCGTTGTCGCAAATCAAAGTCCTGGGGGCTCCAAAGCGGGATATTATCCTTTCCCGAAATCCAAACTTCAGTTGGGCGGCTGTGGCCTTTTTTAGGGGTATGATCTCGACCCATTTGGAAAAGACATCTATAAATACGAGCAGCATGGTATTCCCTCGTCGGGTCCGAGGAAGAGGTCCAACGAAGTCGGCTCCGACGAGCGCGAATGGCTCCGTGGGATGGCGGGTGAGCATTTTGCCCGCCGGTTTGCGTTGACTCACCTTGTATTGTTGGCAAACCAAGCAGCTGGTGACGTACCGCACAACGTCTCGATGTAATCCCGGCCAGAAATATCGTTGGGCAATCCGTCTGCGAGTCTTCCGGATGCCCAGGTGACCAGCAGAAGGGTGGTCGTGGCATTCCTCCAGCACTCGTTGTCTCTGCTCCCGAGGCACGCAAAGCTTCCATGGGTTGCTGTTTCCCACGTCTGAGGTGTGTCCGATGTGTCGATACAGCTGTCCGTGATCCAGAGTGTAATCCGGAAACTTTTCGGGGCGCCTCTGGACTTCTTCTTGCATCCTCTGGATCCATTTGCACTGAGTTCCGTGTTCCGCGATCAGCTGAAGCATCCCTAGGGGTTGTCGGGAGAGGGCGTCGGTGACAACGTTGTATTTGCCCTTTCGATAGAGGACGGTAAACTGGTATTGTTGCAGCTCCAGAGCCCACCGGGCTATGCGGCCCGTGGGGTTGTCAATCGAGTTCAACCACTTGAGAGCGAGGTGATCCGTAATCACGTCGAACTGGTAGCCCTCCAAGTAGCAGCGTAGCTTCCGCGTGGCCCAAACTATGGTGAGGCACTCCTTTTCGGTAGTGGAGTAGTTTTCCTCGGCTCGCTCGAGGCGTCGACTTACGTAGGCGATGACCTTTTCCTCTCCATCGATGTTCTGAGTGAGGACTGCTCCAATCACTTGCATCCGTCTGAAGCTGGAACTTTTATTCAAAATTTGGGCAGGCCAGTACCGGTGCGGCCGTTAGTCTAGCTTTGAGTGTCTCAAACGCCTGCTGTTGGGGCTCCTCCCAGCTCCACTTGACCCCCTTCCTGAGGAGTCGGGACATGGGCTGAACGATGGAGGCGAAATCCTGGACGAAGCGTCGATACCAAGATGCGATGCCCAAATGGCGACGGAGTTCCTTGACGTTGGTTGGCGGGCGTAGTCCCTGGATAGCAGCTATCTTATCTGGGTCCGTCCTGATGCCTTTTGCGCTGATCAAGTGGCCTAAGTATACCAGCTTTTTCTGGAAAAACTTGCACTTGCCTTGATTCAGCCGAAACTTTGCTTCCCGTAGTCGTCGGAAGACTTCCCTGAGATTCCTGGCATGTTCCTCCCACGTCGCCCCGATGACGATGATGTCATCCAAGTAGGCGAAGGCGTGGGGTTCCATATCCGGCCCGATGACGCTGTCAAGGGCTCGCTGGAACGTTGCTGGGGCAGAATGCAGTCCAAAGGGCATGACTTTCCAGTGGAAGAGTCCACGCCCAGGGACGGTGAAAGCCGTGCATTCGCGGCTTCCTTCCGCCATAGGGATCTGCCAGTATCCATTCTTAAGATCCAGCGTTGAGATGAACCGGGCGTTCCGTAGCCGCTCCAATATGTGGTTGATTCGTGGGAGTGGGTACGCATCGGGTATGGAATGTGCGTTGAGTTGTCGATAGTCGACGCACATCCGCATATCCCCTGTCTTCTTCCGCACGAGCACCAGCGGGGCGCTGTGTGGGCTACGAGAGGGCTCGATTCGGTCGTCTCGTAATAGCTCGTCCAACTGCTGATTGATTATGCTCTGCATGGCGGGGTTCTTTGGATAATACCGCTGCTTTAGTGGCTTATTATCCCGGAGAGTGATGGTATGCTCGGCGATCTCCGTTGGCCCGCTTAGCTCGTCGAACAGCTGTAGCTCCTCCTGTAGAAAGTGGGCGGTTTCCTCGGCGTGAGGTTCTTCGGCCACCTGTAGCCTGGTTGGGTCCTCCGCTACAGTGGCCAGGTGTCCGTGGGGACAGTGGCTCCGGAACGGGTTGTGCTTCCGTGCGCTGGCTGCGTCCGACTGGGCTGGCAGCTGATATACACCGATTTTCCGTTGTGGTTCCCGCGGCCCAGGTGACGTGGCTGGTTTGCGCGTGTGAGTTTCCACCGTTGTGGTGGTCAACATGGCGCTCGTGGAGGGGCGTCGAAACGGGTTCTTCCCCTTTGCCGTGGCGGCGTCCGCCTGCGGCTGTAGGCCGTAGCTGTTCTCCGTGGTGATGCAGGTTCCCGCGGTGTCGCCTGACGAGTTCCTCGACAACGGGGGTCCCGAGGGGTCAGGACTTGTCTTCCGCACTGGCGCGCTTGGCTTTATGTGAGTCCTCGGAGCAGGCTTTGGAACTGTTTTGGTTCCCCCCTCGGTGCCTTGCGATGATTGCGGCGTACCGGGTGTGCTTGGGGATTGCGCGGTTGCGGCCGTAGGAGTCGCCCGCGTGTCTGGGGTTGGTTCTACCTTCCGGGTGGCCGGTGGGGCTAGTTGCAAGCAGACTTGCCCGCAGATTAGAGTTGCGCTGATGGCGCAAAGAAAGTCGATGCCCAAAATCACTTCATCCAGGATCGTTGGCAGGACTAGTAGCGTCAGCCCGATCGGTCGGTCGTTTAAGCCGACTTGCGCCTGGAGGGCCTTGGTCACCTCTTTCTGGGATCCATCCGCCAGAGAGATGCGGGAGCGGACTTCTCTGCTGTTTCTTCCTGAGTCTAAGCGCTTGGCGATCGCTTCGCTAACAAAGCTTCGCGAGGCTCCTGTGTCAATTGTTGCCGAGAAAGGTTGTCCCTCGATGGTAACATTGGCAATAATCCGCCCCCCCGCCAGGCGGAGTGGGGAATCTAGTGATGGGGGAGCACCGAGTGGGTCACCGCAGGCTCCCGACGTGGGCGGCGACCCTGGCCGTTTTCCGTCCGGCGGCAGCAGTCGATGGTACGGATGTTTCGTTTCCCACAGTCCCAGCAGTGCATCAGCGGTGGGTTTCGGCATTCTCGTGTGAAGTGTCCAATTTCTCCGCAGCGGTGACAAGCTCGGCCGATGTCAACCGGTGGTTCCGCTGCCTGGGCGATCATCCCGTTGGATATCGCCGGCCTCCTGGGTCCAGAGGGCGTTGGAGCGAGAAAGTTCTGGGGTCTAGGTGCGGGTCTTCCGCTGCTCTCCCTGCCGGAATTCCAGCTTGCGGTTGGAATTAGGGCTGCATGTCGAACGGGGTCTCGATCCCGTGCGATTTCGAACGCAGTTGCCAGTTGGGTAAGCCCCTCTAGTGAGGAAAACTCATGTCGCCGTATGAAAAGCTGGTACTCCGGCATCAAATTCTCGTAGATCCGCTCGAGCTCCTGGTCTAGTGAGTACTTGGCGCGTTGCATCATCAGGCGTAATTCCACTACGTATATTTTGAAGGGCTCGCCCACTTGTTGTTGCCTGGTCCGGATGGCATCTTCTAGGCTCTGGTAGTACCGCGGAGGCAAGAAAAACTCCAGAAACTCTCTCCGGAAAGTTTCCCATGGCTCGGTGTGCATTTGGTATGCCCGGTACCAGCCTTCGGCGCGGCCTGAGAGAAGTCCAATGACGGCCCGCGGTATGTCACTCGTTCTCACATTGTAGGCAGTGGCACCTTCCTCGATGCGTTCTATAAAATGAACGGGGTCTGACTGTCCGTCAAAAAGTACGCCCCATCCTCGCAGTTTCTCGGCGAACACGGCCGCGGATATAGGGCTGTGCGGAAGATGGGCGGCTGGGTTGGCGGCCAGTATCTCCCGTCCAGGGCTTTTCCGTAGGTTCCCTAAGCAGGGCACGGGAAGCGTGTGATCCTCAATTCCGGGCATCGGTGAGGTGGCCCGACTGGTGGACGTTCTCTGGGTGGGTGCTTCCGGGTATATTGCCTCCAGTGCGGCAAAGCGCTCTCGTAGAGCCGGGCTGTGGTCTCCTCCGCCGATGAAGGATGCCAATCGTGGTCGTAGTTCGTCTACTTGGCCGATCGGGTCAAGTCCAAACTCTTTTAGCAGAGCCTGCAGCTCGTCCTTCCGGCGGTAGGCGATCCACCTGACCCCCATGTTTGCGGTCGTGGAATAACCCCCGGATGCGGTGAAAAACCTGTCCTCTTCCAGTCCGGCAGCTGCCGGATCTGGCTTTGATTCTGCGTCCTCTGACGTTTTCTTTCCCGAGACACTGGGCATACGCGCGGTGGCGCTGCCGATGGCTCTGCTGGGGATCACTCGGTGAGCGCTCCTAGTGGCGTGACTGGGCGCTGGGCGCACGGCAGGTGCTGCTGACGTGCGGCACTGGCTGACCGATGTGGTTGCGGCTGGCGCTCCCGTTGGCGCTCGGTGAGTGCGGCTGGTGAGCGGCGGCGCTGATCGTTGGGCGCTCCTGGTGGCGCTCGTAGCGTGGCGGGTGCTGCTGATGGGCGCTGCTGTGGGCGCTGCTGGTGGCGCTCGGTGGGCACTCGGTAGGCACTCGGTGGGTGCTGCTGGTGGTGCAAATGACGCCGCCCGATGGGCGCTGAACGCTGCTGAGGGCGCGGGGCCGCTCGTTGCGTGCTCCTGGTGACGCTCGTTGTGTGGCTGGTGACCACGTGTCCGGCGCTGTTGTTGGCGCTGCTGGTGGTGCTCTGGGCACCTGATGGCCACGTGGGTGGCACTGCACGGCGCGGGACGCTGCTGGGTCTGCGCTGCTGATAACGCGGCTGGCGGCGCGGGTGACGCTGCTGAGGGCGCGGTGGCCGCGCTGTGCGTGCTCCTGGTGGGAGCGCTGGGTGGGTGCCGCTGGTGGTGCACTGCCGCCGCTCACTGGGCGCTTGTTGGGCGCTGCTGGGCCGCTCTGTGGGCGCTGCTCGGGGCGCGGTATGCGCTCGACGGCTTCGTGGGAGGCCACGTGGCTATGTGGCGCTCCGGGAGTGGGTTGGCGTTGGCGGGCGCAGCGTTACGGGATCCCCTACTCTAACTATTCCTGCGGTCTCCTATCTTTCTCTAAATCTCGTCTACTGGACATGGGTCTTTAGGCCATGCGGTTGGTGGTAAAAACCCAACTCTCCTGAAGGATATCTAGTCGTCCTTATACGTCCCTGTTCGGGCGCCAAACTGTAAGGACCTTTTTCATGGGCTGGGATAAAACTCAGTCCAGCCAGGGTCCTCTACAGTTAAATTTGTAGAAAAGTATTGGGACGAAACTGGACGGGGAGTTGCCGCGGGGATTTGTGGGGAAAGGAGGCCAGAGTATCCGCGTTGCACCGAGTAAGCAGCTCTAGCGCAACACGGCACCCGAAAGGTATAGTGGAGGGCGGGGCTGCTCCCGGCGAAAATACTAACGAAACGAGTGGCGTAGCCGATCCCTGAGAAAATACCAACAAAACTGGACGGCGTGGCCGTTCCCCCCTGGATGTGCGACTCACAAGCTACTGGGGTAGGGGGGTAGGGATCCGAGGGGAGGATGGCCGGAGGCGACCCTTCCCTGTGCTCCCTGTGGTCGATCGAGTGGTCGTTTGCACTGAGTAAACTTCTCTGGCGCAACACGATTCCCGACCGGCACAGATCACTGCACGTGGCTCGCGACTACCTAAACCGTATTTGGGGCGGGGTTCCCAGGAGAGGGTGGCCAGAGGCGATCCTTTCCTGTGCTCCTTGTGGGCGATCGGGTGGTCGTTTGCACTGAGTAAGCAGCTCTGGCGCAACACGATTCCCGACCGGCACAAATCACTGCACGTGGCTCGCGCCTACCTAAACCGTATTTGGGGCGGGGTTCCCAGGAGAGGGTGGCCAGAGGCGATCCTTTCCTATGCTCCTTGTGGGCGATCGGGTGGTCGTTTGCACTGAGTAAGCAGCTCTGGCGCAACACGATTCCCGACCGGCACAAATCACTGCACGTGGGTTCCCGAAAAATACACAAATTCACACGGACACATACTTCTTCATTCTCTCTTGTCTTTATTATTCGCTAGTACTACTACTACTACCCTTACTCGCACTCAGTCTGATCGCTATTGTCTGTCCCACTTACTCCTTGGATCCGGCGTGCCGACGCTCGTGCCGCTGTACCACTCCGGGTTGAAGTCCGCTCCTAGGTCTGATCGCCTTGGCTGCCATTCGAGAATGAGAGCGAGCTTCCGCCCTTGCGGCCGCATGTCAGCCCGGCTTGTCGGGTTTCTTCGTTTCCCAACACAGTTTCTTATCGAACCTCCCGCCTATCGCTATCGGCACTATCAGCTGTTGGCCCTCGGTTGACCAGCACTGGGTGGTTTTCCAGCCCTGGTGCGCGCAATATTTAAATCGGATAAGCTTAGCTTCTAGTTTGAACTTAAATAAATTGCCTTCGTGGCGTAACGACTTATATTATAATTATATTATATATTATATTATAACTTATAAATAAATGGCCTTCGTGGCGTAATCTCCAATTGTATGCCTTCGTGGCGGAAAGAATAGAAGTGGCGAAATGTGGAGGGTGTGTTTCACGCATCCTCACACACTTAGTCTTGTCCATATTTATACTGAGTCCCTTCTTTTCCGCCTCCCTGAGTGTTGATTCAATTATGGAGCTGAGGGTCGATGGACAGATTCCCGTAGTAATTACGCCTATGTCGTCCGCATAGGCTATTATTTTTGGGGCTCTCCTCTCGAATCTCTTGATTAGGTCATCGACCACCAAATTCCATAGGAGAGGCGAGAGGACCCCACCTTGTGGTGTGCCTCTGTGTGCCCCGTTTACCATGAAAGCAGCTCCATTCAGAATGTACCCGCCTGCAGCTAAGCAGGTTTCTTATCGGGAGGATTATTGCAAGGTGCGTGTTGGTCGCTTCTAGGCGATCCATTATAGCATCCGTTTTGACATTGTTGAATGCTCCGGATATATCTACAAATACCCCGAGTGTATATTCCTTAATGTGTAGGGCTCTCTCAACGGTTACTACTAGCGAGTGTAGTGCCGTTTCCACATATTTCCCATTGGTGTAGTCGTGCTGGTTGAATGACATGAGTCTTCCGACATCGTTCCTTGGGTATTGAGTGACTGCACTTTCCCTTTTTTGGGAGGAAGACAATCCGAAAGGTCCTCCATTGGTATGGGATATAGCCCGTGCTTAGACATGCCGAGTGTACTTCATATAGCCATGGGGTGATCCTTTCCTTGGTCACCTGTAACATGGCTGGAAACATTTCATCTAGTCCTGGTGCCTTATAGCCCGCAAAGGAGTCTATGGCCCAGTTGATTTTCCTAGGTGTTTTTAGATCGTCCGGGGGGCGTTCTTTGCCAGTTGCTATGTCCAGATGCTTGCTGGCGTCTAGGACATCCGTGCATCCCGGGAAGTGCAATTGCATAAGTGCTGTAAGGGCCTCTTCACTTCCCTCAGTCCACTGTCCTTCGTCGCATTTTAGCTGACTCTGTATGGTAGGTTGCTTCGAAAGCAGCTTCCGGAGTCTGGCTGTTTCCGGGACGTTCTCGATGCTGTAAATGTAATTCCGCGTGATTCCATCTTGTAATCCCTAAGTAGGATTTTGTTTTCCCCTTTGATGATCTCATTGTCTGCCTTTTTGCCGATTTTGAAGAATTCTCGGAGGTTATTTTTTTTAAGTGTCAGTTCCCGATTCCACCATTGTGGCTTGGTCCTCTTTCTTGTTCTTGATGTCGGGCATGATGCGTGATACGCATCCAGTAATTCCTTGGACATGGTCTCTAGGGAGGTTTTTATGTCTTTCATGGATTTTACTACGCCCGGGCGTAGTACTTTTTCCAGTTCGTGTTCCGGGGGTTTATATATACAGTTACCTTTGGAGTACTTTTAAAATCATACCTGAACTGAATATACCTATGGTCTGACAAGGATGATGTTTTTAGAACTCTTCATTCAGAGACAAAGGTACTCTGTCCCTTTACAAGCGTTATAACTAACACATTTGACGAGGTAGGACCCACAAAAGTGTGTTCCTCCCCTCCGTTTGCTATATATAAGTTAGTAGATAGAATGATGGAGGAGTTGGTCATCGACCCGAGTTGCACCAAGCTGCTCAGCTGGTCTGGTGGCGTCGGTCTGTTGTGTGCCATGTAGCAGGAGGATTCCAAGAGGCGCTGCTCCTCGCTTTCTAGCATCACGGTAGTCAAGTCATCAGAGCTTCCTTCCCTTCCGTACAAGTAAGGCGCTTCTGTTCGTGCTTCACGTTGGTGAGTAGAATGTATTGTAGTTTGAGGACCTTAGTCCGGGAACGGTATTGCCCGAGGCAATCCATGGCTCTTGAAATAGGGCTATGTCGACGGGCCCTTGCTTCAGGGCAATCAGGAGCTCCGCCGACGCGAGTCTGCTTTTATGGAGATTGAGCTGCAACACTCTCATTGTCATGGTGGCTAGCTCATCCCCGCTCGACGGGTTGGCTATAGCAGTCAGGTCACTGTCCTCTTCGTCCTTTGAATCGTCTAGCGCAAGGTCCTGGACGGCATCCACGATGGCTTCCAGACCTAGGTCCTTCTCCACCTCGCCTGCCCGCAGGATGTGTGCGCCTTTGTCGTCGGGGTGGCGATTCTTAAGACGCAGGTAGACACTTTCTATGCCCCACGCCATCTTCCCGGATCTTGGGTACAGCAGATCCTCCGACTCCTTGTTGATTTTGAGAACCACACTTTGGTCGCCCTCATTGGGTAGTGGGCTGGCCATGTGCAGAATCTTCCCATTCGCCGTTGGGACGTCTGGGTTTGCCGTTGAAGCAGCTTTAGCGCCCGATCCCCTTGGATTGCGATGGTATGGATGGGATGGGATGGGATGGGATTAATTCCGTGTCCACCACCTCTAGCTTGGCCCCCTCCCACAACGCCATCACTTGGCAGACCGTTTGCGTCAGCCACTTCCTGGTCGGAACCTGGCTCAGGCAAGCGGGTATGGCTTGTTTCGGCTTCGTGTAGCACGCTATCCGAGCCCGAGTCTACTACAACAACGGCACCCGTGCGGCTTAACTTTGCCTGAGATGACCTGCTGAGATGACCTGCTCCCGTCATCCTAGGGGTTCGACCGCTGGCGTTACGCATTTATATATTATCTACCTCCATATTTACACGCTGATTAATGTACACCTTTACAAATAGTTTATATCAGCATTTTTCTAAGAGTGTTTATCTTCTTCCCACTTCTTCACCTTTTGATCACATTCCCTTTCCGGATCTAGGAAAAAAAGAACTCGATGCTGACGCGTTTTTTGCGAATTGAAAGACGTATTGGAAAACAACTTCCATAACGTTTTCATTCTTTTATCCCATTGAGATTTAAAGCCTGGAGATTAACAAACTCTACTAAAAATAAAAGCAAAAAAAACATAATACTTATTTTCTAACTGTGGCACACATTTCGCCCTCTGCCAAGATGGTTCTAGTTGCGCAGGGTAAAAATTTTTGTGTAATGTTAATTACACAATTAATTTTGTGTCTGTTATTTTATGGCTTTTTTTATTTATTTATTTATTTCTTATTTCCTGGTGCTACAAGTATTTCCTTATAAATAAATGCAAAAGTCACAAATATAAAATTGAATATAATAAAAACAAGGGAGAACGCTATAGTCGAGTACCTCGACTATCAGATACCCGTTACTTAGCTAAACGGACCAAAGGGAGCAGGAGATTTGAAAGAGAGATTGAGATTAAGCGAGATTGAAATGCGCCACCTACCCGCGATCTCAATATATGATTTAAGCGTTATGGGCGTGGCAAAATTTTTTTGGGTCATTCGAAAACATTTCAGTTAACATTTTTTTCTAGGGTCATGGTGGTGGTGGTGGTTCCTAACAGAATATACACAAAAACAAATGAGATCGTTTATTTAGTCAAATACGTTTTTATTTAATCATATTCGTGTTAAATTAGTTTCCATTGAGTTTTTAAAATAAATTAATGTATCTTTCCATCAATTTTAATGCATCTTCTTCTTTCTTTTCAACATGCATACACCTGCAAGTGTCAGGTCCAACTATAAAATCATCATATGCCCATTTACAGGATGATAGGTGTTCTCCATACTTGGTATTTATTACTGGGGTGGATTCTACATCTTTAAAAAATGTATGAAATGATTTCAATTTCGTAACATGTTCCTTGAAGATCTCACTTCCATGCTCCTTTAAGAACTCTTAAATTTTTGAGGAAATCATTTTTTTCTTTCAACGTAATAGTCTGAATGATTATCTTAAACTAAGGTTGGGTAGAGATAAATCATTGTATTATACTTAGAAAACAGATGTTAAAAAATGCAAGACCTGATGATAGACCCACCCTCGAAAGCAAATTCAAATCAATAGACATTTTTTTTTTTTGTTTTTCTCTTTATTTTAGAATTTTAAAATATGATGAAATTAATTTTCTAACTGTATATTGTTGAATTACAAAATGAAAACAAGCGCAAGTTTCTATATTATCATTAGAAAATTTTCATAAATGTAAATGTTCTCCAAATGTTGTTTTTATAAACTCCTTTACGTCAATACCCATGAACATGTTCCTTGACTCCAATAGTAATTTCAAGTCCTCTGTAGGATTTCTACCGAAATCTGGCTTTGCTGAAAAGGTTTTTTTTTGTGTGCCGCAATAAGTACAGAACAAATTGGGCTGCGGAGAAGTGAATACGTCAAGATTTCCTTTCGTACTGATTTTATTGAGCATGCATGCGGGTTTATATACATGATTTGGGGTTACAGGGATATTTACTTAGGTCTAGTCTAGATACAAATGGACTACATGGTTTATTATCAGATAACAGGAAAATAGCCTAAATAAGCAATGACATCTACCAAATGGAGTGAAGACACGTCCGTCGGCTGGATGCATATGGTTTATGACCCGTTTATCATATGCAGATATGCGTAGACCAAGATATCAGCTACCTATTTATTTAGGTTAAAGTAGCTATCAGCAACGAACGAATTTCTGCTAAGTCGAAATCGTACATACTCCCGGCCGTTGAACTAATGTTCAACAATCGTTAATGTTGATCGTGAAGAGCTGGATCGAAGAACGGTCTCTATTTACAAGCGTGGGCGGCATTTGACTTAGCTGAAGGGTGTTTCTAGATTTTCGGCATTTCTTCATTAAGTGAATTACAACAATGATTATTATAAAAACTAATGCAATATAAATAGCAATATGATGATGTTCAATAGTCACAAGATTATGTGGTAACTTAAAACTATTGGGAGGCAAGAGTTGAGCCTCTCGTTGATACAACTTAAGGTTTGTATTTAAGGTTTGGGTCTTCCATCAAACTTGTAGAGGTAGATCTTGTTGAATTAGGTCGTAAATTCTCCGTGAGTTCTCCTTCTCCAATGCGAGCATACGATGTACTTAATGTGGTTTCCAATATGTCTTGACTTGTAATTGTCATTAAGGTATTTCGAATGGTACATCCAGGTTTTGCAACCATTAATCCTGAACCTCTTAAATTTATATTGGAGGTTCCGTCTAAACAAACTGCAGATAATGTTAGCGTGGATCTTGTTGTAAAGATCCAGTGATTTTTAGCATGTGTTCTTAGCCAAACTAACGGTCTTTCTGCCTTTATTAGATTGCAAGAAGAATCCTTTTTATTATGAAACATCTGCATTTCGCAGCTAGTTTCCGAAGAGAACATTTCTTGTTTGTCGTAACATATAAAATAATCTTTCGCTCTCTCTTGACAAGCCTTCAAATCAATCTCTGACATTTCAACGAATTCATCTCGATGACTGTTTATTGCGATGCATGGGGTTTTTATTACGAACATACTGATTCCATCTTCAGCCAAAAATGGAATTGGTGTCGATCTGTAGATATCCAAAATCTGAGTAGGTACCAAAGGCAAGTTTACCTTGATGATAACATGCTCTTTTATGATGGTTCCCTCAGCCCTCATCATCTGATATGCCATTAATATATTTTCAGGAGAGACTGGAAGCATTTGTCCAGGCTTCAAATGATTTCGTATCTGATCTAACTGATCCTTTAATTGTCTTGGTGACAGCAACATCGGACTTATTGTGTTATGCCGAATATCTGTTAAAACGTTTATGATCTCGGTTTGCATTCTTTGCAAGCTGGAGGCTAATAGAGAGAGTTGAGTCGCAAGTGTTATGTACCATGAAAATTTATTAAATCTACTTTCAGTACCAGTTGTTTCTGCGATATAATTCTCTATCTTTTTCAAACGCTTGGAATTCGAGATCTCATTCCTTTTAATAACATTAGTTGTAGAGTCAATCAAAGATGATTGATTTCTTAACAACGTAAACAAATGCTTCCCATTCGCTTTAACATTTGTTATCATTTGCTATATTTTATCAGCGAAAATAGAGTCCAATATGCCGAAGAGACTACTGGCAATATTTGCAACGATGTCCATTGGCCCTCTTGGCTGACGTGATCTTGCTATCAGCATGTTTTCAGCTTAAAGATCCTTCTCGATGTGTTTAAAATGTTGATACATGCTTGAACATGCTTCAGTCTCTGGAAAATGCTTGCACAAGTGTCCAATTTTTGTTGTGCCCATTGAAAAGGTACTCAAATCCTTTCAGTAAGGTTGCAAATTAAAAGAGACAATTAAGGTCCAATCCGTTTTCCCAAGTTGACTCTTTCCAATCCTTTCAAAGAATATTCCAGGTTTCGATGCAAATTGAGTAACGTTAATTGATTGTGATGCTACTAACGGTAATAGAAGAAGCATAACAACTAACGCCATTGTCAGCGAAGGCATTGCTGATTTCTTCGACCTTTTCGTCTGTCTCTCATCAGGTGAATTCTCCTCTTCCTCTTCGGCAGCTGTATGCCTATGAACAGGCTCCTCTTCTGAGAATAGTGGGGCGATATGTTGAATATCTCGCTTAAATATTTCTTTACTCGTTTTGACTTCTACAACTCTGACAAAATTATCCTTGCCATGAATTATCTTAATTATTCGTCCTAATGGCCATTGCAGAACTGGAGTATTATCTTCCTTTATCAACACTAATGCTCCTTCCTTTACGTTCGTTGAGGATCTTCTCCATTTTTGACGATGCTGAAGTTGTTGCAGATAATCAGTTGATTATTGAGTCCAAAACGCATGCTTTAACTTGGAAACGGCTTGCCATCGCTGTCCCAATGATTGTGGTTGCTGAGATGGCTCACTATCTGCTTGTGCGGTTAATGGTTCTCCAATTAGAAAATGACCCGGGGTAAGTGCCGTTATATCATTTGGATCGCTCGATATCGGAACCAAGGGTCTTGAATTCATGATAGCTTCGATTTCCACTATCACAGTTTCTAATTCCTCAAAGGTCAGATCCGCTGTAGAAACATTCTTTAGCAATAAATGTTTTGCCGATTTTACCGCTGCTTCCCAAAGTCCTCCAAAATGCGGTGCTCTTGGTTGGATAAACTTAAAGTTGACGCCTTTATTATAGCAGGTCTCCACTATAGACCTCTTGGCCTTTTCTGAAACGATGGCTTCTTCCAACTCCTGAAGCTTATTCCTTGTCTGACATTTTCCTCGACGACTTATGAATCGACGAAGTGCTGCCAAGAATGCTTCTGTGGTTAAATCGCTGACTAATTCCAAATGCACTGCCTTGGTCGCAAAGCAACAAAAGATTGCTATGTAGGCAGTATGTGGTTTCTTTCCACGAATTTTGTAGTGAATCTTAAATGGTCCACAATAGTCAACTTCAGAATTAAGAAACGGTCGAGCTTGTGTGACTCTTAAGGGTGGTAACTGTCCCATTATTTGTTCCATTAATTTTGGTTTAGCTCTGGTGCATTTGTCACATTTTAAAATGACATTTCGAGCTATTGTTTTTGCCTTTATTGCCCAATATCTTTGCCTTGATGTGGCTAGTAGAGTTGGGGCACCACAATGCATATTTTCCTTGTGGATTTTTTCTAATATTAATTTGACTAATGGATCATTATATGGCAATAGTACAGGATGTTTTGCATCGAATGAAAGCTCAGATGCTTCCAATCTGCCTCCAACTAGAATGAGATCATCCTGATCCAAGAAAGGCGTTAGGGCGCTGAGATTACTGCCTCGTCCGACTTCCCGGCATTTCTTTAATTCTTTGATTTCGGCGCTAAAATTATTGTGCTGAATTAATCGGAGACCTATCTTTCGAGATTGTTCCAGCTCTTCAAATTTCACTATTGTCGTTGCGTCTGAAGATTTCCTTTTGAATCGCATGATGCAGGCTACTATTCTTAGTAACTTATCAAATGAATTCCCGTGGTTTATGCCATAAAGCCAATTCAGAATTTGCGTGGTAGCCACCAAGATTTCTGGGTTCTCCTGGGGAATTGCACGGCGTTCTGATTTTGCCGCTACAAATGGTAATGGCCATTTTGATGATGGACCATACAAGAACAGTGGACCATAGACCCAAAAACTGAAATTGGTGAATTTGGAACCACTTATTCCTCTTGACGCTATGTCTGCAGCGTTCTTTTCCGATGGAAAATGCCGCCATTCCCTTTGCAACAATGCTTCTTGAATGGTGGTAATTCTAGTAGCCACAAGTTTGTCCTTTATTGTCTTTGGGCTATTTATCTGCCCAAAAATATGTTACAGTTCCTTGCAGCGACAATTGTTCCTTTATGGTCGCTGTTAATTGAGCACCTAAATCTGCTGCCTTCAATTCTAGTCTCGGGAGTGTGATCGCATTTACTGGGGCCAAACGCGACTTTGCACATAATAACTGTACAGTCACTCGATTATCCTTGTGAACTGCACGAAGATAAATGGCTGCAGCATACGCATTTTCTGAAGCGTCGACGAACGTATGTATCTCCTTTGACATTTTTTTAACATTTTTAAATCTTCCCGGAATTGCTTCCATTCCGATTGTAACTGCGTTGGCATTTCTTCGTTATATTAAAATTTATCCTTTGTTAGGCCTTGCATGAATATTTTGGCCTTTATGACTACTGGAGAAAATAGTCCGAGAGGATCAAATATTTTGAATATTTTTGAAACCACATCGCGTCTTGTTATTTTGTCTGTGGTCACAGCTTGTGCTTTTCCACAGAGTTTGCCAATCGTAGGATTCCAAGTGATTCCCAAGGTTTTAATGCTGCAGTCCTCAAAGGCAGCATCTTCAAATTGTACGGTAGGAATGATATCTTCCTTATCCAATCCTTGAAGAAGATGGTTACTACTTGCGCACCATTTTCTTAATTTAAATCCGGAACTTAATAGTATGTGATTAGGCTCCTTTTGAATTTGAAGGGCCTCTGGAATTGTATCAGCTCCGGTGATACAGTCGTCGACGTAAAAATCATTTTTAAGAGCAGACGATCCTATGGGATATTTCTGCATATGCTTGCTTGCTAAATATTCCAAGCATTTTGTTGCCAGATATGGTGCAGACTTTGTGCCATAAAAGACGGTTTTCAACCGATAAGACTTAAGCCTTTCTGAGGGATCATTTCTCCAGACGATCATTTGATATTGTTGATCATTTGGATTTATCGAAATCTGCCTGTACATTTTTTCAATGTCAGCAGTGAATACATATTTATTCTAAATCGAAGCAGTATTGACATTAAACTGTTTTGCACTTTAGGACCTTTGTTCATTAAATCGTTCAGTGATTTTCCAGAAGATGTCACTGCAGATGCGTCAAATACAACTCTTAATTTGGTTGTCTGACTGTCGGGTTCGAGAACACAATGATGCGGTATAAAGTAATGGGACTCCGGAAGATGTATATGGGGTACTTCCTTCATGTGCCCAAGAGCTTCATACTCCTTCATGAACTCTATGTACAGGGTGGCTCATGAAAGCCGCTACCAAAAAAAAATTTAAAAACTTTTTTTCAATTTACTGAATCTGTTTAAATTTTTTTTTACTTTGCAGATTGACTTTTACATTTAACAAAAATGGATAACTGGGACACTGGAACAAGAATTTGGATTGTCCGCCGCTATCACGCACTGGAGTCCGTAGTTTCGGTTCAAAGAGAGTATAGGCGCACGTTTGGCGGCAATCCTCCGAGCAGATGTAAACAATTTTGCCGAGCATGGGACAGTCAACAGAAGACCATACCATCGAAGCCCTTCAGTTCGAACGGAGGAAACAATCGCTGCTGTAGCTGCTGTCATACAAAACAATCCACGTGTTTGGACAAGGAGCTTATCTGCTCAAATGGGACAGACAGTCATTACAGTCAATTATGCACAAAGATCTGGACTATAAAATTCAAATGGCCAACAAACTGGACGCTGCAGACTTGCCGATTCGCTTGGAATTTTGCCAGAAGATGCTTCAAATGGTGGAAGAGGATGGAAACATGTTGAACTCTCTTTTTATGTCTGACGAGGCCCATTTCGATTTAAACGGCAACATAAACAATCAAAATTGTCGAATATGGAGTGCTTCCAACCCACAGATACACCATGAGACGGAATTGAATCCACTTCGTGTCACAGTGTGGTGTGCAGTTTCATCACGCTGCATTGTCGGGCCCTACTTCTTCGAAGAAAACGGTCACACCGTTACGGTTACTGGAGACCGTTACTTGAGCACGTTGAGAGAGTTTTTCTATCCAGAATTACGCCGAATGAGAATTTCTTTAAACTCTGTGTGGTTTCAGCAAGATGTTACAGCTCCTCACATAGCCCAACCTGTTATGACAGAATTGCGACGAAAATTTCCCAATAAGCTGATATCCAGAAACTCCACATTCCGTTGGCCTGACTTTTTCTTGTGGGGTTATTGCAAACAGGAAGTCTACAAAGCAAAACCAACAAATTTGAATGAACTAAGGCAATCCATTCGAGAAACAATTGCGGCTATTCCTTTCTCAACTCTCCAAGCAGTAATGAACAACTTTTTGGTAAGATGCGCACATGAATCAACGAGTAGGGGGGGCATTTAAATTCCATTATAAATTAAATGAGCTTTAACATGAATTAAAGAAAAATGAATTCCATACACTGAAAAAAAATTATTTGAGTCTCTTAATGTAGCAAAATTCATCAGCCACCCTGTATCCTTTTTTTATTGCCTGATCTCTTTGCAATCGTTTCTCCAACGATAAAAACCGTCTCGTGGCTGAAGCATGCTCCAAAAAGGGTAACTTGCTCATCAACCTTTTCTCCTTCCGTGAGTACAGCACATACTGATGATGTAGGAGCTCTTTCAGAAACTTTCCAGGCTACAATCCATCCAAGTTTGGTATTCTGTAGCTTGGGGAGTTCATTCCTTAAGTTCATGCACTCGGCTTGCAAGAAGAATATCAATTTTTCCAGGTTTTCCAAATTGAGGGTCAGCCAACATTATACTTTTTGGTATTTTCCAATTATCAGTCAAAATTGTATAAGTTGGTTGATCAGCAACTATGTGAGGCAAAACCATTGCTTCAAGCCGTGAACTAAAATCGCCTTGTTTTGACTTTAGCTGAACGTTGATCCTTGCATTGGAAGTCTGAGATTTTCCACCAATGCCATTTATTTTCAGCATCGAATTTGTGGTTTTCAGTGAGAGCATTTTAATTGCTCTTTTGGAAATGGCATTAATTTGGGATCCAGATTCAAGCAGGGCTCTGAATTCTGCCTTTTGTCCATTTACTCCTTGAATAATTACTCGGGCAGTCGCCAGAAGAATATAACTGAATTGCTTTCCACTTGCTGATGCGGCCGTGATACAAATGCAACAAGGTATTGTGTTTTTTGTTGCATTTAAAGCAATCCCTCTTTGTGCATGTCTTTAACGGGTGATTTTGGCTTAGACATTTAACACATCATTTTTGTTTTTGAACCCAGTTAAGACGTTCTGCTGGGGTTTTCTTTAAAAACTCATTGCATTTATATATGCTGTGATTTGGTTTCTTACAAAAGAAACAGTTATATTGTGTTTCAGGTCCAACTGATGCACATTTATTTTGTTTTTTTCCCTTTTCTGATCCAATGGCTTCAAGAGTGAGAAACCTTTGTTCAAGAAAGTTTAAAAATTCATTCAAAGGCTGAATTTGCCTTGTATTTCGAATGTATTGCTCATACATCAAGTGGTATTGTCGATCAAGCTTTTTTGTTAGAAGACAGAGTAGAAGTGGATCCCATTTGTCTGTCTCTATGCCGATGTTATTGAGAGCAGATAATGTTATCAGTACTACTTAATACTCTTTTATTGTTGAATAATTTGCCTCAGTTAGCGATAAATGGCGAATTAGGCGCTCTGCCTCTCCATTTACGTTAGTCTTTAAGTGCCACATTTTTTGTATAGTGGGTAACGTTGATTCATGAATCATTTTTTTGAATATATCATGAAACTGTTGACATTTTAAATAATCCCCATCAAATTTGGGTATGGCTACCTTTGGATAATGTAATACATTTTGAACAGCATTTGTTGGAGAACTATTTGCTGTTTCCTTTTTTACATACATTTTTGTTTGTACCTTTATGACTGCATCTTCTGCTGCCATGTATCTGAAGTCGTCATATCCGAGTTTCTTCGGGTCCTTAAATTTTTTATAAATTTAGACATTAATATTTTTTATTTCATTCCAGTATTGTGTAATGACTAAGGTAAAATTTTGTTTTGTTTTTCCGGCATTTTATTCATGATGCGCTCTAAACTATCAAGCAACACCCATTGTTCTCCGAACATCGATTCTATTTCAATGTCCTCTGCTGATGATGCGATGGATGTAACATTCGCTTCCAAGAGAGACAACTGATTGTTGAATTCTGTCTTATAATCCTCAACCACTTGCTTAGTTTTATTAAAAAATGCAATGACTCCTTTAAGGAAATTATTTATTTGATTATCTCCGGAGTTAAATTTATCCCACAGGGATTCTAATGTTAATAGACGTTCTCTGTAGTAGGCTGGCTTAGTCTTCCTGTCGACGGAGTCCTTTTTGTAATTCCGAATGATATTCTGAATTTGCTTTCCTACAGATAACTGTCCTGTCAATAACTGATGAATGCTGTTCAGTGCCATTTCTACCTTTTTTATATAATCCGATTAAGAGGTATTTTGTACTGATGTGCCTCGACTCACACCGTTGGATATATATATGTAAATTGGCTTTGAACAGATCGATCAGTGGAACAGCAGTTTATCTGGTTCAAATCGCCTGGTTGGTGAGAACCTGTCCTTTTCCAACGTAGATCCTTACAGTGTTTGATCGTCAAGTTGATCGCACACCTAAAGTGGTTGAACTTACCGTCTTTTGGTCGCCTTGTTGACCGTTGAAGACTGTAATTAAAGTCGTGAAGTAGGATCAAATCGATATTGTATTTGACCGAAATATGCGGTTCAAATTTTTACAAAATTGACTTTTGGTTGATCAAATTATGATCGATGATGCAAGTTCAAATTGGAGTCCCAATTTGAACAATTGTTGCGGTTCAAGGTCGGGGGTCACCAAATTTAGGATTTCTACCGAAATCTGGTTTTGCTGAAAGGGTATTTTTATTGCGTGCCTCAAGTACAGAACCAGTGGCAATAGTCGCCGCAATAAGTACAGAACAAATTGGGCTGCGGAGAAGTGAATACGTCAAGATTTCCTTTCGTACTGATTTTATTGAGCATGGATCCGGGTTTATATACATGATTTGGGGTTAAGGATATTTACTTAGGTCTAGTCTAGATACAAATGGACAACATGGTTTATTATCAGATTACAGGAAAATACCCTAAATAAGCAATTACATCTACCAAATGGTGTGAAGACACGTCCGTCATATGCAGATGTGCGCAGACCAAGATATCAGCTACCTATTTATTTAGGTTAAAGTAGCTATCAGCAACGAACGAATTTCTGCTAAGTCGAAATCGTACATCCTCTTTTGAAATCATATTTCCAAATGTATTAATAAAGAAGAATAAGTCGGTATATTAAGATTGTTATTAGAATCAGTCATTTCGTTATCTTTTTTTCCCGACTCTCAAAATGTGAATGAATAGTGAAAAGGTGTTAAGGAGTTTTCGTTTGTGTAAAAGTTTAAGATTTTATGAGCATTGTTGAGAGAGCAGACACCATTCCGAGCATGTAATGAACAATATGGTAAGTGATTTCCATCCATTATTTTTAGAAAGGGGCAACCAATTTCATTGATGTTAATTACATCATCAATTTTTAAAAATTTTTGTAGGAATAACCTTTTTTGATATCCCTTACAAATTATTTTCTTCTTTCTAATTATTTTTCTTAAATTCATTTGTGTTTCTTTGAAAAAGTATACTCCATCATTCCAATAAAATTTATGATGTTTTTTTGCTTGCCAAGTTGCTGTTTCTCTAAACTTTTTATTCAATCAAATAAAATCATATGGAGAGTGTATGATAAAACAAGGAAGAACGCTATAGTCGAGTACCTCGACTATCAGATACCCGTTACTCAGCTAAAAGGACCAAAGGAAAATGGAGATATGCAGCAAAGCGAGGTTGAAATGCGCCACCTACCGGCGGTAGACAGATTTAAGCGTTGTGGGCGTTAGAGTGGGCGTGGCAAAGTTTTTTTTGGATCAATCGATAGGTATTGACAAAACCAATACATTTCAGTTAAAATTTTTTATCTAGCATGAATATTGTGGGCGCCACAGGCTTGGGCGGTTTGTGGGCGTTAGAGTGGGCGTGGCATGTTCGCGTGACAAACTTGCGCTGCGCTCAAGCCTACGGAATCTAAATCTGAAGTCCCATTTCTCTATCTTTGATATTTTCCGAGATATCTGCGTTCATATTTACGATTTTTTGAAGTTTGTGGGCGGTTTGTGGGCGTTCAAGTGGGCGTGGCAAATTTTTTTTTAGGTCAATCGATAGGTATTGATGAGAACAATACATTTCAGTTAAAATTTTTATTCTAGCATGAAAACTGTAGGAGCCTTAATTTTGGGCGGTTTGTGGGCGTTAGAGTGGGCGTGGCACTCTGCTGAAACAAACTTGCGCTGCGTAAGAAGCTCAGGAATCTGCACGCCTAATCTCAATAGCCTAGCTCTTATAGTTTCCAAGATCTCAGCGTTCATCCGGACGGACAGACAGACGGACAGACGGACAGACGGACAGACGGACATGGCTAGATCGATTCGGCTAGTGATCCTGATCAAGAATATATATACTTTATGGGGTTGGAAACGCTTCCTTCTGCCTGTTACATACTTTCCGATGAATCTAGTATACCCTTTTACTCTACGAGTAACGGGTATAATTAGAATTCAAGATTGTTTCGTTTTTGAATACGACTCCAATTTCTTTTAGAATAAATTTATTATTATTCCCAAGAAATTCTTGAACATCAATCGCAACAATGTTTTCACTTATGATTGATTGATTGACTGTTAGACAATCCGCTAAACTAGACCATTCAACGGGTTATATTCAACTAAACGATCATGTATGAGCACGCAATATACTTGAACATTTTCGATAGTGGGCTTGGTAAGTTCAATTGAAATCCTAACATCAATGGGTCCCGATTTAACCATTTCATTTTGATATGATAAGTCTGTTACGATAATAGGAGCTTTAGTTATACCCGTTACTCGTAGAGTAAAAGGAAAGTATGTAACAGGCAGCTTCTTACGCAGCGCAAGTTTGTTTCAGCAGAGTGCCACGCCCACTCTAACGCCCACAAACCGCCCAAAACTGAGGCTCTTACAGTTTTCATGCTAGAATAAAAATTTTAATTGAAATGTATTGTTCTCATCAATACCTATCGATTGACCCAAAAAAAAGTTTACCACGCCCACTTGAACGCCCACAAACTTCAAAAAATCGTAAATATGAACGCAGATATCTCGGAAAATATCAAAGATAGAGAAATGGGAATTCAGATTTAGATTCCGTAGGCTTGAGCGCAGCGCAAGTTTGTCACGCGAATATGCCACGCCCACTCTGACGCCCACAAACCGCCCAAGCCTGTGGCGCCCACAATATTCATGCTAGATAAAAAATTTTAACTGAAATGTATTGGTCTTGTCAATACCTATCGATTGATCCAAAAAAAACTTTGCCACGCCCACTCTAACGCCCACAACGCTTAAATCTGTCTACCGCCGGTAGGTGGCGCATTTCAACCTCGCTTTGCTGCATATCTCCATTTTCCTTTGGTCATTTTAGCTGAGTAACGGGTATCTGATAGTCGAGGTACTCGACTATAGCGTTCTTCCTTGTTTTAAACTCGGTAGGTGATAGTAAAGGAGATTCACTTCGGTTATAGTAGCAAGTTTGAAACTTGCAATACATTTCATATAGGTGAGCAAATCGATCTTTTTCAAAGTCCAAGTTTAAGTCATCGTAGGGATATGTTTAAGAGTTTAAGTAGACCTTTAGATTTCTTAAATTGTTTGTAATCAGATGGTGGTAATCTTTAAATCCAATTGAAGCAAATCGTGGACGTTCTCGGTTAGCAGTTAATTTAACATTCTAAACGTGATCTGTTCCATTACTTAGTTTAGGATTAATGTATGTATCCCAAGTACGGAATGCAATCGGTAGATTGGTTCCACTTTTTATAATATCATACATTTTAATTTTCGTTGAGTCGCTGGGTGTTATATGAGGAATTTCCCATGTAATATTAGTCATTTTGAGATGATATTTTCCGACTAATTGTGCACTCTCAAATTTATCTTGCTCAAGTACATCATTAAAATTTTTTGATATTAATAGTACTAGTTCATGTTTACAATTTAATAATACTTTTTTGAAATCTTCAGCAAATCCAAGTAGATTTTTAAGGGGTATTGAAAGGTTGAAGTGGGGGGTTAAATTGAAATCGGGTCCTCCTCTCCATCCAGAATTGTAAAGTCTCTTCCTTTCAACTTGATTTAAAGAAACAAAGTTTTTTATTTTGGAAGTAATACCACTAAATCTTGTTCTATCTATCTCAACACCATTTATTTCATAGCGTATTTCATCTAAAAAGTATGCCATATAATTATTTCTCAATCTTGCAATAACATTTTGAGTTTCTACCGCTCCCCCTTCCATAATTAGGGTAATATCTCCTTGAAAATTTAGAAGACTCTCATGGGGGAGTACATATAAATCTTGATTTTGGATTGTAATTCTTATCTCATCATTTGGTTTAAATGATTGTTGATAGGGTTGATAGCTGTGATATTCCTTCTTTGATATACTTTCATTAGAGATAGGTTTTTCCCGTACTGCCAATATTTCATTCAACCCCATGACTTTAGTTAAACTCGCACTTTGAAGATTTAAGAATTAACTTATTTTTTAATGTAAGTGTGTGTCTTTTTGGTTTCGATCCTCTTCCTATAACTTTATGTTTTAAAGTGTGCTGATGATGGTAAGTATCACCTCTTTTATTGTATATAATCATTGTATTAATCTTAAATGTAAGCGATTTGTATAGTTTTCACCGCGTAAATTTATTAGTTCACCGTTCTGATCAGTTATGTGTATAGAGAGTGTACTTATTTCTCTAGTGTTGACTGGTAAGTAAATAAGATTGTGTGGTATGATATTCATTTTATAGCCCGGTGGAACATTAATTCCAAAGTCGAATAATGAATGATCTTGTCTACTATCAATATATGATCCGCTTACAATATTACATACTAAGCGTATTGTGTTTATTTTTAAAATGTTGACAGGTTGAACAGATATATATGTTTTTTTCAAGTTGGGGTAAATTATTTTTTTATTGAAACCTAGCAATTGTCCAATGGAGTTGTTTCTATTAAAATAAATAGGTTCCTTGGTAGTTGTAATATGAACTTGAAGTGTGTTATTGTTACTCTCCATTTGAAATGTTTTCTCAAGATCATAATCTTTAAGTTTATTTTTTCGAAAATCATAAATATCATTGAGTTCATATGATCCTATTGGAGGTTTGGGTATAGAGTTGTACATATGAAAGTCAATGAGTGCACACTCATATTCACCATTTGTCAGTTCAATGGGTGGGAAATAAGAAATGTTTGTCATGGGTTCATTGCCATTTAATGTAAGAGTGAATGATCTACACATTTTGGAATCTAATAATGTACTGTTAAAATATAGCTTACAGAATGAAACTTATATTCTCAAATAATTATAAATTCATTAAAACCCTTCCTGTATCTTCCTTTTTCCATATCGTTATCTTTACTTATTATGAGGAGTCCGTATTTATCACTCCAACACTTTTGACAGATTTTCATAAATGAATCATAGGACATATCAGTAGTTACATGATCACGATATATATGACGCATATTTAAATCATCTTGTTTAAACATTAAATCATATTCGCGTTATCACGTATTAGATGTTTTGGAATATGAGTATATGTTTGACATAGGTAAAAAGAGTCTATATTTTTATGTCGTCCCATACAGAAATATGAACGAATTTTGTTTTGTTTTTCACAAGCAACATCATCAAAAATCATAATAGAGTTTTCTTTAGCCTCGGCGGGTGGTTAGGTTAGGTTAGGTTAGGTAGGAGTGGTTGGAGACTAAATATTAGTCCCCTCACTTAGGCCACAATGGGCCCCTTGTGATACCACATGATCTCTGAAAGATCCGTTTCCCTAGCTCATGGGTTTTCTGCCTTCTCGAAGTATTCTGTTCTTCTTAAGAAGCATAGTAATTTTTGAATGCTTACGTCCTGAATGGCCGCAAGGTTCGGAAGTGTGTAGCTACCTAGGGTTTGAAAGCGCTTTAGGTTATGCGCTGGGCAGAAGCATAGGAGGTGTTCGATGCTCTCCTCTTCGTCTATCTCCTTGCAGCTGCGGCAGAAGTCGTGGTTACTTAAACCCAGCCTTATCGCATGAGTCCCTATAAGACAGTGGCCCGTGAGGGCATTTAGGAGAGTGGAGATGTCCTCCCTACTACATTGTAGGAGAGTTTTTGTTCTTTTCGTGTTATAGTTTGGCCATGTGAGTCTAGAATTGTGGCATGTTGAGATTGAGTTCCAACGGTTGTTGGAAAGAGTATCTCTGCCTGAGATGGAGCTTGCAGGTAGCCATGGGCATCCCTACCGTGTCCTTATCACGAAGGATATCGGCGGTTGTCCCCTGTCTTGCCAGCTCGTCTGCTATGCAGTTGCCCTCAATGTTGCGGTGCCCAGGCACCCAGATGAGGTTGATTCTCAGATGAGTGGCCATCTCGTTAAGAGATTTGCGGCATTCAGAGATTGTTTTTGAGCTCGTTGTGTAGGAGTCGAGGGCCCTGAGGGCAGCTTGACTATCCGAGAATATGAAGATATCACTGTCCTTATGTACAGACGTGTTCAGGTGGGTAGTGGCTTCCTGAATTGCCATCACTTCCGCTTGGAAAACACTACAGTGGTCTGGTAGGCGGAATGAGACTTTTATGTCTAATTCGGGGGAGAAGACTCCCCCACCTGTTTGGGAGTTAAACTTGGAGCCGTCCGTGTATATGTTGACGGCGTTTACGAATTGATGTGGGAGGTTGTCCCAGTCTGAGCGGGTGGGTATATGAATTTTGTATCTTCTTTCGAAGTTGACTATGGGTGGGACGTAGTCTGTATAACGTGGTAGGGGTGAATGTTTTGATAGGATAATGGAGTGACCCGTGGAGCCCGTTGTCCATGCCGCTGCTTCACGGAGCCTCAGCGCTGTTGCAGATGCCCAGCTTTTGGCAAGTAGGTCCAGGGGTTGGAGATCGAGAATTGTGTTTAGAGCCTCAGTGGCGGTAGTGCGCAGCGCCCCACTGATGCAGAGCTCTGCGCTCCTTTGGATCTTGTGAAGGATCCGGAGGTTGCAGTTCTTATCTAGAGAAGGCCACCAAACGATGTTTCCGTAGAGGAGAATGGGCCTGACTATTGCAGTATATAGCCAGTGAACTATCATGGGGGAGAAACCCCACTTCCTCCCTATGGCTTTTTTACAAGCGAAGAGGGCTATGGCCGCTTTGCGTGTGCGATCTAGGATGTTGTCAGTCCAGAGGAGCTTTTTGTCAAGAATGACACCTAGGTACTTTGCTTGGTTGCTGAAGGTTAGGCGCGTTTGGTGTAGTTTTGGGGGAACTAGAATTGGTATCTTGTACTTCCTTGTAAAGAGAACTAGTTCGGTCTTTTCCGGGTTAACTCCCAGTCCACAGCCAGCCGTCCACCGGGAAAGGGTGGATAGGGCTGTCTCCATCAGATTACAAAGGGTTTGCGGGAATTTGCCCTGCAGTAGGATAACCACGTCATCCGCGTAGGCTACCACTTTTGTGCCCGCCTCTTCTAGAAGTGATAGCAGTTTGTTGACCACCAAAACCCATAGAAGAGGTGAGAGTACTCCCCCTTGTGGGGTTCCTCTACTGACATTCCTGATCGAGAGGGCCGATCCCATAGTGGAGTGCACTACCCTGCTGGTTAGCATGGTGTGTATGAGTCCCACTATGGGCCGCTCAATGCCCAGTTCAGTCAGAGCACCAGTGATCGCCGTTGGGGTGACGTTGTTGAAGGCGCCTTCTATGTCTAGAAACGCTGCAAGAGAGTATTCCTTATTGTGGAAGCCTCGTTCTATACTGTACACTAGAGAGTGGAGGGCGGTATCGGTTGATCTACCCTTACGGTACGCATGCTGTGCGTCAGAGAGTAGGCTATGGTCGATGGTTAGTCTGATATGGGTGTCAATTAGCCTTTCCAGGGTCTTCAACAAGAAGGAAGAGAGACTTATCGGGCGGAAGTCCTTTGGGTTGGTGTGGGAGGGCTTGCCGGCTTTCGGTATAAAAATTACCTTAACGTCCAGCCACCTTGTTGGAATATGGTTTAGAGCAAGGCAGCCGTGGAAGATGGCTGTCAGCCAGGGAAGGGACATATCTAATGTCCGTTGTAGCTGGGCCGGGAAGAACCCATCTGGGCCAGGTGATTTGAAGGGCTTAAAAGAGTTAACAGCCCACTGAATGCGGTCAGGGTTTGAAATGTTGGCAATACTCTGGTCGTCTAGATTCTCCTCTATGTGGAGGTCCTCCACTACCTGGGTATTGTTAGGGAAGTGTGTGTCTTACAGCAGTTCAAGGGTTTCCTGACTGTTTTCCGTCCAGCCATCATCATTGGTTTTAAGATAGCCAATGGTAGCTGGAGCTTTAGCTAGAATTCTTCTGAGTCTGGATGCCTCCGCAGTAGATTCTATGCTACTGCAGAAATTAGCCCAGGCTCTTCGTTTTGATATTCTTATTTCCTTTTTGTATAGGCTTAGTTTTGAATGATATAGATTCCAGGAGGATTCGCTATTGTTATATTTAGCTTTATTGAAGTAAGTTCTACACTCTCTTTTAAGGTTCGCCAGGGTTGGGTTCCACCATGGGGGTTTGTGCTTTGTTTTGCCTGTTCTACTTGGGCAAGCCCTTTTTAAGGCCTCCCCGCAGATATCGGTAAAAGTGTTAACTAGGTTATCTAATTCTTGACGGTTGTGTATGCGTGTCGGGGGAGCGAGTAGGTTCCTGCTGAGGAGATTTTTGTAGTATCCCCAGTTGGTTAATCTTAGATTAGTGATGTTCTCGGCTGGAGGATGGTCTAGACTTATTGTAAATTCTATGTACCGGTGGTCTGAGAATGAGTGTTCGATCCCCACCTTCCACGTTTCAAGTTGGTTAAGTAGGGGATCAGATATTAGAGTAATGTCTAGTACTTCCCTCCTATTTCTAGTGATGAAAGTTGGGTCATTACCTTTGTTGCAGATGAATAGATTTGATTGAAGGAGATAATCGTAGAGTAACTCACCCCTTTCGTTGATGTTTGTACTTCCCCATTGTGTGTGGTGAGAGTTAGCGTCCCCACCCAGGATAAGTTCCTTAGATGAGTGAGTGTGTATGAGTTGTTGTGTAGTGGTGTTTGGTAGTGGCCCTTCGTGGTCGTGAGCCAGATAGAATGATGCTATGGTGTGATGGGTGTGTTCGCTTAGCTCCAGCCTGACCGTGGTAAGGTCGCCTTCGCTAAACTGTGGAATAAGAAATGTGTTAAAGTGTGTTTTTGTAAGAATGCAGGTTCTGGTTTTACCCTTGTCCTTGGTGTAAAAAAGCTTGTATAGGGGGGTTGATAAGCCACAGATGTTGTTACCAACAATCCATGGCTCTTGAATGAGGACTACGTCTATGTTCCCTGTTGCCAGGCGGGTGAGGAGGGCAGCGGATGCTGCCTTGCTGTGGTGCAGATTAATTTGCAGAAACTGCACCATCTTTGGGACTGGGGTCGGGCTGGGTTCCCTCCGCTTCCTCCGCTATGTCCTGGAGGACAGAGCGCCCTGGTCGGGCTGTGTCCTGGGTGCACAGCTGTTTCAGGCTCTCCGTCAGCTCCGAGTCGGTTGACACGTAGCCGGTGAGGTTGGCCTCCTCGTGATCTGGTTCGTCGTCGCTCGGGGGTTCGTACGACGCACAGGCAGCCAGGTTGTCTGCCGCTATCTTGCCTGTGTCGTAAATACGAAGCTGCACCTTATCGAACCCGTAGTTCACTCTGTGCTGCTGGGCTGCGAGGGGTTCCAAGCATGCCTGGTTTAGGAGGATGACCACGCTCATGGTGACTCGCTCGGTCTTCTCCACCTTGACCACCTTCCAACCGTCTGTTGGAAGTTTTGGGTTGAACCTGGTCAGCAGGCTGAGTATAGCCTCTGGTTCCGATGGTTCAGACGGCAGCCACACCCTCGCTCTCGGTCGAGACGGGATGTCTGCAGCCTCACAAACTGCCAGCTTGGCCCCGGGGTAGACCTCGCCGACTTTGTCAATTGCAGCCTTGTAGAGTGCTGCCGATCTCTCGTCTTCGCAGGCGATCAACTTTACGTTGCCCTGGTACCACCCTGCATCTGTGCAATCGGGTGGCGGTCCTGGGTTTTCGTCCAGCACTTTCAAGGCCACTGTAGCAAGGGCCCGTCTAACCAGACCCCAATGGTTTCTTGGGATCCTTCCGCCTTCATCGCTCTGGTCGATGACTCCAATGATCTTCCGATCCTTTACCACTTCCGCAAAGGATCTCGACCATGTGCCGCGGTTGGTTACTTTGGCCTTCTTGCTCGCTGGTTGAGCTGACTCCATCGACCTCTCACGCTTGTTGCTGGTAGTCATAGCGATGTCGAAATCTGGGATAACTGCCTTCGCCCAGGCTATGTCCTCTTGGATGGTGGGTGGTAAAACTTCATCATTTTGTGAGAACGTATAATATCCCACTCTTTTTATCGGCTTAATTAGTTTCTCTAAATACTCATACTTTGGTTGATATAAACTCTTTGAGAATACATATATATTCTCAAATTTAAGCCCGTTTGGACTTTCAATAAGACTGAGCATAACATTTGATTCTCCACAGTTTGAGGGACCGACAACCAATGCTCTTATTGTATTGGGTAATAAAGAACTATGTCGTGGAACTGAATTTGTTAATGAGTGATTAGCACCCTCGCTATTTGTAACACAGATTTTTTGTTTTTGACGTATAAACGGATATTCACGTGTGTAATGTAGTTCATTGGATGAGAAATGCTCCTTGATTAAGCATTATATAAAATGGGTAAAAGTTTTTATAATTGTTGCAGTCAGAGTTCAAGCTTGAAACGAGGTAGTGGTATTATCAACAAAATAATTAACACACTTCCATTTGAAGCACATATTCCTGGTTATAATTTTTGTGGACCTGGAACAAAGCTAAAACAAAGGTTGGAGCGCGGTGATCGCGGGATAAGTCAATTGGATGAAGCTTGTAGAGTATATGATATTGCATATTCACAATATAAGGATCTAGCTGATCGACATAAGGCTGACGCAGTATTAATAAATAAAGCGTGGGAACGTGTTGGTTCAAAAATAGTAGTATTGCAGAGAAAACAGCAGCATACATAGTTACAAATATTATGAAAACAAAATGAAAATTCGGAATGGGTGTGAAAAAGGGAACAAAGAGAAAATGTCGGAAAAGGAAATCAAAGGTAAAGAGTTTTTCAAATGTTATCCAAGCAGGAATACGGGCATTAAAAACTCGGAAGCCACTTGATCTAATGAGTGCGATTAAGGTTGCGCGTAAAGCAGTCAATAAATCAATTGATAGAAATAAAAAAAAAACTAAGATTCCTCGTATTATTAATGTATTGAAAATATGTGGTTTTGTACCTATTGTACCCATTTTGACTGCACTAAGTGCATTAGGCCTCTGGTAAAGCAGCCATTGCTAAAACTATCAATATGCAAATATGGGGAAAAAACAATTAGAAGAGAGTAAACGACATAATAAAAAAAATGGAAAGTATTAAGGTGGGTGAATGTTTGTTTAAAAAACCAAAATCTCCTTGGAGAGAAGATGATAGTTCATCAAATGGTACACATTGGGTAGCTTATAACATAAATAAAAAAAATAAACATTACTTTGATAGTTTTGGAAATTCACAACCCCCAAAAGAAATTGTGAAATACTTGGGGAATAACATTAACTAAAACTATGAGAGAAAACAAGCCCTTAATAGTACCAACTGTGGACACCTGTCTCTCCAATTCTTACTCTCTATCCCACCCTAACCTTTTCTTTATGATCAAGTAATTTCTCCATGATTCTTGAAACCCGCCCTATTTACATGCTATTCGTTGCTATGATTGGTCGATTCTAAATCAAGAATGAGATATACCTTAAGGTATAAAAACTCGATCAAAAGTTATTCTAACTCACATTTAAAAACCACCTGCAAACAGTCTCAACCTATAAGTTTCAAGCTAAAACGTTCTCAACCAAAGTTTCAACCTAAAACATCTTGCAAACATCAAAAACAGCAACAACAAAAACAGTTAGAACAGTGAAACATAAACATCAAAAACAGCTACAACTGCTAAAAACACCTGAAAACAACAACATCAAAAACAGCTACAACTGCTAAAAACAGCTGAAAACAATAACAACTACAACAGCAACTACAAGAAAAAACTACTACAAGAAGAAACAACTACAATAGCAACAACTACAAGAAGAAACAACTACAAATGGTCAATCCGGAAACGATGAAAGTACTTAAGAATTTTAATGGTAACGCACCAAAACCTCTTTTAATAAAGACGAAGATGGAATCGGACGTGCGCTACCCTTTTCGACGAGCTCAACGTAAGAAAACCAGCTTTGAAATGGCCCTCACTCTTGAACTTGAAGAGTATATGCTGTACTTGCCGAAACGATACTCAACTTTAGAGGATTCAACAATTTAATATATAAAGGATAATCTTTTTTGTATTATTAAAAGGAATGATAACAACCTCTATTTAGAATTAAATAAAGCTTTAAATGTATTCATTTTCAATATTATTAATGTATCCATTTTGATAAATAAAAATATAAATAAAATTTCATCAAACTCAAACCCTTTGTTATAAATATTTAAATTATAGTACATTTTTCCCAGTAGCACATGAGTATCAGAGAAAACGACAACAATGAAGCGTAAACTTTAAGAACAGTTGACGAAAAGTAGAAGTTCATTAAAAAGAAAATTTGATGAATTAAAACAAATAAAAAACAAGGAAGAACGCTAGAGTCGACTACCTCGACTATCAGATACCCGTTACGCAGCTAAAGGGACCAATGGGAAATGGAGATATGCAAGCAGCAAAGCGAGGTTGAAATGCGCCACAACGGCGGTAGACAGACGTAAGCGTTATGGGAGTTAGAGTGGGCGTGGCAACATTTTATAATAACATAATAATAATAACATAAATCGATAGGTATTGACGAGACCAATATATTTCAGTTAAAATTTTTTATCTAGCATGAAAATTGTGGGCGCCACAGGCTTGGGCGGTTTGTGGGCGTTAGAGTGGGCGCGGCATATTCGAATAACAAACTTGCGCTGCGTACAAGGCTACGGAATCTAAATCTGAAATCCCAATTCTCTATTTTTGATAGTTTCCGAGATATCCGCGTTCATACTTACGATTTTTTGAAGTTTGTAGGCGGTTTGTGGGCGTTAAAGTGGGGGTGGCAAACTTTTTTTTATGTCAATCGATAGGTATTGATGAAAACAATTTATTTCAGTTTAAATGTTTACTCTAGCATCAAAACTGTAGGAGCCACAGTTTTGGGCGGTTTGTGGGCGTTAGAGTGGGCGTGGCAGTCTACTGAAACTAACTTGCGCTGCGTAAGAAGCTCAGGAACCTGCACGCCAAATCTCAATAGCCTAGCTCTCATAGTTTCCGAGGACAGACGGACAGACGGACATGGCTAGATCGACTCGGCTAGTGATCCTGATCAAGAATATACAAGGGTGGTCAAAAGTATTTTCACAAAAAAAAAGTTAAATATATTCATAATTTGAACTTACATCTTGTTAACTTTGGCATCAATGGAAAGGTAATTTAAATGCCGTTTGAATGATACAATACATTTCTTAACACATTCAGTACTTATTGAAAAGGACGAATTTTTGTGAAAATGTCCTTTTTGAACTTTTTTCCTCGACTTGAAAACTTAAATTTTTTGATGCAAAAAGTTTCTTCAAACAAAAATAAGAGTAACTGCAAAAAGAATTTTTCAAAAGTTATTTTGCTTATATTTTTTATGATTTTTTGAAAATGCTTAGAAACATGCATTTTAGCCATATTTTTCTCTTTTTCATACAAATATTTTCCGACAGTGTCACCTTTAAAAAATCATAAAAAATATAAGCAAAATGATTTTTGAAAAATTCTTTTTGCAGTTACTATTATTTTTGTTTGAAGAAACTTTTTGCATCAAAAAATTTAAGTTTTCAAGTCGAGGAAAAAAGTTCAAAAAGGACATTTTCACACAAATTCGTCCTTTTCAATAAGTACTGAATGTGTTAAGAAATGTATTGTATCATTCAAACGGCATTTAAATTACCTTTCCATTGATGCCAAAGTTAACAAGATGTAAGTTCAAATTATGAATATATTTAACTTTTTTTTTGTGAAAATACTTTTGACCACCCTTGTATATACTTAATACTGTTACATACTTTCCGACGAATCTAGTATACCCTTTTACTCTACGAGTAACGGGTATAACGATAACGTATCAAATTTGGAGGAAACTTTTAAACCTATTACAGAACCTTTACATGAATTACTCACTGAAAATAAAAAATGGAATAAAAAAGAATATATAAATAATACACATGATATTAAGACTAAGTTCAAGAAAGGGAAAATAAGAGTACCTAAACGTTAAAAAAGGGTTCACGAGAGAGTAATCGAAAGTGATAGTGAGAGTGATGCTTATGTTGATGCTTTTTCACAAAACTCTCATATAGATGAATCCGATGTTTCACAACAGTCTCACACAGATGATTTAAATGAAAGTGTATATAAAGAAACCGGGGTGAAGTACAATCTCAACATTAATCAGTTAAAGCAAGAAAAGATTTTAGACAATAGTTATGGACCAAGAGAAGAAAATAATATTTTAATGTTGGGTAATACAACACTTAAAATTAAAAAAAATGTAATGGAATTAGGATGTGGAAATTTATAGACTCTATCACCAGGTCTATACTCTTTAATTTTTCATAATAATCCTAAGGATTATACTAAGAATGATTTAGAATCATATAAAAATATTTTAATTGAAACAAGTGCTCAAAAAAGAAACTATCAACCAGATGGTCGAGTAAAAGGAAGTCTTTCTAAAAAATATACTTCAATTATTAAACCATTAATATCATCTTCAGTAAATGAAGAATATACTGGTTCTGGGTATAAGAGACTACAAAAAATACCACCAAACTATGTATATTGGGATAATGTTAATGAACTTGTTGAAAGATTGCAACTCTTAATGGCATAAAGAGCTGCTGGTAATAATAACCATACTAATGAAATTCTTTCAATAATAGAAGAATTGCGGGAAGCAAAAATAATATACTAATAATATAGAAAACATTTTCTCATTTTGTTTAATAGTAAAATGTCTATTGACAAGTTTGGACACTTTTCAAATGATAGAGATTTTTCCTCGCTTTTCAAAAGGGAAGCTGAGAGTCTTACAGGTATGTATCTAGGCACTGATGATCACATAAATGTTCAGAAAACAAGAAAGGAAGTTAACTTCGGCATGTTGAAGTTTTTATACCCTTGCAGTTATAACTATTAAATTTAATAAGGAAGAACGCTATAGTCGAGTACCTCGACTATCAGATACCCGTTACTCAGCTAAAGGGACCAAAGGGAAATGGAGATATGCAAGAAGCAAAGCGAGGTTGAAGTGCGCCACCTATCGGCGGTAGACAGATTTAAGCGTTATGGGCGTTAGAGTGGGCGTGGCAAATTTTTTGGGTCAATCGATAGGTATTGACGAGACCAATACAGTTCAGTTAAAATTTTGTATCTAGCATGAAAATTATGGGCGCCACAGGCTTGGGCGGTTTGTGGGCGTTAGAGTGGGCGTGGCATATTCGCGTAACGAACTTGCGCTGCGCACAAGGCTATGGAATCTAAATCTGAGATCCCAATTATCTATCTTTGATAGTTTCCGAGATATCCACGTTCATATTAACGATTTTTTGAAGTTTGTGGGCGTAAAAGTGGGCGTGGCAAACTTTTTTTTATCAATTGATAGGTATTGATGAGAACAATACATTTCAGTTAAAATTTTTATTCTAGCATCAAAACTGTAGTAGCTACAGTTTTGGGCGGTGCGTGGGCGTTAGAGTGGGCGTGGCACTCTACTGAAACAAACTTGCGCTGCGTAAGAAGCTCAGGAACCTGCATGCCAAATCTCAATAGCCTAGCTCGTAGTTTCCGAGATCTCAGCGTTCATCCGGACAGACGGACAGACGGACATGGCTAGATCTACTCGGGGGTCGGAAACACTTCCTTCTGCCTGTTACATACTTTCCGACGAACCTAGTATACCCTTTTACTCTACGAGTAACGGGTATAAAAATACAAAAAATGATATTCCCTGTTTGGTCATCTCACTGTTTGTTTTGTTTTCTATGGTCGTTGCGATGCCGACTATCGAAAGCTGCGAGCAGGGGCGTAGCACAGCTGATAATCGCTAATAAATTACCCCCTACAGGTCGGCAAGCAGCGATCATACAACAAAATACTAGATTTAAAATAATACTAGATTACCATAAAACACTGGCTCTAGATAGCAATGTAATAGGGAAAATCTGAAAAAAGGGAGTTGGTAACATTGTTGAATAGAAAAGCTCTTGAAATAAAGGCATAATTTACATAGATGACGGCTAAGCAGTTTTTTTAAATAAAACCAGTGGGTTCGCGAAGTTGCATATTTACTCCTGCTTCCTCAGCAAACATTCCCAATAGTATAAGATAATATGTCAAAAAAAGCCCAAGCTATAATTTGTTTCATATTATTTTCCCACCAATTTTCCGATCGTTTCTATGGCAGCTATATGATATTGTCTTCCGATTTTGATAAAAGTAAATTCGAAATTCAGAACTAATTACAAAATGTTATTTGCAAGCGTAGGAGGTCATATGTTAAAAAACACCGAAGCTATAATATGTTTCGTATTGTTATCCCACCAATTTTCCGATCGTTCCCATGGCAGCTATATGATATAGACGTCCGATCTTGATAAAATTAAATTCGAAATTCAGAACTTATTTAAGAATATTATTTCCAAGTGTAGGAGGTTATATGTTAAAAAAAAACATAAGCTATAATTTGTTTTATATTATTTTTCCACCAATTTTCCGATCGTTCCTATAGCAGCTTTATGATATAGTCGTCCGATTTTGATAAAATTAAATTTTAAATTCAAAACTAACTAAAAAATGTTATTTCCAAGCTTAGAAGGTAATATGTTGAAAAACACCAAAGATATAATTAAAAAAAATTTTTTTTCCGATCATTCCTATGGGAGCTATAAGATATAGTTGTCCGATCCGGCTGGTTCCGACTTATATACTACCTGCAAAAGTTGGGTAAGTTTCAGACCGATAGCTTTAAAACTAATAGACTAGTATGCGTAGAAACGGACAAACAGACGGACAGACGGACATGGCTAGATCGACTCGTCCAGTGGTGCTGATCAAGAATATATATACTTTATGGGGTCGGAAACGTCTCCTTCACTGACTGAAATCAATATACCCTCTACAAGGGTATAAAAAGAATTAAAAATTCATTAAAACCAATAAATGGAAATGATTTGGCTATTAAATTTTATGTTGATGATAAAATTAATGAAGCGGAATCACATCAAATGGAAACTATAACTAAATCATTTCAACTACGAAATAAAAAAGTATCATAGCTGGAGAGTAAAGTAATAAAAATGATAACTCAAAAGGAGTATATACATAATTTATTAAAAGAGCTTCTTGATAAATTGGAAAATCTTAACAAATTCATAAACCAACATTTAAAAAACCCTCCACCAATCATTCGTTCTGATCAGATACAAATAGATGGAACAATACTTCGAAAAAGTCCGTTTTCACGTCGTGAAAACGAAGAAGAAGCTTTATCAATTAATGTGGATCATACATAAATATACCATTCTTTCATTATTTATTTTATAATTCAAATGTCAGTTGATAAGTTTGGTTGTTATACCCGTTACTCGTAGAGTAAGAGGGTATACTAGATTCGTCGGAAAGTATGTAACAGGCAGAAGGAAGCGTTTACGACCCCATAAAGTATATTTTTATTCTTGATCAGGATCACTAGCCGAGTCGATCTAGCCATGTCCGTCTGTCCTCCTGTCCGTCTGTCCGCCTGTCCGTCTGTCTGTCCGGATGAACGCTGAGATCTTGGAAACTATGCGAGCTAGGCTATTGAGATTTGGCGTGCAGATTCCTGAGCTTCTTACGCAGCGCAAGTTTATTTCAGTAGTGTGCCACGCCCACTCTTACGCCCACAAACCGCCCAAAGCTGTGGCTCCTACAGTTTTGATGCTAAAATAAAAATTTTAATTGAAATGTATTGTTCTCATCAATACCTATCGATTGACCCAAAAAAATATTTGCCACGCTCACTTTTACACCCACAAACCGCCCACAAACTTCAAAAAATCGTAAATATGAACGTAGATATCTCGGAAACTATCAAGGATAGAGAATTGGGATCTCAAATTTAGATTCCGTAGCCTTGTGCGCAGCGCAAGTTTGTTATGCAAATATGCCACGCCCACTCTAACGCCCACAAACCGCCCAAGCCTGTGGCGCCCACAATTTTCATGCTAGATACAAAATTTTAACTGAACTGTATTGGTCTCGTCAATACCTATCGATTGACCCAAAAAAAATTTGCCACGCCCACTCTAACGCCCATAACGCTTAAATCTGTCTAACGCCGGTAGGTGGCGCATTTCAGTCTTGCTTTGCTGCTTGCTTATCTCCATTTCCCTTTGGTCCCTTTAGCTGAGTAACGGGTATCTGATAGTCGAGGCAGTCGACTACAGCGTTCTTCGTTGTTTTTTAAATGAGAAAGGGTACTCAAGAGATATAACAAAAGGTGTAGAAAAATTTCAAAGTATACTTAATGATTATGATGGACATTTAAATGTTCAGAGGAAACGATTTAAAAATTCCCTACCCCCCATTCATGAAAATGATATTGCAACAGAGTAGTAAACTAGTACAGAATACATCTAATGAATTTTCTAAGCAACCGCAGAAACAAGAAATCTTTATATTAAGACCTCGAATCAATAATATTGAGGGAAAAGTGAGTGAAATTTCTAAAAAATTGAAATTTCTCATGAAAACTATTAAAAAGATAGTGCAGGATATAAATGGATAGAAAGGAACATTTTTAATTACATAATTGCACCAACCTCAGTTTTAAAAAGTGAAACTGAATCTTTAGAGAAGAAACTATTTATACCAAATAAAGCTATGAGTAAACGAGATATTGTAAATGAGTTACATCGCCCAGCATATAAGAATTTCCCAAGACGTAGAGTAATAGTAAAGGGTATTAATGATATATGGCAGTCTGATTTGGTTGAAATGGGGGCATATGCATCATCAAATAAAGACTATAGGTATTTGTTAACAGTAATAGATACCTTTTCTAAATATGGATGGGGTGAAGCAACAAAATAAAAAAATGCAGAAGAAGTTACAAAAGCAATGGAAAAAATAATAAAATCTGGCCGTGGAGTACCAAAGAATTTACAAACATATAATGGAAATGAATTCTATAATAACAATTTAGAGAATTGATGAAAAGATATGAAATTAATCATTACTCAACATTTAGTACTCTTAAAGCATCTATTGTGGAACGTTTTAATAGAACATTAAAAGAACTTATGTGGCGTGAGTTTAGTTTTAAAGGAAAATATACTTGGCTTAAAATATACAAAGAGTTGATTAATATTTATAATAACAGGAAGCATAGAACGATTAAAATGAAGCCCATTGACGTCAATGCTAAAAATTAAAAACAGATTTTGATGAGATCATACAATCATCTAAAAATGTTTACAAATTGGGACTTTATAGAGGGGAATCATGTACGAATAAGTTAATATAAACATGTCTTTGAAAAAGGCTATACCCCAAACTGGACAACGGAAATTTTACGAATTCGGAAAGTACAAAATACATCCCCCACCACATATTTACTTGAGGACTTGAAGGGTGATCCAGTTCAAGGTGGTTTCTATAAACAAGAAATTAAATAAACAAAATTCCCTAATACTTATCTTGCTGAAAAGATTGTGAAACAAAAAGATGATTATGTGCTTGTGCGTTGGCTAGGCTTTTCAAAATCAGAAGTTAGTTGGTGTTACCGCCCCAGTACATTTTGAAACGTCGATTAATTTACATAAATTCATCGGTTGGATCCGACACCAATCAACATCTCGCCGACAATTGAAAGACCATTCAGTTACAGTGCGATCCTCAATAGGAGAGGAAGATTTTTTAAAGCTCTTAACTTTATCTTGATTTTGTAATTTGATTTAACTAATAAAAAACATCGGATTATAAAGCAGTGCTGTTAGAAGCTTTCATTAAGGGGTCGGCTGTAACATTCTTAAAAAAAAGGAAATATACGAGAGTACAAAGTACTCTCTTTGTACAAAGAGTACAAAGAAACAAAACACCACAAGTTGCTGCGTCTGAACAATAAAGTTCCGTAGTAACAATATTAAACCTAATCTAGTTCCAACAGCGGGTTAACTATTAATTGGTGCTCGACTGCGTCTTAAGAACAATAAAGTTCCGCAGTCCCGTACATTAACAATAATCGTGACACGAACTTTAAATTAACGCGACACTTATGATCAGTGGATACACACCAACCGAAGACAGAAACTGACAAATAGATTCTTGCGAAGACACTCCGCGTATTGGTGTTAGTGTTTCGTGGTAAAAAAAATCAAAAAGAACAAAACTATATTCTGATTCCACGGTTTGCCTTTGCAGAGAAGCTCACAACCGAAATCAATTTCGCGAACAATTAAAAATGCTTCCACGGGGAGATGATACCTCGATATGCGGTGCTTGCAAAAAAAATCGACCCGGGAAAGACATAATATGGGTTCAATGTGATAATTGCAAGACCTGGTACCATTTCTCTTGTGTGCGTGAAGAAAGTGCAAATAACCTTAAAGGCTGGGCCTGCCCTCCTTGCGAAAAGGGTGATACCGACATCGTGAAGACCAAAACAACTGCACATCAAGGCTCCTCCGCGCAGGGATTGCAAAAAGAGCCGAAAATGAGTTTACAAGAAACACCCGGTATAAACACGTCAACTAACGTTCTTATGTTACAGATGCTAGAGGAAAAACGAGAAGCTGAGCAGAGATATATTGAACAAAAATATAATATTTTGTCGCGCCAACATGATCCCAACATGACATGGACACCCACGACAATGGGCCCCAGCAGCGTTAAATTATCAGCTCGAAAAATACTACCAGCTGATTTACCTACATTTAACGGAAACCCAGACGAGTTACCCACCTTTATAAGAGCCTTTGAAAACAGCACTTCTGCTGACGGCTTTTCAAATGTCGAAAATATGCTTCGACTTCAAAAATGTCTTAAAGGGAAAGCGTACGATCTAGTCCGAGACAAGCTTTTGTTGCCAACCATGGTTCCCGAGATTATAGGCACATTGAAAACATTCTTTGGTCGTCCAGATCAAATTCTGGATCGCCTAATTGAGAAAGCTAAACGAATTTCAGTAAACAAGGACAGGCTGGATTCACTTATCGACTACGCCCTTGCTGTTCGCAACATCTGTGCTACCATGGAGGCCTGTCAACTAGACAACCCTATGCTTACTCGCGAGTTGGTTGACAAACTTCCAAATCAATATAAGCTGAACTGGGCAATGCACCCAAAAGATGGATCCATAGCAAATGTAAAAGCATTTAGCGATTGGTTGTATAAGATCGCAGAAGCAGCCTCCACAGTCGTTTCAACCTCATACGAATAATGTACATATCATACCAGCTACAATGATGTACAGCCGCAACATGCGGAATCGGAGGAGCACCCACACAATTCCTACCGATCCGAGAACTCACCTTGCTTCGTATGCCAAAGCGCACAGCACAAGTCGCTCAATGTGAACAATTCAAAAATCTCACTTACGAAGAAAATCAACTAGTTGTTCGCGACAACAGGCTCTGTTTTATTCGAGTCGCCGGGGCAGGCGCCACTAAAACATATTGGCTTAATAATGTCCATACTGTGAAAAACCTAGGCTTGCCAAAACAGACGGTGTACGTACATGAATTGCGCATCAAGTTTCCACATCTAGATGGAATACCCCTACAATCTTATTCGAATGCCAAACCAATGATTCTTATTGGAACCAAAAACTGCAAGCTCGCTGTACCACGAATGCTCAGAGAAGGAAAATGGAATGATCCCATTGCGTCTAAGTGTATTCTCGGCTGGGGACTGCAAGGCTCCACAAGCTCCAAAACTGCATTTTCCATGCACCACTGCCAGTGCAACTGGGACGAGATTGAAAAGAGCATTAAAGAAAGTTTTTGCGTTGAAACTGTTACTCCAAAGACGTTTCGTTCCGTGGATGACGAGAAGGCCCTGGAAATATTGGATAAAACTTGTTCAAAGAATGAAGGACATTATCAAGTAGGACTTCTATGGCGCGAGAATAATCCAACTCTTCCGGTAAGCTACAACAACGCAATGAAACGGCTAAACTGTCTAAAGGCTAAGATAAACCGAGAACCTGAACTTTTTGGCAAAATTGAGATGCAAATAAATAATCTACTCGAAAAAGGGTATGCATCCGAACTGTCCAGTGCCGAACTCCTTGAACAGCCCGAACACGTGTGGTACCTTCCAATATGTATAACCCACAATCCTAATAAACCTCAAAAGGTCCGTCTCGTCTGGGATGCGGCTGCTAAATCCCACGGCAAGTCACTCAACGACTTCATGTATACCGGCCCCGATTTACTACATCCACTTACCGAAGTAATAATGGCGTTTCGAGTTGGTAAGATAGCTGAAATGTTCCACCAAACTCGAATCCTGGAATCAGATGCGCACGCTCAACGTTTTGTATGGTATAACAACGAAACGCAAGCAATCAGAACCTTTGTAATGAGAACTATGACATTCGGAATATCCTGCGCGCCATGCATTGCTCATTATGTTCGCGACAAGAACGCGGAGGAATACAAGCTGCAAAGCCCGCGTGCGTTCGAAGCCATTACCAAGGCACACTACGTCGACGACTACATAGATAGCCTAGGCGACGAAACTGAAGCAATCGAGGTCCGAGACATACACGCAGCTGGAGGTTTCAATATAAGGAACTGGGCTTCTAATTCACCCGAAGTCTTGAAACATTTACAGGGTGATTCCCTCGATCTACAGTCGCCAAAGAAACTCGGAGATCCAGAAAAAGTGGAAAGACTTGCTACCCCAAGCTACAACTGTTCAAGTACCGCGCCATTACTCGCCCTTACTTTGTATGGCAGATTTTGTTGAACTTCATACTTTCGTGGACGCCAGTGAGTACGGATATGCCGCCGTGTGTTACTTTCGGATAGGAAAAGGGGATGATATCACCGTCTCACTGATCGCAGCAAAAAGTAAGATGGCTCCCCTCAAGCCACTTTCCATACCCCGCATGGAACTACTTGCTGCCGTAATCGGTGCACGTCTTTCCTACAAAGTGCGGAGCATTCGCAACATAAGCGTCGATCAACACACTTATTGGACCGATTCAAGGACAGTACTTTCCTGGCTGACGATGGACCCGCATAATTTTTACTCTTTTGTAATGCATCGCGTAGGAGAAATCCTGGAGACCACAAACGCTGGTCAGTGGCATTGGGTACCAACAAAGCTTAACCTAGCAGACATGGCGACAAAGTTTATCAGCAAACCAAACTCACAGGAATGGATTAACGGCCCATCATTTTTTCAACAGTCAAAGGACCAGTGGCCAAAACAGCCCACTTTGTGCCCTTCTAACAAAGTCGACCATGATGAGATTAAAAAAACGGTCTTGACAATCAGAAAAGAAAGCATAGTAGTGGTACCATTATACGTTGAGCGCTTTTCTGATTGGAAACGCTTATACCGAGCAACGGCTACCTTTCTGTTATACTTGGACATTCTACGAGCTAGATGCAAAGCTGAGAAACTCCAAAAAATTCTTATGCTCGAACAACTGACGTTGGCCAAAAACCTACTCTTCAGGAAAGCACAACAAGATAATTTCAAATCGGAACTGGAGATTCTTCCATCAAACGGATTCATAAGTAAGCCCAGCGTATTGATTGGACTGAATATTTACATAGATAGTGATGGCATAATGCGTACTCAAGGCCGTTCAGATACAATAAATCAAAGCCGAGACCAAATTGTCTTGCCAAAGCGCCACCACATCACTCAACTTATAGTAAAGGAATTTCACGAAACAAACCATCACATGCTTAACGAGGGAACAATTAATCTAATCCGCAGCGTATATTTTATTCCCCAGTTACGTGTTGTTTACAAATCCGTACGGAAAGCGTGCCAAAGATGCAAAAATAATACGGCGATCCCGGAACCACCTCAGATGGCACCTCTACCGCCAGCTAGACTCGCCAGCTTCGAGAGGCCCTTTACATACACTGGAGTGGATTTCTTCGGTCCAATTCTCGTTAACGTAGGCCGACACAAAGAAAAACGGTGGGGTGTTATATTTACATGCCTCACTCTGCGCGCAGTTCATATAGAGATAGCCCACAGCCTTGACACTAGCTCTTGCATAATGTGCCTGGCAAACTTTATGTCGCGACGCGGGACGCCCAAGGAAGTATTTTCTGACAATGGAACAAATTTCAAAGCAACCAAAAAGATTGTCAAAGAGGAGCTAAAAAATGTTGAGTTCGACAAGCTCGTTATAAAATATGACTAAATTAAATGGCGCTTCAATCCACCTGCCGCACCACACATGGGCGGGGCATGGGAACGTTTAATTCGATCGATTAAAATGGTACTCAAATCCATTTCCCCGAACGCCAATAACAACGACGAAAGTCTCAAAAATGCTCTTATAAGTGCAGAATACGTAATAAACTCCCGTCCACTGACCTTCGTTTCCTTGGAGGCACAAGACGATGACGCACTTACTCCCAACCATTTATTGCTAGGATCCGCAGACGTCTTCAAGCCTCCACTGACAAGCGAGTCAAGCCCAAGACAACGTTGGCGCCAGGCAAACGAACTAGCCGATCTTTTCTGGAGGAGGTGAGTGAAGGAATACATGCCAATAATCACCAAGCGATCCAAATGGTTTCCCAAACGACATCCTCTGGCAGTTGGCGACGTCGTAATCGCAGTGGACGAAAATCTACCCAGGAACCTTTGGCCCAAAGGACGAATTACAGAGGTCGTCATAGCCAAAGATGGTCAGGTTCGATCTGCTACTATTAAGACTCAACATGGTATTATGGTACGGCCAGCAACCAAAATAGCTGTACTGGACGTTGCTTCTAAGTAAATGTAAACACCCCATAGCTGTTTACGTGGGGGGGAATGTTACCGCCCCAGTACATTTTGAAACGTCGATTAATTTACATAAATTCATCGGTTGGATCCGACACCAATCAACATCTCGCCGACAATCGATTGATTTAACTAATAAAAAACATCGGATTATAAAGCAGTGCTGTTAGAAGCTTTCATTAAGGGGTCGGCTGTAACAGTTGGATTCATTAAAACGAAATTCCACAAGGAACAAGTGGAAGCATAGAACAATTAAAATGTAGGCATTGACGTCAATGCGTGAAATCAAATTATGTTTCTTCACACGCACAATTTCTATTTATAAAGTGTGAAGAAAAGCATGTACAGATAAGAATTTGAACGGAACATGATTATGAGCTTGTGCGTTGGCTAGGCTTTTCAAAATCAGAAGATTGTTGGATTCATAAAAACGAAATTCTATACAGAACAAGTGGAAGCATAGAACAATTAAAATGTAGGCATTGACGTCAATGCGTGAAATCAAATTATGTTTCTTCACACGCACAATTTCTATTTACATAGTGTGAAGAAAGGCATGTACAGATAAGAATTTGAACGGAACTTGATGATGAGCTTGTGCGTGTGGCTAGACTAAAAGAGCATGTACAGATAAGAATTATGGATGGAACTTGAACTCAAAAGATTGTGAATTAAAAAGATGGTTGCATAGTTGTGTACTGTGTAGACTTTATAAAATCAATAGATAGTGGGATTCACAAAAACAACAAGTGGAAGCATAGAAATCAACTCATGTGTATATATATATTTATATATACAAATCTGGAGGCTATAAAGGCGAAAGAATTTCAAAAAGTATTCAGATTTCATCTATTCGTTCACGCAACTCAATTTCGGGACGTTTGCCCATTCATTCGTTCGTTCGTTTGTTCACTTGTGAAATAAAAAACAAAAAAAATGACGGTTCTTATAATATTTTTTGTAATACTTTCCCTCTTTAATCCGATGGTGAAAATGATACCACTCCACAAGGAAATGACTTTAATTGAAAATCCATCGACTTCCAATAATTCGATTGGGTTATATGTCAATATTCCAAAATTAAAAAAAATCATTAAAATTGACTTAAAATTTGAGATCCTAGAGGATAGCCATACTTTTATGGATCTCATAAGCAAGACAAGTGATGAAAGTGAGAAAACAAACTTAAGAAGTAAACTCGATGCTAAAATATTTAATGCTATTAATAGTAGCATTAATGAAAAAGACTTAACAACAAGTACAAGTGCAAGCACAGTTGAAGAAGAAACAACTACAACAACATCAACTACAACTACAGCAACTGCAAGTACACCTACAATGAGAAGGGGAATTCTGGAGGAGGAGAAGGAAGAAACAACAACTTCAACAGCAACAACTACATTAAAAAGAGAAATTCTGGAAGAAGAAACAACAACAACAACATCTTCAACAACTACATCTGCAACAACTACAACCCCAGCCAATCTTTTTGATTTTAATAGCGAAAATAATAATGTTGATCACATAGAAAATGAAAACATAGGAGATGAAAAATCAAAAAAAAATGATATGGGTATAAATGATAGTGAGAGAGAATTTGAAAACGTAAGTCGAGCACCTACATTTAGTAATACGTCACAAGAATTAGTGTTGGGGATCAGAGATAGCGATACAGAATTTGAAAGTGTAAGTCGGGTTCCAATAAAAAGGAACACTACTCATAAATTAAAAAGCACCTTAAACATGCACAACTCACAAATTGAATTTACAAAGAGAGGAATAAAAGAGAATTTTAAGCAAGAATTAGTTGAAAATGAAAGGAGAATAGGAGGACATATGGATTTTGGAAGAAGGGGTCTAAGCAGATTCTTCACCGTCCAATACAAAAAAGCTATGGTAAGAGTTAAATGTCATTGTAATATTATATATAGAAGACCACATTCTAGGCGAAGTCTAAGTAAATCTAAACGTACAAATTTAAAATATTTATCTAGTCGCCACCGCCACCGAAAATCTAAACGCAATACTAATACCCCCCTAGCAACGTAAAGAATTAATTGTTTTAAATTTGCAGAAGTTTTATACCATTCAGTAATTAATGCAGAGACACGGAAAGATGGGATTGTTTATGAAAAAATATCAAAGGATGCTGATCTTCTTTCCAAACAAGAGAGTAAAAGAGAAGAGATTGAAGAAGAAGAAACAGGTTATCTTAAAGATGGTCCACAAATCCATGAAATTGAAATCGATGACGCAGAAAGAATTAATGGGCTATATTTAAGAACGAGAAATTTAGCAGCTCAAATGATGATTGAATATTTAAATAAAAAAGAAAGTCAGATTAGCACAGATAAAATACCAATTAATGATATTAAGGATTTCAAAATAACTAGTAGTGATATTATATCATAATCTGATTGAGTAGGGAAATATGTTTCTTTTTGCAGAATATAAAAATAGAAGATGAAAATAATAGTTCGAGTAAATTAAAAAAAGGTGAGTTTAATATATATATATATTTATATATATATATATATATACTAATAATATTTATATTTTTAGAACTCCAAAACATTAACAAAAAAGTTGAAAATAATATTTCGGATGGAGCTCAAAAAGGTTGGTTGAATACATATAAAATAATATTTTTATATATACTAAAATATTTATATTTTCAGAACTCCAAAACATTAATAAAAAAAAGGTTGGCAAATTTTCTCTTGATTTGTATGGTGATGATGATGACCATGATACAATCCTTTATGATGATGATAATCCGGAACCATGTATTCCAAGATCATCTAGTGAGGATGAAACTATTGTTGTTTAGGGTGGTATAGATAAATAACTAACCTGTAAGTAAAAGCGATGTTTGTTCTGTTAAATATAAATTTTATAATAATAATATTGTGAATTGTAATATTTGGATTATACATTACCTTAAATTTTAACCGTTAAATAAAAAGCGATGTTTGTTCTGTTTTATTTACAATTATAGGTTAAGCATATTCTTTTTTTTAGAATCTAGTATATTTAATTCTAATTCTGTATAAAACATTTCAAATTCACAATCATCTTTATTTTTCTTAAATTTTTCTATTTTAATCTCTTGATAATTATTTCTATTAGGACAATTCTCTATTTCTTTTATTCTTTGTTCATAAACATAAATATTTGAATATATTTCATTAAGTTTAATTTCTAATCTTTTATTTTTTATTTTATAATGTCTATATTGTAGTGTATTAATTTTATTGTTTTGTATAAGAAGTCTTTATGACTTAGAACTACTTTTTTACATTTAATTGTTCATAAAAGATGATTTTTAGCTCTAATCATTGGCATAGAGCCTACCATTTCCTCCTTCGAAAATAAACATTTTTTAAAACTATTAAAAGTTAATTGATCTATTGCACTTATTTTAACTCCCTTTGATTTTTTCACTGTTTTTTCAGAGTTGTCATTACTATTAGATGTTTTAAAGGCATATATTTTTGATCTCAAACCAACAAATTCAGTCTTAGGTCTTCCATTGAGTTCATCTTTAAAAAAATCCAACTTTTTATACCCGTTACTCGTAGAGTAAAAGGGTATACTAGGTTCGTCGGAAAGTATGTAACAGGCAGAACGAAGCGTTTCTGGCCCATAAAGTACATATATTCTTGATCAGGATCACTAGCCGAGTCGATCTAGCCATGTCCGTCTGTCCGGATGAGCGCTGAGATCTCAGAAACTATGAGAGCTAGGCTATTGAGAATTGGCGTGCAGATTCCTGAGCTTCTTACGCATCGCAAGTTTGTTTCAGTAGAGTGCCACGCCCACTCTAACGCCCACAAACCGCCCAAACCTGTGGCTCCTACAGTTTTGATGCTAGAATAAAAATTTTAACTGAAATGTATTGTTCTCATCAATACCTATCAATTGATATAAAAAAAATTTGCCACGCCCACAAACCGCCCACAAACTTCAAAAAATCGTAAATATGATCGTGGATATCTCGGAACTATCAAGGATAGAGAATTGGGATCTCAGATTAAGATTCCATTGCCTTGTGAGTAGTTGGGAAAGATGGGTTATGGGTCAATTTTCATATTAATGGCCCCCGCCCCCTTACTAATTAGCATATTAATGACCCCCGCCTCTCACTAATTAACATATTAATGGCCCCCGCCTCTTCATTAATGTATTCGGGTTCCGGGACAATTAGCATAATCCATAAATTATCTGATTTTAAAAGGTATATGTTCGGAGCAGATCGCCAGCGCCTAGTCATGCGCGCATAGGTGTATGACGGCACCCGCAGCGCTCTCTGCTTATCTTTCGCCTTCTTTCTTATACCACTAAAGCTGTCGCTTATCTATTCAGCAACTACTTTGTAAGCCTGCATATGTCTATATGAAGTCTTGGAGCCAAGCTTTTTACACATTCACAGTCCGTCTGCCGCTCCGAATAAACGCTATACATTTTAATATAACCTATTCGTCCGTTATTTATTTTAAATATAAGGGTGGCATATTTGTTGTCTTCCCCATAAACATTTGGTGACCCCGACGTGATAGCAGTTTTAATCGGCGTCTGCAACTCGGTCTCGCGATTGTTTAATATAGTTTAAACAAACGCTTTGTTTCGCTGTCGTTATCGTGCATTCGGTCACAAACATACGAACATACATACATACATATGTGCATATAAAAGTGCACAGCCGGCCGTTGGATTTTTTGTACATTTTGCGCTGTGAAAAACACCAAAACTGTGTTGTGCAAATAATTCCTAGCAAAGTGAATCGCATTTAATCTTTGTTAATTGTAACGAACACACTCTATGAGCGTTGTCCACCCTAACACCTCTGTCTACGCTTTGACCGGCCTGCTCAGGGAGATGGGTGTGGGTTTGTGTTAAGATGAAACAAGAGTGTCACAGAACTAACAATAGTAGACAGAGAGACGGTAACGATAAGGATTTTTAGCCCATCGGCTAAGATTCGGACGAGAGACTGTACCTATCGAAGACGGAGGCCCAGATGTTATTGGCCACCTTCTATACCCACCCTACCTTTGAAGTCTCATTAGACTCCACCCTTTAAACAACCGCTGCGCTACATCCTCTAAGGTGCCCTCAAAAGATCACAAATTAATTCATCTTAAATTTCATTTAATACGGCAAATACGATAATATGGTTCATGGTTCTTAATACTACAAATCCTAACACTAAAACCTTAAAACTAAGCGTTCTTTACGCCAAAAGACTCTCTATATGATCGTGTGTCAATACAAGATTATCAAATAGGAAAAAAAATGGAAATTTTGTTTACGTTAAATTATTACGAAACTGACTACATATTTTATAGATATGCGGTAAACTTATTCAAGAATTACAGAAAAGCACTTAGGCGGATTATGTTAAATTATATAAGGGCAAACGATTCTTATTTAATATTTATCAATACGCGAAGGTGGGAAATTTACATGTATATACTAGTACCAAAAGTGTGCGGGCTCAGACAAGAATGAATATATATATGTAGAAATGTAAATGCTTTACGGCTATGCCGTACTTACGAACTCTCCAACGAAGTCAGCAGGCCTGATGACGATCGATGTGCGCTGTAGAATATTTAGATGTACAGTGGTCGGCATAAGTATTTTGACAAAATAAAAGTTAAGTATACTCATAACTTGAATTTACTTCTTGTAAACTATAGGCATCAATGGAAAGGTAATTTCAATGCCGTTTGAATGATACAATACATTTCTTTACCCATTCAGTACTTATTGAAAAGGACGAATTTGTGTAAATCAACTTTGAAATTTAAAAAAAAAACTTTTTTCCTCGTCTTGAAAACTTAAATTTTTTGATGCAAAAAGTTTCTTCAAACAAAAATAATAGTAACTGCAAAAAGAATTTTTCAAATATCATTTTGCTTATATTTTTTATGAATTTTTGAAAATGCTTAAAAACAGGCATTTGAGCCATATTTTTGTCTTTTTCATACAAATTTTTTCCGACATTGTCACTTTCAAAAAATCATAAAAAATATAAGCAAAATGATATTTGAAAAATTCTTTTTGCAGTTACTATTATTTTTGTTTGAAGAAACTTTTTGCATCAAAAAATTTAAGTTTTCAAGACGAGGAAAAAAGTTTTTTTTTTAAATTTCAAAGTTGATTTACACAAATTCGTCCTTTTCAATAAGTACTGAATGGGTAAAGAAATGTATTGTATCATTCAAACGGCATTGAAATTACCTTTCCATTGATGCCTATAGTTTACAAGAAGTAAATTCAAGTTATGAGTATACTTAACTTTTATTTTGTCAAAATACTTATGCCGACCACTGTATATATGTCATACTATGTCGTAAGCACACACGCAAGTATAATGGCTAAATAGGAATCGTAAATTAAATTAGAAACTTGTCGTACAAATATTTAGAATAAGAAAATTAAACTACAATCGCTTTAGCGATACAAAAACGAGTTGGCAGTCCCGGTCAAAATTAACTGGAAGCCAGAATTGGAACTCAAATTCCAATTGGGATGCGGCATCTGCCTCCGCTATCTTGCCCGAATTGCGCCGAATCGGCGCCTGTGCGTTTTTCGCCCGAACTGCAACGTGATCCGACTTGTAGATCGTGGTGCGGGCTTGGCAAGGTCAAAGCCTCACGCGGTTGACGGCGGCGATCCTTAAAGCCGCTTATGATTCGACGATGATGAAATTTATCCAGGTGTGGCAAAGATAAAAGATTCCTTTCACGCGGTGTGGGGTTTGAGAATCTCAAATGGCGATTATGGCCTGGCGCTGAAGAAATGTATAGTTTCGCTAATGAACCGCTGCACGCGGCACCTGCTCCTTGCTGTGCGCAGAGGGAGGACTGTAAAACTTCCGTCAATTCCGAGAATTTGCACGTGTCTCTGGTCACTGCTGTTTTTCCGGGAATTACAATTAGATTCTTTCAATATATCGTCCCCAATTCTCTTACCACCAATATTAGGAGTGATAACCGGTCGTACTGGTCAAAATTCTAAGAATTTCACACGCGGATGTATGGATGCGGATGGGTTTGAAAATTGTAACACTTTACGCAGGGAACGTACCGATCTCGGGAGAAGCTTGCGACAAAAAGGAGGAAATCATGGCGTCTAGAGTGGACGTAAGATGCGCAAAATCCCTAAAATCCATCAAAATGGTATTTTTGGTATTCGAGCGAGGATCGGATACTTGCTAAACTGAAGGGTTGCATCTGGGCTATTTATGTTAATTACCATGGGTAATGTCTTAACTAGGAATGCCAACTTAGCCGAAAATACTGACTCCCACATAATAGCACATATTACATATATATATGTACATATAGCCATACATACATTCGTTTGCCAGTTATATAATCCGCTGTTGCTAGGCAGGCAATTTATCGGCAAGAACAACAACAACCATCTCACAGTATTACTGATTATCAACCCCATTTCAATATAAATGCAACATCGTGGAGGATACCGCAAAACATTTCACTCGCTGACCCTAATTTCAATCAATCACAACTAATTGACCTTTTACTCGGCGCTGGGTTGTCTTTCAAAATAATTTCTATGGGACAAATTCATTTGGATAGGGCTTTGCCAACTCTTCAAACCACAAAGCTTGGTTGGATAGTCTCTGGAGGGTTATCATCGAACATGCCAACTCATAAATCGGTTTTGCAAGCCAGCATCAAGGACCCAGCTGATCATTCCGATGACACACTCTCCGCCATTGTAAAGCGATTTTGGGAAATTGAGGACTTCACTTCGTCTAAGCCATCTTTATTGCCGGAAGGCTTGCGATGTGAGCAACTTTTTACTGAAAATTGCATTAGACTTGGAAACGGCCAATACTCTGTTCGTCTCTTGTCCACTTCCGGATTCGAATCTTTAGGTGATTCTTATTGCTTGGCTCGTCGTCGTTTCAAGAGTTTGGAAGCTGAATAAGATAGAAACCCAGCCCTGAAAGCTCAGTATTCAGCATTTTTGAGGTAGTATATCGATCTAGGTCACATGTCTCTTGTAACTAAGGAACCGCCAGAAACACAATTCTTTTTGCCCCACCATTGCGTACATAAGCAGGAGAGCACGAGTACGAAGCTTCGTGTCGTTTTTGATGGATCTGCTAAATCAACTTCTGGTAGTTCTCTGAACGAGTTACTTCTGGCAGGACCAACAATTCAACAAAAAATCTTTAATATACTGCTTCGCTTTCGATTTTTTAAAGTTGCCCTTTGTGGAGATATCAGCAAGATGTACCGTTGATACCGGATGATTTCTTGCAGTGCATCGTTTGGAGAGAGAGCTCCACGGAAGAGTTGAGTGTTTTTAAATTGAACACGGTGACTTATCGAACCAAGCCAGCTGCCTTCTTGGATACAAGGGCCATGCATCAACTCTCTTACGATGAGGAGGAATCATTTCATATTGGAGCAAAAATATTTCGTAGAGATTTCTATGTGGATGATTTAATATCTGGTGGGGACTCAGTTGAGGAGGTGAGAGAACTACTGTCGCGAGGCCACTTTCCAATTCGCAAATGGTGTTCGAATGAGTCAGCAGCCCTGGAAAGAGAGTCTGAATGCGACAAGGAGCAGTTATTCAAATTTCACGATGGATCGGATGTCGCCAAGGCATTGGGACTAGTCTGGGATCCATCTTCTGATCAGCTCCTATTTCATTTTTCTCAACTGCCAACCAATCAACGACCCACTAAGCGGGTTGCATTGTCGGCGATTGCCAAATTCTATGATCCACTCGGTTTAATAACTCCTATTATCACAAAATTTAAGATTTTTCTGCAATCTCTATGGAGTGCGAACGTGGATTGGGATGATGCACTGCCAGAGCCCATTCTTTCGTCATGGGGGGAGTTGACCTCACCGTTATCGGTCGTACAGAACTTAAAATTCCCACGATTCGTACTGCAACCAAGGGCATCCGTTGAGTTGCATGGATTCTGCGATGCTAGCATGTCAGCTTATGGAGCGTGTCTATACTTGCGATTGGAGACCAATGGAGAATCGAAAGTCCATCTGCTCTGTGCCAAGTCAAGGGTAGCTCCATTGAAGGCCTTAAAAGTTCCAAGATTATAACTTTCCGCAGCGCTTTTATTGGCTGAGCTAATCGTAAACGCCAAGGAAGCCATAGATTTCGATTGCACCTTTCATTGCTGGTCGGACTCGTCCATTGTGTTGGCGTGGATTCGGCAACCTCCGAGGGAGTTTAACTTTTTCGTATCAAACAGAATCGCGAAAATTCAGGAGATGACGAAAGACATGTCTTGGCATCACGTTCCTACAAACTTGAACCCGGCAGACGTATCGCGAGGATGTACCCCAAGAGAATTGTTGGAACATTCCCTTCGGGCTAACGGGCAAAGCTCGTCGAATTGGCAGTCCCTGCTAGACTCAGTAAAGGATCTTCCAGAGCGTCGTTCTGTGGCTCTAATTGGGGCCGTTTGCATAGACAGTTCATCAAACTGCAAATTCCTCAACTCTTTCGATAAGTTGCAGCGCGTATTTGCATACATTTATCGATTCATTTCAAATTGCAGAGCCAAATCTGCGCCGTTGAAAGGTCGACTTTCGGTGGAGGAGATCAACTCTGGAACTGGTACTGGCCGATTGGAGGCCGCAAGTTCGTCGCCAGCGTTATCAACAAATGCGTCCGATCTTTCCGAATGAAGCCTGTTACTTGGGAGCACGTCATGGATAGCCTTTCCAGCAAATAGAGTGCAGCCCAATCCAGCTTTTCATACCACAGGAGTGGACTAATGTGGGCCATTCTATCATAAGGCAGAGGCCAGAAATAAGGCACCCCACAAGTGCTATATCGCCGTCTTTGTCTGTTTTTCCACGAAGGCTGCTCATTTGGAAGTGGTCCTGGATCTCACGACAGGATCTTTCATCGCAGCGCTGAGGAGATTCATCAGCCTTAGGGGCAGTCCGCGTACCATTTGGAGCGACAATGCTACAAACCTTGTCGGTGCAAAGAGAGAGCTTGCCGAGCTGAAAGAGCTCTTTTTGAGCGAGCAGCACACAGCATCGATATCTTCCGTCTGTTTAGCTGATGGGATCGCAATTCGGTGGTTTATGGGAGGCCGCTGTGAAGTCAGCTAAGTTTCACTTCTACAGAGTCGTCGGTGCATCCATCTTAGCCATCGATGAATTAAGAACTCTTGCATATGAGATTTCTGCCATCCTTAACTCCCGTCCACTCTGTCCAATTTCAGAAAATGCTGAAAGCCTTGAGGTGCTAACACCGGCGCATTTCCTGAAGGGTTCCAGCTACACTAAGTTTCCTGAGCCTGGCATTACTCATCTCCGCGAAGACCGCCTCAGCAGATGGCAGCGTGTTACCCAGATGCAGCAACATTTCTGGAAAAGGTGGAGCAGCGAGTATTTGTCCCTACTTCAAGAGAGGAGCAAGTGGCGCGTCGAAACGTCTAACATCAAGGTTGGACGCATAGTTTTGCTGAAGGAGGACAACGTTCCACCCTTGAGATGGCAGCTTGGGTGCATCCAGGAAGTCATACCCGGCGGGGACGGAGTCATCAGAGTAGCTATGGTCCGTACAGCTACGGGTCAGATCAAGAGAGCCGTCGCCAAGCTAGCCGTTCTGCCCATCGATTCCGAGATATTTGGAACCTTACCTCTTCCAACGGGGGGAGTATGTTCGGAGCAGATCGCCAGCGCCTAGTCATGCGCGCATATGTGTACGACGGCACCTGCAGCGCTCTCTGCTTATCTTTCGCCTTCTTTCTTATACCACTAAAGCTGTCGCTTATCTATTCAGCAACTACTTTGTAAGCCTGCATATGTCTATATGAAGATCTTGGAGCCAAGCTTTTTACACATTCACAGTCCGTCTGCCGCTCCGAATAAACGCTATACATTTTAATATAACCTATTCGTGCGTTATTAATTATAAATATAAGGGTGGAATATTTGTTGTCTTGCCCATAAACAGTATAGATGTCATATAAATGTCACGATCATATCCATAAAGAGTATACTAAATTGCCCCCAAACCCAAACCACCATGTGACAATACTGATAACGTGACCTTTCAGCAATTAATATTCAGCAAGAAAGGTCGCACACTTTCCCCACATCCCCTTGTGACAATATTGATCATGTATCCTTTTCCTCATTATCAGCAATTAATATTCAGCAGGTGTTGCTGTGCACGTGAGAAAGGTCGCAAACCCAAAACATCTAAAGATGGTTGCCTTAGAGGGACATGTCCGATCATGTTGGAGAATAACGTTTCCTATGATTGTAAAAATAATTCAGAAATCAAAAGAACCCCAATAAAATAAATCTCACAAGTTAATGATTCTCAGATGTCGAATATTTTCAAACAGACATTTTTATCGCCCCATAATGTTCGACTGGTAAATTTTCCAAGATCTCTCCTTTCCACAAACGGGTCAAAAACATATCATAAAAGGGATTCAAGCAAGAGCTACCCGAACATGGGCACCTGTCTATTACCTGACCGGAATAAAAGGGACACATGCTCAAGTCTGAGGGCGCAAGCCCATTGACAAGATCATGGGCCTCACGCCAACGATCACACGGCTGACTACTAGCTCTAATACGTTCCCATAAGGGTTGAAATCACGACCGCGCAACAATTCGCAAGTAGCCGACATATCTCAGTCAAGGAAATATTTTCCATTCTCCGTACCTGTAATTTTAACTCGAAATAAAAGGTCAGAAGTTTATTTTGTAGCAAAATAATTAATTTATTCATTTATTTTAGTATTGCGAACATGTTTTATTATATATTGAAATTAATTTTCTGGGTTCGTTCCGGCGATTTGCATAGAAGAGGCAGGCGCACGTTTCCGACGTCAATTCAGGATTACAAAATGTAAAGTGTTCACCAAAATTCGTAGTTTTGAGATCATGTCCACCTCGATCCATGAACATAGTTTTTTGTGTTTAGAAGGTTTTGAAAATACTGACCAATTATCTGTCCTTTAAATTATTTAATAAATTGGTCAGTTTTCTCATGAAACTTCATTTGGTTCATTTTGTTTTCTTGCACATCTTTACACATCTAGTCTCAACTTTAAAATAATGTATAAAAATTATTTTATTGTTTTGAAGCTACTTTTTAAAAATGTCAAAATAATGTATGCATTGTTAGAGCACAAACCCCGCCCTTAAGGTGTGTTTCACAATAGCGAAAACGGTTTCCTTTAAACCTGTTTAGTTACGGACAGCCCATTTCCTCGATATTAATGAGCTGACGTCTGTAGAAATCGTTTCTTTTCCACACCTTTCAAATAATTTGTTTTCCGCTTGTAATTGTCCTTAGATACTTTCGAGTTTGTGGAAAACTATTTTCTCCATCGTTACAAAAAATTTTGTGATGTGTATTGGTTAACCAAATTGCAGTCTTTCGAGATTTTGTATTTAGCAAAGTAAAATCATATGGTGGTTCTATTAAAAAACAAGGGAGAACGCTATAGTCGAGTACCTCGACTATCAGATACCCGTTACTCAGCTTAAGCGACCAAAGGGAAATGGAGATATGCAAGCAGCAAAGCGAGATTTAAATGCGCCACCTACCGGCGGAAGACAGATTTAAGCGTTGTGTGCGTTAGGGTAGGCATGACAAATTCATTGTTCAATAGAATAAGTTAGCCGCGCACTTTGCTCTCTCTGAGCGCCGGCAGTGGTTTTCTCTTTGCCGCTAAGTTCGGCCGGCAACTATTTACATACACACACATACACGCGTAAAAACATTTCGCACTGTCTGGCTCTGACGTCATAGCTTTTTTTCTTGGGAGGTTTGTGGGCGTTAGAGTGGGCGTAGAAAAATTTTTTTTGGGTCAATCGATAGGTATGGACAAGACTAATACATTTCAGTTAAAATTTTCTATCTAACATCAAAACTGTAGGAGCCACAGTTTTGGGCGGTTTGTGGGCGTTAGAGTGGGCGTGGCACTCTACTGAAACAAACTTGCGCTGCGTAAGAAGCTCAGGAATCTGCTCGCCAAATCTCAATAGCCTAGCTCTCATAGTTTCCGAGATCTCAGCGTTCATCCGGACAGACGGACAGACGGACAGACGGACATGGCTAGATCGACTCGGCTAGTGATCCTGATCAAGAATATATATACTTTATGGGGTCGGAAACGCTTCCTTCTGCCTGTTACATACTTTCCGACGAATCTAGTATACCCTTTTACTCTACGAGTAACGGGTATAACTATTATTCAAGTTTGGAACGCTTCCTTCTGCCTGTTACATACTTTCCGACGAATCTAGTATACCCTTTTACTCTACGAGTAACGGGTATAACTATTATTCAAGTTTGGATATTTTTCGAATACAATTCCAATTTCCTTTAGAATTAAATTATTATTATTATTATCAAAGAAACCTTGAACATCAATCGAAACAGTATCTTTCAACATGTTTCTAATGTTAAAAAACTCGTTGTACTAGTCCGTTTAGTGGGTTATATTCAACTTAACGCTCATGTATGAGGAGACAGTAAGCTTGGGTATTTTCATGACTTGGCGTCTTTAGTTCTATTGAAATCATCTCAATCATCATCATCTCAAATCAATAGGACCAATTTTTACTGATTCGTTTTGATATGAAAGATCAACCACAATAATAGGGGTCTTCAATTTAAATTCATTTGGGGTCAAAAATGGTTGTGACTCACGATTATAGTAACTTGGTTGAAATCTTGTATACATTTCATATAGTTGAGCATACTAATTCTTACTAAAATCAACATTCAGATTATTATGGATATGACTCAGAATTCAAGTGAACTTTCAAGTTTTATAAGTTATTTGTGATAAGTTCTCCATTTAGTGTAAATCCAATTATGGCAAATCTTGGTTTTTCGTTACAACAATTTCACATTTCAGCTGTGTTGACTCCCATACCCCAATTTCGGGTTAACATATAAATCCCAACTCTGGAATGTGATTGGTAGGTTAACACAACTTTAAATAATATGGTAAGTCTTAATTTTTGTAAAATCGCTCAGAGTTACATGGGGAATTTTCCAGGTTTTATTCGTAATTTCCAGTTTAAAAGTTTGTTCATTTCTGGTCTGTTCAAGATTCACCAAGATTCTTAGTTAGCATCAACACTAGTTCGTGCTTACAATTTAACAAAACTTTTTTATAATCCTCAGCCAATCCCAACAAATTTTTTAATGGTACAGAAAAATTTGGGGGTCCCGTAGAAATTTCGTCTCCACTGCTCCATCCAGAATTTAATAGGTATTGACTTTGAAGATTATCCAGAGATATACAATTTTTAAAGGGTAGTAGTCATACCGACATAGACTCGACACGTTGGACACGTTGTATTTAGTTGTTACCTAGCAGTATTTTGTAACCTGTACCTGTACAGTACTTGGTTTTGGATGGTTACTATCTGTATAGTATCTGTAAAGTACTTGGTTTTAGATGGTAACTAAATATTAACAAGTATTATGAGTTGCTATAGTCTCTTATTAAGAATTATCAAAGTACACAAGTTAAAGTTTCTAAGATGTGTTAGCCAAACACACTTGCAGTGAACTATCATTACCTGACCGTCATCAAAGTCACATGCCCAGGACCCAAGGACATTGAATAAAATACTTTCCCTTCATTTGTACCTGTAGTTTTAATTACAGTCAGAAACAAAATTTGTAGGATCATTCAATATTTTTTTATATATTTTGTTATTTAAACATATTTCATTAAATGCATAATTAATTATATTTTATAAATATTTGTATATAATTAATTTTCTTACTCCATCCCTCTGTAAGAAACATGTCGGTTATTAATCTTCGTTCCAAACGCAGATTTTCGCTTGGTTAGATGTAAAATAGTTCTCACAATGTAATCTTTCTCAGATGTTGGATTATTTTTAAAGCATTCATTTGTTCTAACCCATAATAATATTATAACATATTTCGAAAGCATCCTTAGCTAGCATAGGAGCGTCCTTCAATTTAATTTCTGATTCAAGTTTATGACAGAGGTGTTGGGACCTGGTAATATCGGTTTTTGTTGTCAACTATTTTTCTAGTTCTAGTTTTCTAGTTCTATTATTATACCCGTTTCTCGTAGAGTAAAAGGGTATACTAGATTCGTCGGAAAGTATGTAACAGGCAGAAGGAAGTGTTTCCGACCCCATAAAGTATATATATTCTTGATCAGGATCACTAGCCTAGTCGATCTAGCCATGTCCGTCTGTCCGTATGAACGCTGAGATCTCGGAAACTATAAGAGCTACAATACTGGGATTAGGCATGCGGATTCCTAAGATTCCTGCGCAGCGCAAGTTTGTTTCAGAAGAGTGCCACGCCCACTCTAACGCCCACAAACCGCCCAAAACTGTGTCTCCTACAGTTTTGATGCTAGAACAAAAATTTTAACTGAAATGTATTGTTCTCATCAATACCTACCGATTGACCTAAAAAAAGTTTGCCACGCGAACTTTAACGTTCAAAATCCTCCCACAAACTTCAAAAAATCGTAAATATGAACGCGGATATCTCGGAAAATATCAAAGATGGAGAAACGGGATTTCAGATTTAGATTTCGTAGGCTTGAGCGCAGCGCAAGTTTGTTACGCGAATATGCCACGCCCACTCTAACGCCCACAAGCCGCCCAAATCTGTGGCGCCCACATTTTTCATGCTAGATAAAAAATTTTAACTGAAATGTATTGGTCTCGTCAATACCTAACGATTAATTTAAAAAAATTTTGTCACGCCCACTCTAACGCCCACAACGCTTAAATCTGTCTACCGCCGGTAGGTGGCGCATTTGCTGCTTGCATATCCCCATTTTCCTTTGGTCCCTTTAGCTGAGTAACGGGTATTTAATAGTCGAGGTACTCGACTATAGCGTTCTTCCTTGTTTTTGTATACTATTTGTATGAGTAAGCCATCATTGTCTAAGATTCTGAATAAGTTTAATAAACTCTTTAATTACAATACTCATCTTGTTTTCGTGATTCATGATGGCGCTTGAGCTGCTTGGACTTTGATTACTAGCTGTTGTTAACTGTTATGAGCTATTATTAGATGGTTTATATCTTCTTAGTAGTAGTTGTTTACTAGCTGTTTAGTGTCTGGTTTCTATATGTTTAGTATCTGTTTACTTGATGTTTACTTATTATTATTAGCTGGTTACTAGTTGTTATTAACGTCTACGAGCTTTTATAGTCTTTTGTTGAGAATGATCTAAAATTCTTGATCACTAGACGACTTTCGATGTGAAGTAAAAATTTTCAAAGTGTTTGCTATGTACGTGAGAAAGAACGCAAAGCCAAAATATCTCAAGGTTGATATATAAATCTTAGAGGAACATGCCCGATTATGTTGGGGGAAGATGTATCCTATAATTGTAAAACTAATTAAGAAATAAATTGTTCACAAGCTGTCTAAAAGCTGTTTAGAAGCTGTGTTGATAAACAATTTTGATTCATAATGACAGATATTAATATCATCCACTTTAACTAGTATATTGTTCAAATAAAACATTTCCATTTTTCTTGTTCTTTCATCTTATGTAGGTATAAAAAATGTAATCTTAACTACGATAGATAGCCTTACATCCCACAACTATTGTTATTAGCTATAATAAAATGTCTAGAAAGAACAAAATATATGAATGTCAAAAAACGATTTAAAAATAACTATAATTGGGAAAGTAATTGAAATCGCTCCGGCGTAATACAGTAAAAAACAAAAAACACTGTGATTATCCCATTTTCTATCACCATAACAAATGTGTATACCCACACCTAAATGATCAATTGTATCCTTTGTCGAAAAATATCTGTGACTTTCACTTATAAATTTGTCACCGATAATTTAAATCCCATTAAGCAAACCACCCATAACCCCAGAGTCAAGTTGGTTACCTACAATAAACATAGATGGTGGTGTAAAGGATTACTAAAATGCCTCGACGCAGGCGCAAAGGTCATAAAAAATGGTCATAAAAAATATAATTAGGAAAGTATTTTTTATTTGCGAACCATTTATAACTGTTATCAACAACACAAATAGTTATGTTACAAAGGATTTGCTTAAATGCCTCGACGCAGGCGCAAAGGTCAAGGTATTAAAAAAAATTCATGGAATATTATCCCTTCCTAAAAGAGGTCATAAACTATATAATTAGGAAAGTATTTTTTATTTGAGAACAATTTATAACTGTTACCAACAACACAAATAGTTGTTACAAAGGATTGATAAAATGCCTTGATGCAGGCGCAAAGGTCAAGGTAATGGAAAAATTCATGGAATATTATCCATTGACCAATAACCGAAAATTTCTTCTATTTGGACAATAAAAAAATATATATTAATTTAATATTTTAATTTTTCCATCAAAATGCTTCATAAATCTAGTTGTTTGATACTCTCTAACTAATTGAGTAATACGTTTTCATTTGCGTTTTTAATTTACCAAAAACAGTATAAGTCTTCTCTCATAAAATTGATCTTTTGAATCCCTCTAATTCCCCACCGGTGAAATATATGTTGTTCATATTTAATAATGATGGTCAACCCCGACCAACCTCCGCAACATAGATGGGTACTTGTAATTCATGTTTAAGATATTTCCATCCTTCTCTAACTAATATCCTTTTATCCATCATGTAAACAGGTTTAGAATTGTATTGCATGCTTCAACCCCTAGCCACACCCACCACTGTAACAGATTTGACTTTTCCAATGGCTGCCCCAGCTACCTAAACTGTACATTTCTTTTGATTTTCTCTTTTCCTTTCTAAGCAATATACACAATTTTTAAACTGGTTCTGACCTCCCTCTTTAATGGCATCCTCTACTTTATTTTCGTTATATTTCTGATCTTTTCCTAACAGTAGGTTGTTAAACTTTTAACATTTTATGGGATTACTGAGCACCCGAAATCCCAGATATTAACTCATAACATGTAACTAGCAGAATATAGTCAAAAATATCAGACTCTAAAAAGACAAGATTTACCTACAATTCAATTTACCATCTACAATCCCTGGAGAAGAGTTTAGTATTTGCAGTTTAATTTTCTAATTTATTGATTTCACAGATTCCCGCTGTTGAATACCAATTTTTAACAAATGGCTGCCAACTCCATACCATTCAGACACTGGCTTACAACCTCATAGAACTGACTCTCAAGGTATCTGTAATGCACAATATATTTCCGTCTCTTTTCTTCTTATCAATATTAAAAAATTTCAAAAACTGGTTTTGGCGTTCATTCTATTCTAAGAATTAAATTATTAAAAATTATTAAGCCAACAGAGATAATAATGTTTTTGTGATAATATCCCATGAATAATACATAATTCTTATTTGTATATTTTCAAAATTATTTATTTCAGAAAATTATTCATTAATCGCATTCAAATAATATTCATAATATGTCTTCCAATTTTTTAGATTTATCAATAGAGTTTCCCAATTATTAATATTAAATGATATTGCATCATATCTACTTTTAAGATTAAATATTAAGATAGGGTCGTCCTCGCGAGACATAGCGCTGACCAACTCACATTGGTCTGATCACCATTAAATTTAAGACATTCTAAGTCTGATATTGAATCCATTATACGAAAAATCATCTCCTTAACTTCCAGTAGCAGTCGTGACAGCGGATTATTTTCGATTTCCGCATCGTGAAGATTAATTTGGTGTTGTAACTTGGTTGTCTCCATCATCAGCTCGGTTATTCGATTTTCCACGTTTTCAATATCAAAAAGATGGGAATCGATATTGTTTTCGCTCTGCAAATCCACCAAGCGCCATTTCAGGATGTCCAACTCTTCTATAGTATCGTAAAAGATACTACCGAATTCCCGTCGCGACTCCTTGGAAACCTTTAAAATTTCCTTAAAGATTCTTATCTCAATCAACAAATCTTCATTTATTTTAAAGTAACAGTGGTGATTTGGCTGTTGATTTCAGTCATCTTTTGTCTTTCGATTCAAATTTTGTACTGTTTTAGGTTTTGTAATCTCATTAACCAGGAAAAGACAGATCGTAGAATCGAGCAGGTACTTTATATCCAAGGATCAAACCCCCTCCCCAAGAATCAAACCACCATCCCATGCGATTGGCTTAAGTAAAACCATTCCACACTGTGTCAAAGTGAGAAGAAGAATACATAAACCGGAAATTAAAGGCAAATTAAGATTGTAGGCCAATACATATCGATATTGGGAACTGTTGTTACATGAGTATGCGTACATTTAATTGTATTTGATATAATAGTTGTTGATAATTATAATTTTATAATGGTCATCATTAAGTAGGAGAAGTGGTACAGAATTTTTGTTCTTAATATTCAATCTTAAAAATAGATATGATGCAACGTTATGACTTTTTTTTAGTGGTACGCCATCGTTCATAAGTTACTCTCTTCAGAACAAGTCCCTGGGCCGAATATACTCAGTAATCGATTTAGGTGTTCTCTTAGATCCTAAACTTAAATTTGACTCCCACATAACCTCTACTGTAAATAAAGCTATGAGTGTTCTTGGGTTTACAAAGCGTTGGTCTAAAGAATTTGATGATCCATACACTACCAAGTTATTATTTACCTCCCTTGTCCGTCCTAATTTAGAATACTGTTCTTCCGTTTGGAGTCCTCAGTATCAAGTGCACATTGACCGTATAGAGTCCGTACAGAAACAATTTCTTCTGTTTGCCTTACGTGGTTTGAACTGGGATCAAAACGTCAGGTTGCCTTCTTACTCGAGTAGATTGCTATTAATTAATTTTCCTAATCTAGTAAGCCGTAGAACTATGCTCGGTTTTATTTTTATGAATAATCTTATCAGAGGCGATATTGATTCTGTAGATTTGGTAAGCCGCCTTACTTTCAATGTTCCTGTTAGACTAATGCGAAACTACTATCCTATCAACTTGCCACGATGTTCATCTAATTTTAGTCAGCATGAGCCTTTTCGCGTTCTTTGTAATTATTATAACAACCTATATCATTTAATTTGTTCCTCAACCTCTATCCCTGTATTAAAAACTTAAATCTTAGCTCATTTGCTTTAGTCTTGTTGATCTATGTTTTGTCCTGTCTTTGTTTGTTCTATGTACCTTTCTCGCGAACCGTATTTGCCCGAAATAAAAATGTGCCCGCGCGTAACAAGCACGTGCTTGGTGTCGTTTGGGCCACTTGTGTGTACTGCTTTTAGTGCATCAACGTTCAACAAATATAATATTAAATTATCATTATCAACAACTATTATATTTTATACAATTAAAGGTATGCATACTCATATAATAACAGTTCCTACTATCGATATGTATTGGCCTACAATCTTACTTTGCCTTTGATTTCTGGTTTCTTATGTATTCTTCTTCTCACTTTGACACAGTGTGGAATGGTTTTACTTAAGCCAATCGCATGGGAGGGGGGTTCGGGAAAGGGGGACTTGATCCTTGGATATAAAGTACGGATTCTACGTTCTGTCTTTTCCTGGTTGATGAGATTACAAAACCTAAAACAGTACAAAATTTGAATCGAAAGTCAAAAGATGTCTGAAATCAACAGCCAAATCAATCACTGTGACTTTCATATAGATGAAGATTAGTAGTAGTATCTATTACGATACTATAAAAGAGTTGGACATCCTGAAATGGCGCTTGGTGGATTTGCAGAGCGAAAACAATATCGATTCCCATCTTTTTGATATTGAAAACGTGGAAAATCGAATCACCGAGCTGATGATGGAGACAACCAAGTTACAACACCAAATTAATCTTCACGATGCGGAAATCGAAAATAATCCGCTGTCACGACTGCTCCTGGAAGTTAAGGAGATGATTTTTCGTATAATGGATTCAATATCAGACTTAGAATGTCTTAAATTTAATGGTCAGGCAGACCAATGTGAGTCGCGCTATGTCACGCGAGGACGACCCTAGCTTAATATTTGATCTTAAAAATAGATATGATGCAATATCATTTAATATTAATAATTGGGAAACTCTATTGATAAATCTAAAAAATTGTAAGATATATTATATATATTATTTGAATGCGAAGTTTCAACACCAAATTGATCTTCACGATGCGAAAATTTAAAATAATCCGCTGTCACGACTGCTACTGGAAGTTAAGGAGATGATTTTTCGTATAAGGGATTCAATATCAAACTTAGAATGTTTTAAATTTAATGGTGCGGCTGACCAATGTGAGTTGGTCAGCGCTATGTCTCGCGAGGACGACCCTATCTTAATATTTAATCTTAAAAATAGATATGATGCAGTACCATTTAATATTAATAATTGGGAAACTCTATTCATAAATCTAAAAAATTTTAAGATATATTATGAATATTATTTGAATGCGATTAATGAATAATTTTCTGAAATAAATAATTTTGAAAATATACAAATAAGAATTATGTATTATTCATGGGATATTATCACAAAAACATTATTATCTCTGTTGGCTTAATTATTTTTAATAATTTAATTCTAAGAATAAAATGAACTCCAGAACCAGTTTTGAAATTTTTTAATATTCATTAGAAGAAAAGAGACGGAAATATATTGTGCATTACAGATACCTTGAGAGTCAGTTCTATGAGGTTGTAAACCAGTGTCTGAATGGTATGGAGTTGGCAGCCATGTGTTAAAAATTGGTATTCACCAGCGGGAATCTGTGAAATCAATAAATTAGAAAATTAAACTGCAAATATTAAACTCTTCTCCAGGGATTGTAGATGGTAAATTGAATTGTAGGTAAATCTTGTCTTTTTAGAGTCTGATATCTTTGACTATATTCTGCTAGTTACATGTTATGAGTTAATATCTTGGATTTCGGGTGTTCAAAAATCCCATAAAATGTTAAAAGTTTAACAACCTACTGTTAGGAAAAGATCAGAAATATAACGAAAATAAAGTAGAGAATGCCATTAAAGAGGGAGGTCAGAACCAGTTTAAAAATTGTGTACATTGCTTAGAAAGGAAAAGAGAAAATCAAAAGAAATGTACAGTTTAGGTAGCTGTGGCAGCCATTGGATAAGTCAAATCTGTTAGAGTGGTAGGTGTGGCTAGGGGTTGAAGCATGCAATACAATTCTAAACCTGTTTACATGATGGATAAAAGAATATTAGTTAGAGAAGGATGGAAATATCTTAAATATGAATTACAAGTACCCATCTATGTTGCGGAGGTTGGTCGGGGTTGATAAACCATCACTACTAAATATGAGCAACATATATTTCACCGGTGGGGAATTAGAGGGATCCAAAAGATCAATTTTATGAGAGAAGACTAATACTGTTTTTGGTAAATTAAAAACGCACATGAAAACTTTTTACTCAATTAGTTAGAGAGTACCAAACAACTAGATTTATCAAGCGTTTTGATGAAAAAATCAAAGTAATGAATTAATATATATTTTTTTATTATTCAAATTGAACAAATTTTCGTTTTTGGTCCAGGGATAATATTCCATGAATTTTTCCATTACCTTGACCTTTGCGCCTGCATCAAGGCATTTTAGCAATCCTTTGTAACAACTATTTGTGTTGTTGGTAACAGTTATAAATTGCTCGCAAATAAAAAATACTTTCCTAATTATATATTTTATGACCTCTTTTATGAAGGGATAATATTCCATGAATTTTTTCCAATACTTTGACCTTTGCGCCTGCGTCGAGGCATTTAAGCAAATCCTTTGTAACATAACTATTTGTGTTGTTGATAACAGTTATAAATGGTTCGCAAATAAAAAAAAATTCCTAACTATATTTTTTATGACCATTTTTTATGACCTTTGCGCCTGCGTCGAGGCATTTTAGCAATCCTTTACACCACCACCTATGTTTATTGTAGGTAACCAACTTGACTCTGGGGTTATGGGTGGTTTGCTTAATGGGATTTAAATTATCGGTGACAAATTTATAAGTGAAAGTCACAGATATTTTTCGACAAAGGATACAATTGATCATTTAGGTGTGGGTATACACATTTGTTATGGTGATAGAAAATGGGATAATCACAGTGTTTTTTGTTTTTTACTGTATTACGCCGGAGCGATTTCAATTACTTTCCCAAATATAGTTATTTTTAAATCGTTTTTTGACATTCATATATTTTGTTCATTCTAGACATTTTATTGTAGGTAATTACTATAGTTATTTGATGTAAGGCTAGCTATCGTAGCTAAGATTAATTTATTATACCTACATAAGATGAAAGAACATGAAAAATGGAAATGTTTTATTTTAACAATTTACTAGTTAAAGTGGATGATATTAATATTTGTCATTATGAATAAAAATTGTTTATCAACACAGCTTCTAAACAGCTTTTAGACAGCTTGTGAACAATTTATTTCTTAATTAGTTTTACAATTATAGGGTACATCTTCCCCCAACATAATCGGGCATGTTCCTCTAAGATTTATATATCAATCTTGAGATATTTTGGCTTTGCGTTCTTTCTCAAGTACATAGCAAACACTTTGAAAATTAGAGTGTAAGTTTTTACTTCACATCGAAAGTCGTCTAGTGATCAAGAATTTTAGATCATTCTCAACAAAAGACTATAAAAGCTCGTAGACGTTAATAACAACTAGTAACCAGCTAATAATAATTAATAAACATCAAGTCAACAGATACTAAACATATAAAAACCAGACACTAAACAGCCAGTAAAAAAATTGTATACATCTACTAAACAACTTGTATACATCTACTAAGCATATAGAAACCAGATACTACAGAGTAAGAAAATTAATTATATATAAAAAAATATTGAATGATCCTACTAATTTTGTTTCTGACTGTAATTAAAACTACATCTACAAATGAAGGGGAAGTATTTTATTCAATGTCCTTGGGTCTTGGGCATGTGACTTTGATGAAAGTCAGGTAATGATAGTTCACTGCAAGTGAACTTGTGTACTTTGATAATTCTTAATAAGAGACTATAGCAACTCATAATACTTGTTAATATTTAGTTGCCATCTAAAACCAAGTACTTTACAGATACTATACAGATAGTAACCATCCAAAACCAAGTACTGTACTGTACGGTACAGGTTACAAAATACTGCTAGGTAACAACTAAATACACCGTGTCCAACGTGTCAAGTATATGTCGGTATGACTACTACCCTAAAAAATTGTATATCTCTGGATAATCTTCAAAGTCAATACCTATTAAATTCTGGATGGAGCAGTGGAGACGAAATTTCTACGGGACCCCCACTTAAAATTTTTCTGTACCATTAAAAAAATTGTTGGGATTGGCTGAGCACGAACTAGTGTTGATGCTAACTAAGAATCTTGGTGAATCTTGAACAAACCAGAAATGAACAAACTTTTAAACTGGAAATTACGAATAAAACCTGGAAAATTCCCCATGTAACTCTGAGCGATTTTACAAAAGGTAAGACTTACCATATTATTAAAAGTTGTGTAAACCTACCAATCGCATTCCAGAGTTGGGATTTATATGTTAACCCGAAATTGGGGTATGGGAGTCAACACAGCTGAAATGTGAAATTGTCGGCTAACCGCGAAAAACCAAGATTTTTGGATGATCTTTCATATCAAAACGAATCAGTAAAAATTGGTCCTATTGATGTGAGAATTTCAATAGAACTAAAGACACCAAGTCATGAAAATACCCAAGCTTACTGTCTCCTCATACATGACCGTTTAGTTGAATATAACCCACTAAACGGACTAGAACAACGTGTTGTTTAACATTAGAAAAATGTTGAAAGATACTGTTTCGATTGATGTTCAAGGTTTCTTTGATAATAATAATAATTTTATTCTAAAGGAAATTGGAATTGTATTCGAAAAATATCCAAACTTGAATAATAGTTTTTTAATAGAACCACCATATGATTTTACTTTGCTAAATACAAAATCTCGAAAGACTGCAATTTGGTTAACCAATACACATCACAAAATTTTTTGTAACGATGGAAAAAATAGTTTTCCACAAACTCGAAAGTATCTAAGGACAATTACAAGCGGAAAACAAATTATTTGAAAGGTGTGGAAGAGAAACGATTTCTACAGACGTTTTTTGGGAGTCGTCAGCTCATTAATATCGAGGAAATGGGCTGTCCGTCATTAAACAGGTTTAAAGGAAACCGTTTTCGCTATTGTGAAACACACCTTAAGGGCGGGGTTTGTGCTCTTAACAATGCATACATTATTTTGACATTTTTAAAAAGTAGCTTCAAAACAATAAAATAATTTTTATACATTATTTTAAAGTTGAGACTAGATGTGTAAAGATGTGCCAGAAAACAAAATAAACCAAATGAAGTTTCATGAGGAAATTGACCAATTTATTAAATAATTTAAAGGACAGATAATTGGTCAGTATTTTCAATACCTTCTAAACACAAAAAACTATGTTCATGAATCGAGGTGGACATGATCTCAAAACTACGAATTTTGGTGAACACTTTACATTTTGTAATCCTGAATTGACGTCGGAAACGTGCGCCTGCCTCTTCTATGCAAATCGGCGGATCAAACCCAGAAAATTAATTTCATTATATAATAAGACATGTTCGCAATACTAAAATAAATGAATAAATGTATTAATTTGGTACAAAATAAACTTCTGACCTTTTATTTCGAGTTAAAATTACAGGTACGGAGAATGGAAAATATTTCCTTGACTGAGATATGTCGGCTACTTGCGAATTGTTGCGCGGTCGTGATTTCAACCCTTATGGGAACGTATTAGAGCTAGTAGTCAGCCGTGTGATCGTTGGCGTGAGGCCCATGATCTTGTCAATGGGCTTGCGCCCTCAGACTTGAGCATGTGTCCCTTTTATTCCGGTCAGGTAATAGACAGGTGCCCATGTTCGGGTAGCTCTTGCTTGAATCCCTTTTATGATATGTTTTTGACCCGTTTGTGGAAAGGAGAGATCTTGGAAAATTTACCAGTTAAACATTCTGGGGCGAAAAGAAATGTCTGTTTGAAAATATTCGATATCTGAGAATCATTAACTTGTGAGATTTATTTTATTGGGGTTCTTTTGATTTCTGAATTATTTTTACAATCATAGGAAACGTTATTCTCCAACATGATCGGACATGTCCCTCTAAGGCAACCATCTTAAGATGTTTTGGGTTTGCGACCTTTCTCACGTGCACAGCAACACCTGCTGAATATTAATTGCTGATAATGAGGAAAAGGATACATGATCAATATTGTCACAAGGGGATGGGGGGAAAGTGTGCGACCTTTCTTGCTGAATATTAATTGCTGATAATGAGGCAAAAAGGTCACGTTATCAGTATTGTCACATGGTGGTTTGGGGTTGGGGGCAATTTAGTATACTCTTTAAGGATATGATCGTGACATTTTTATGACAAAAAAATCAGATTTAAAATCAGATAATTTATGGATTATGCTAATTGTCCCAGAACCCGCATACATTAATGAAGAGGCGGGGGCCATTATTATGTTAATTAGTGAGAGGCGGGGGTCATTAATATGCAAATTAGTAAGGGGGCGGGGCCATTAATATGAAAATTGTCCCAGAACCCGTCTTTCCCAACTACTCTTGTGCGCAGCGCAAGTTTGTTACGCGAATATGCCACGCCCACTCTTACGCCCACAAGCCGCCCAAGCCTGTGGCGCCCACAATTTTCATGCTAGATACAACATTTTAACTGAACTGTATTGGTCTCGTCAATACCTATCGATTGACCCACAAATTTGCCCATAACGTTTAAATCTGCTTACCGCCGATAGGTGGCGCATTTCAATCTCGCTTTGCTGCTTGCATATCTCCATTTCCCTTTGGTCCCTTTAGCTGAGTAACGGGTATCTGATAGTCGAGGTACTCGACTATAGCGTTCTTCCTTGTTTTTATTGGCCTTAGGAAAATTATAGAGATTAAGTAATTCATCAGAATAATCTGGTGTATCAAACTTAATCTCAATATCATTCTGACTTTGACTTTGAAATAAAAGATCTACCACAATACCTTTTTGCGCCAGTAGAATCTTATGGTGAAGCACTTTCCCATTCATTAATTAACTTTATATCAACGCGTTTGTCCACATTTTCCATGGTTTTTCCATAGACAGCATTATTTAAAAGTTTAAAAAATCTTTTTCAAATGTTTTTTTTGCATTAGTTCTTTGGAATGTATTCAAATCAATATATGTTTTTAACCAAAGCTTCTGAAAGAAGCGAAGACCTCTATGAATTTTTGTTAGAATTAATCAATTTTCTTTACACTGTTAAAGATTTTTATAATGAATTATATATTTTTCTTTATCCCTTAAATCAGCAATTCATTTTTTTATTTCGTCTGACTTTGTTGGTAACTGATTATTACAAAAAAATGGAAGATCATTGTGTTTATTGTGCAATTTAAAAGGATATTTTAAATTTACCTCAACAATGTATCCATATTCACTACCATCTGCAATCTCTGTAATGTTTATACTATCAAGTTCTCCCCTTGAAATCCATTCAAAACCTCCATATGGTAAAGATTGTGACATAGCCCAACCATACAAGTTATTTGCATCCAAATAAATCAAATATGATGATTTTTGAGTGCTATCAAAATTCTCAACATATTTGTTATTTGCTTTAGCATATCTACATGTACATTGTACTAAGCCACCACGAATACAACTTTAAATAAATTTGTACTGATTAATATCAGTTAATAAATCTAATTCAATTTTAGTAAATTTTAACATAGCTTCCCATGATAATCCTGGTGTAGTGAAAAAATGTGCTGGATCGAGTAAATAAATTTTAGTACAAAGTCTTCGAAAGTTTTCAAAGACATCAGACATTAATAAAACATCTGTTTTTATACCCTTGCAGAGGGTATATTGATTTCAGTCAGAAGTTTGCAACGCAGTGAAGGAGACGTTTCCGACCCCATAAAGTATATATATTCTTGATCAGCATGACTAGACGAGTCGATCTAGCCATGTCCGTCTGTCCGTCTGTCTGTCCGTTTTTACGCAATCTAGTCTCTCAGTTTTAAAGCTATCGGGCTGAAACTTTCCCAAAAGTCTTATATCTTGTGCAGGTAGTATATAAGTCGGAACCAGCCGGATCGGACAACTATATCTCATAGCTCCCATAGGAATATTCGGAAAAAAAGTTTACAAAAATTATATCTTTGGTGTTTTTTAGCATATAACCTCCTAAGCTTGGAAATAACATTTTTTAATTAGTTTTGAATTTTGAATTAAATTTTATCGAAATCGGACGATTATATCATATAGCTGCAATAGAAACGATCGGAAAATTGGTGGAAAAATAATATGAAACCAATTATAGCTTCGGTGTTTTTCAACATATAACCTCCAACGCTTGGAAATAACATTTTTTAAATAGTTCTGAATTTCGAATTTAATTTTATCAAAATCGGAAGACTATATCATAAAGCTGCATTAGAAACGATCGGAAAATTGGTAGGAAAATAATATGAAACAAATTAGTACAAGGTCTTCGGAAGTTTTCAAAGACATCAGACATTAATAAATTTCAATATAATTCAAATATAATTCTAAATAATCTTTAAGATTCTTACAATAAAACTCATTCCATACCTTTTGCGCGTGAGTATAATTTTCAATCGAACATTCAATTTCGGTTAAGGAACTATAGAAAGCTTCTCTAGAAGAATCTAAATATTCATATGGAAATACACCCTCTCTTCGCATTAAGTTGAAATGATTTTCATTAGGGAAAAATAATCTTGTTATATACATTCGTTCACTATCTAGATTTGAAGCTAAGGTATCTAATGCAGAAGGCATATATCGAAACGAATCTAGAAAACGGATTTCAAAGTTAACACCATTACTTATAGTTATAATTTTTGAAATTGAGATATATTGTTCCTTATTTAATGGAATTACCTTTATTTCACCAGGTATGATTGCCAAATCTTTTATATATAGATGGCAATCATACCTGGTGAAATTCTGGAAGAAAACAGTAATAAATTTTCAAACTTTATATTTAAAATTGCACTCATTATGTGCTGCACCCCTAAATTTTCATGTGAAGTGACAGTGATCCCTAACTCTATCCAATAAAAGAGGAGTGTTGCATATATGACAATTATTAGATTTTTTGAAATCATCTTCTTCAACATCTGACATTATTATAGGAACAGGTTTTGAAATATGGTTTTCATATATAAAAGTTAAATTTTCTATTAGAGATAACAGTAAATTCATTCCTGACTTGAATCTAGTTTCTAAAACAAACTTATCTAAACTGTTATCATGTGCACACTTTATACAGTATGCATATGAAACAGGTTTATGTTTATTTATAATATTTAAATTTAAAGTTTCGTTTTTATTAATCGGTTGAAGGATGCATTCAAAGTCAGCGTAAACTGTGAATGGTACCATCACTTCCTGTTAAATAATCGTTCCACAGACTTCTGAATGTCGGTTAGCAGCATCTTCACTTAACGAATAATTTAAACAAATTTGACAGATCCATTTTTCTGACTTATCTCTCGAAACTTGAGAGGAAACCAAACTAAAATAAAGATAAACACAAGAAAATTTTTTTTTAACATGAAAACAAATAAATATTATGAAATTTAAAAAAAAAAACAAAAAAAAACATAATAATGATATGATAAAACAACTTACATTAAGAGATTTATAATCCAAGTATAATGTGCTTTACATCCTTCCTCCAATAGCAGCATATTTATAGAATTTGTCCTCACTTAAGGGGAGTAAAATATTTGTCCAAATATAACTCTATCGTCGAATCCGAAAAGTGTAACATTTATATCTTTATTTATTTCCATAGATTTAGATATATCTGCAGGCTTAAGTGGAAATTCCAATCCAGTGAAATTTAATGTGATCCCATTGACTTGAATGAGTTCATCATATAAGTTATGGCCACTCATGGCCAGAGGGGGGAGGATTCTCCCCGATATTACCTAGTTAAGATCAGTCTCATTGCGGTTCCTTCTTTTGTGTTGGCTTCTTCGTCTTCTTCCTTCTACGCCTTTTTAATTTAGTTAACGAATTTACTTTAAAATAAAACAGTAAACGTTCTTTAACGTTACAATTGGTTTTATTATTCAAAATGTTAAGTCTAGGCTGGTCAGGGGTACAAATGCAAGTGAAAACAAAATCATTCCTCGAGTCGCTGGTTGGCTTGAACGGTACCGCCCGTCAGCATAACGTTGGCAGAGCGGCTCCGGAAACCCGATGCCGATGGCAGCGGTTTTGGGTATTTTGCCCAATGCGTTGCTAAGCCCCATATGCTAACGCTGCATTTCCGTTAGGGCGCAGCGATGGGTAGGAGTAGCGGCGGCTATAGCTGAGGCAGCTAGCGGGCGGTCAGCGCTCTTGCATTGTCGCGCTGCTGCCGTTGCATTTTTCACGCTGACGTTCTGTCGCTGTGCTGTCGCTCTGACGCCGCCGCCGCTGCGTCGCTGTCGTTCTGACGTTGCTGTCGCTGCGTCGCTGACGTTGTCTCTGCTGCTGCATCGCTGCTGGTACCATAACTTAGCGGCTGCATTATTGTAGCCACTTGAAGTTATAGCCACTCGAATGTTTTGGTGTTGCTGGGTGGCCGAGAGGGGTGAGGGCAATGGGCCCTAGTTTGCGGGTGGCCGAGAGGGGTGATGAGAGAGATGCGGTGTAGGGTATCAGGGTCGAGAGGGGGTGAAGGGAAGGGGGCGTTGTTAACTCCTCCCCACCACAAGATCTGTGTCCCACAGATTATTAGGCCTTGGTTGCGGGCTCCAGGGTGCCTTGCGTTTCCAGGTTCGCAAGCGGATCCCGCAGCTTAGGGATTCCTTTGGTCGACGTTATCTTTTTCCACACGAGGTACACCGCTGTCATGATGGAGAGAGCTATGACTAGTTCCACTGAGAAGGATATCAAAATCTCATTGGACATGACTGATAATTTTTTCAGGTTCTCCATGCTGAATTCGTGGACATATTTCAGTGATAGCTCATAACCCGTAGTTTTTATCTGGGTAAGCACGGCTGGCATTGCCATCAGGTGTGTTGACGAATAGCTGCTGTAGTTCCGGTCGCCGATTGTGATCGTTTCGTTGTCAAACTGCACGACGTATGAGCCTTCCAAGTGGTGTTTCTTGACCGGAGTGGATAATGTTCCATTGAAGTTTGTCAAAAAAATTGTGCCGTCATCGATAAGTTCCACTGTTTCCTGGTTGGTCCTCAGGTAGTCACATTCGGCTTGGCCTCCTTTCAACAGTCTGGGTATGCAACTGTCCTCCTCCAATTTAAGCAGGTCCTTCTCTCGGCAGACTGTTGTGTTACCAATGGATACACAATTTCCGAGAAGGGCGTATGTTTCCAAGCTGTCCATCGCCAGTGTGGTATATTTTAGCACAACTTGTTTACCGTCAGATGTCGTTGGGTAGATCCTCATCAATCGGTACTTCCTGTCCACTACCTTGGGCATCGCTAGGATGTACAAAAGAGTAGTCCCGTTTGTAAGGATTGTAGGTCTGGAAAATTCGACTGCCTCCACGACGTTTTGATAAGGAAGGCTGTCCACCTCTGCCAATATCATGTTGATTTCGTCGTGATCCAAGAGATTCGTGTTGACCACTCCAGTCTTTCCTAGTTGGCAGACCCTCAGTATCTCGTTGACCTGGTCCGCTATTATAATTGCCTTGTGGAGAACGGCCGTCGTCACGTGGAAGTCCCCGTCTATTGCGTTGACTCTCCCGATAACATCGTTCAGCTTCTGGAGCGATTCGTGCGTTGAGTCAAACAACTTAGTGTTGATTCGAATCTGCTGGTTGTTGTTCCTTGCCAAGCTGTCCTCTTCTTTCAAGATGCATTCCAATCCGATTTGTCCGGTGATCCCGCGACCCACTTCCAGGCTGATCCTAGCCAATCGATTGAGCGTTGTCTCCGTGTTGGTGCGCTATCCATGCGCGAGATTCCTTCCGAAGCATGCTGCAGATAGTGGCCAACCAAAGCGCCAATATGTTGATCGGTGATTATCATAGCCTCGTTTGCTACCTGGTCGATGAGTTGCTGCATGCGGCCTAGATTGATGACGTGAGCCAGTTTGAAGACGCCATTGGTCCTCCAGACGGTACCTTGTTGTAAGGGGACAACCGGTGCATCATATTTGAAAATATGGAGGGTTGCCGCCACGTAGATGGTAGACGCGCTTGTAGCGTCAAAAGAGGATTAGATGTACATGAAATTGCAGATTCTTATAATTAAATTGTCTATTTGTCTTAATCTTAATGTTCGTGTTGGTGTTTTTCTGTGTGTGTATTATTATTACTTGCGTATTTATTCTTATTTGTGTATAGCTATTACTAAAGGAATTTATTGTTCCCCTTTTCTGAGGGGTTTATATTTCTCATATCAATAAGTGTGTATCTTAGACTAGGTTTTTCTTAATTATATTTGTGAAGATATTAAATTGTTTGATTTGTTTGTGTTCGGGGAAGGTTAAGAGTTAGTGAAACGTTCAGTACGCATTTCCCTTTATGGTTTTTAGATGAATTTTTGCAAAGTGTTAAGATATTCTGTTGCTAGTCTCCCCTACCACATATGTCGAATAGTTAGATTTTCTTTTAGTAGTAGGTTCGTTTCAAAAAAATTTTTTAATTCCTTAAGTGTGATTTGTGAAAGATTTTTCCCGACCTCGTTTTAATAGTGACCTTTCGGTCATCCTGAACTTCTTCTGCCTTAAATCGTTGTTTTTCCTTTGTTTTTATTTGTTTATTGGCGACATACACTGTGTCGCCTGGTTCGTAGGAAATTGGGTCGCTTCTATTTTTATTGCGCCCATTGTTGGTTAAATTTTGCTTGTGCTCAATGAGCCCCCTAATGTCCTCAAAAGTTTGATGTTTAAAATCGGATAATCCCTGGTAATTTATTCTGGAAGTGCGGTTGAAAAAAATATCCACGGGCTTCCTATTCGTTACCGAGTGGACAGTGTTATTGTACCTGTCTACGACAATTGCGATAAGCTCGGTGGTTTTAAAGGTAGGATATTCTCCTTTTAGGCATCGATATATTTCCGTGAAGGTAGAATGGAATCTTTCTACCTGACCGTTTACTTCGCTTTTCTGAGTTGGGGTGTGATAAAGTTCAATTCCCAGCGTTCGCAAGTAGTTCAAGACAGTTGGGCATAGGAGGCCCCTTTCGTTATCAGACACTATCATTTTAGGCGCTGTGAAATAATGAAGTGCGTCTAGTAGTGTTTCACGGAGATGTATTGCTGATTTTGATTGCAAAGGAAAAAGTTTAGCAAATTTTGAGAATTTGTCGATGCAACTCAAGTATATTTTTTTCTCCAATGTGAAAACGTCGATATGAAGTATTTCACATGGGTAGTTTGGAATAGGGGTTGGTTGTAACGGTGGTTTATTCGGGTGCCTGTCGTACTTATGCAATTTGCAAGTGGTGCAGGTTGACAATTGTGTGCGAATAATACTAGCCATCCTGGGGAAGTAGTACTTTTCTAGGATTTGAATACGGACCTCTTTTGAATTCCTGTGAGCTCTGCGATGCTCTTTGTCGATGACTTCGCAAATTTGCTCTTCGTCCGTAATATCCTCTACTAAGCGCTGTGTCATACGGATTTTATACAATTTAAAATTCTGGAAGCAACAGGTTTGAAGGAGTTGTAGGTAATTATCCGGAATTTTAATTCCATTGATTACCGAAGGTTTCAAGTATTTCTTTAATGAGTTTAGAAGAGTTGAAGGGGCGTTATCACTAATTGGAATTGAGTGGCGCACATATCCAGTATGTGGGTGGCCACACGAATAATCGGACAGATCTGAGTAAAAAATCAATTGATTCCGGTAGGCGTTAATCGGGGTTTCAACGTGGGGGAAATAAGCAACAGTTTTATGAAAATTTATTTTTTGTTCTCTTTTGGGAATAATAATTTATGCGAAGACGTTTCACTCACCCTTATTATTTTCCTCCTCGTCTTGTTTTTGACTTTTATTCCGTATTCGCTGCTTACAGGGTTATTAGTCTGAAATTAAATTTTAATTAGAATTTGTTTCTTTTTTTTTGTTTATTAAAGAAATTTTATGTGACTTGTCGTTTTGTGGGTTGTGCGTCTTTTTCTCCTTTTTGTGTATTGTGTTTATCGGCGCGGTGGTCCGTATTTGTCCTTTTTGGCGTTTCGCCTACTAAGGTACGGTTGCCACACAATCCACTGGGCAGCTTTCTTGAATGCATTCCACATTCATTAGCGTTTCCAGCAGATTGCCACACACACGCGAGAACTTTTGGTATACTTTATTTTTTTTGTTTACTTTATTGGTCTCGAAGACATTTTTAATAGTTTTCCGCTCGCAAATTAATTGCCGCAGCGGTTATCTGTATTTATTTTTTTTAGATTTGCAATTTTTTTGCGCTCGTGAATAAGTTACCCATTGATATGGACTTATCGCCGCAGCGGGTTATTGCTCGTTTTTGTTATATAGGTATTTTGTGCCCGCGAATATGCCGCGCCACAAGGTGCGTGGACAAATCGCCGCGGCAGGTTTACCATCACATTAAATTAATCACAGTTTTTCTTTGCGCCCGTGGGGAGTGCCAACTCTGGACGGCAGCACCCCCACCGCGGGTAGCTGTGTTTCGCACAAATTCTCATATTCTCGTTTTTTGTATAAATTTTTAACTTTTCAACCACACGCACAACACCACATTTTTTGTAATATTAAAAAAGACATTTTACTTTAAATTTTTGTTTAGCTTTTAAAGCTAACATTCTTAATTTTTTCTTTTTCATTTTTTTGAATTTTGGGGGTTCTTTTTGTCCGACTTTCGAGAGAAAGTGAACACTGTTCGGGCGCCAGTTATGGCCACTCATGGCCAGAGGGGGGAGGATTCTCCCCGATATTACCTAGTTAAGATCAGTCTCATTGCGGTTCCTTCTTTTGTGTTGGCTTCTTCGTCTTCTTCCTTCTAAGCCTTTTTAATTTAGTTAACGAATTTACTTTAAAATAAAACAGTAAACGTTCTTTAACGTTACAATTGGTTTTATTATTCAAAATGTTAAGTCTAGGCTGGTCAGGGGTACAAATGCAAGTGAAAACAAAATCATTCCTCGAGTCGCTGGTTGGCTTGAACGGTACCGCCCGTCAGCATAACGTTGGCAGAGCGGCTCCGGAAACCCGATGCCGATGGCAGCGGTTTTGGGTATTTTGCCCAATGCGTTGCTAAGCCCCATATGCTAACGCTGCATTTCCGTTAGGGCGCAGCGATGGGTAGGGGTAGCGGCGGCTATAGCTGAGGCAGCTAGCGGGCGGTCAGCGCTCTTGCATTGTCGCGCTGCTGCCGTTGCATTTCTCACGCTGACGTTCTGTCGCTGTGCTGTCGCTCTGACGCCGCCGCCGCTGCGTCGCTGTCGTTCTGACGTTGCTGTCGCTGCGTCGCTGACGTTGTCTCTGCTGCTGCATCGCTGCTGGTACCATAACTTAGCGGCTGCATTATTGTAACCACTTGAAGTTATAGCCACTCGAATGTTTTGGTGTTGCTGGGTGGCCGAGAGGGGTGAGGGCAATGGGCCCTAGTTTGCGGGTGGCCGAGAGGGGTGATGAGAGAGATGCGGTGTAGGGTATCAGGGTCGAGAGGGGGTGAAGGGAAGGGGGCGTTTGGCCGGTGTTAACTTATATATTAACTTTATAGGTTGTACATCTGTTTGCATTCTTATTTAGATTACTTAATGCTGCGATTAAGCTCCATTTAAAACAATATTCGTCATTTATGTTTTTTACATTTATAATTGTTTTTTAATTTCCAAACAAGAGGGTAGTTTTATGTATGACGATCCTCTTAAAGGTGAATATTGATTAATACTCATCTCCAATCGAATGAGATGAAGTTAAGTCCATCCACAATCCCTTTCTTGGAATTCTTCCATCCACACCAAAATGTTTTCCGTATGTTCCTTGTATTTATATTCTATATTCGAGTAGGCACTCATTATTGTCATCTTACTTTGAAATTACTTTATTTCAATGCATTCCTTTTCTTCCTTCAAAAGTGCGTACTCTCCAAAAAGTTCAAAAGTTATTTTCACCGATGAATAACTTTCCAACAATGGGTACAAGTGAGGTAGAAAAGCTTCTCCTGCTTCCTCCATAAATTGTGTTGGATAAATGACATCTTTGTTGGTATTTTCATAGAGGTAGTGAATAATCCTTCCGTGGAATCCATAACTGATTTTAAAATCCTCAAATCCACTGGTTCAATAACATTCCTCTTATGTTGCTCCGTTCGCAGATGATGACTCCACGAAATGTTACCCGATAGGGTAATGCTGCACTTTGCACAATACTTATTCATTTTTGTTTTTTTTTTTTTTGGAAATATTGAATTGTATTGTTAAATGTACTTTTCACTTTATTATACTTTACTTTAACTGTAAAGTATTTTACTTTATATTAATTTGATAAGTTCACACAACTCAAATATGGGTGGTTCACAAGTTAACACAACTTTACTTTACAGTTAGTAAGGTATTTTAATTTTTATCAATTTGATAAGTTTACACAAATCGAATTCGGATTGAACGTAAATAAACACGACTTTACTTTAACTTGGAATTACCGGAGGGTTCGCATGAAGATTTTAGATGGTTCGCTCAACTCGAATTGTTTTCTAAAACTGAACTACTTTCCACATTTCTCCTTAACATACATTTTTTGAAAACTTAGAAGGTAACCGTTTTCTCTTTCTATAAGCGCGTGAGAAAAAATTTTCAAATATGATTAAATAAAAAGGTATTTGACTAAATAAACGATCTCATTTGTTTTTGTGTATATTCTGTTAGGAACCACCACCACCACCACCACCACCACCACCACCACCACCACCACCACCACCACCACCACCTCCACCTCTACTATAGAATTGAAACATTTAAGATTACCCTCCCCTTAACTCAATACAAGTTAGAAGCAACATACTTTAGATATACACGCTCACTTTCCAATCTAATGCTCGCTAAAGAGGAGGATCTCAAACTCACGCTTGTTTCACACAACAAAAGTATGCGGTCTAATATCCCTCAAACCAACACCTTTTGACTACAAGACCGTAGACAGGTTACACTAACAGATATAATCTACAACCCTAATTGAACAACAAAACGGCCACGCATAATAAAACAATTTCCCCCTCCTCCTCCTCTGCCTAAATATTGTTTTACAAATTCCTACGCATGACAAAACACCCCCCTCACACTCCTACACACACTATTCGGGTAAAGATCACTCTAAACAACCACAAAATCCTACGCATGACATTTGCAGCCCTCACACACAAGCAATCACAAATTCCTACGCATGACAAAACACCCCTCTCTCACACTCCTACACACCCTATTTGGGTAAAGATCCCTCTAAGCACCCACACTTTTTAACTATGACAAAACACCCCTCACACACACACACACCTTTGGGGTGAGAAAAAGACAAGACAAGACAAGACATGACAAAACCCCCACTTTCACCATATCTTTGGGGTGATCCTCACACCTCACACAACTTTCTATCCTCATTAAGTGACCTTTTTATGCTAATTAGGTCATTATAACACCTGTGTGCAACCATGCGTGTCTAATTAGGGTCACCACCACCCCCTTTTTCTAACACTTCTATTAATTAATTATGCTAATTAGGTCATTAAAACACCTGTTTGGAACCATGCGTGACTAATTAGGGTCACCCCACCCCCTTTTTTGACATGATCTATTACCTAGTGAGCCAGGACCCGTATTATTCTACTACTCATATAGCTGCCATAGGAACGATCGGAAAATTGGTGGAAAAATAATATGGAACAAATGTTACGTGGGCATATTAGTGCCCGAGTCCTGTCAGGGACTTGGGCCGAGGGAGAGGCGTCCGATATTCTGGCACCATTTGCCGGCATACGCTACGTCGTATTCGGGTCGTGGGATCTTGGTAAGCCTCTCTCCTCTCCAACATAACGAGAATAAATATTAAAAGTGCCTGGAAAATAATATTAGTTCATAAAGTTCGTCGGTCGTCAGTCCACACTGCCCTACAAGCTTAGCTGTCGCTTGATCGCAATACGATCGGGCTGTGTTTTGGCCATATTCCCTCCCCTTCACACATTCGTGTGCCAATGGATCGTCGCAGGCCGCGCAATACGATCCCCTATTGTCAAGGTTGTCCGTCAAAAGTTATGTCATTGTTCTTGACCTACTCCACTTCTCGCGTCAGCACACCCCTTTAATAAAGCTTTAGCACTTCATGGTTTGATATTCTTTTACATTACAAACTTAATGGACAATATTTATATAGGCGAGTGCCGTGGATGAAATGAAACTAATTGACAATATATGGTTAGCGGAGAGTATCGAACTTACCACCTGTCAGCAAAATGCTGACTTTTCACGACTACAAAACGACGCTCAGAGAGCTCTTGCAATTGTACATATAACTACAAGGCTGATACTCGCCGCTGGAAAAGTTTATAAAAGTCTATAAAACTGTAGGATACTGCACGGATATTTATATATGTATGTTTATAAGAAAGGAACCGAGTTCCGACAAACTTACCCCCTCTTTAAATCCTGGGCGATGAGATCTCGACGCTCCGGATCCTGGGCTTTGGAAAATATTATATTGGATATATATATATATAAATATACGTGCACCAAAATACGGCTGTTCTTAAGTATACCAATTCACTTAAACACAAAATATATAGTTATATTATGCCAGAGGCATGCGACTTCTTCAACGGCTGTTCATCATGATTCGCACTTTGTCTATCGATTCGGTTGGTTTAAATGTATTTCAGTGCATGTTCGAATGCTTCCAATGTTTTTTTGTTGATTTTCACATGTTCTCCAATTGTATTATAAGAGGATATTGGTCTTTGGTTATGCGTGACTTCACTTTGGTTGGCTCGATTATCACGTTTATATTGCATCACTACTTTCTCCGACGTATGCTATTGGTCGCTATGCCTCTGAACGGATGGCTCCTACAGCTGAACAATTTTCAGGAGCATGGGGATCACGGGTACTGCGGCTACAAACATCACAGTATGACAGATGTCGTCCTTATTGTTGATCCTGTCCACGTGCTTTGATGACAATGGCGGCGCTGGTCCGACACATGAGAACCTTTCGAGCTGCGATTTGTGTCCTCCTCAAGGACTGTTGGATATGGTGGCTGGTCCTGGTGGCAAAAGTCTCCATGGACGACTACCCCAGGGAAAGTCGTCTACCCTCGGAGCTGCCGGCTTCCGTCAGCAAGACACCCAAATGGATTCTCTCCTAAGCTCTATTTGTCTAAGGTCTTTTATACCAGACTAGAGCTTTTACTTGGCTGCCGGTATGGATCGGATAAACTAGGTGTTTCCACTAGGATTACTGTTTCTTGATATCTGCTATCTTGGGAGTCAACGGCCGGCTGTTGCCCTTTGCCAGCTACCGGAGTATGGCTACCAGAAGGTTGATCGTGGCCGTTGTTCTGGCCACGCGACACCCGAGAATTGCCGAATTGCATTTTCTTCTGCCTTTACCAGTATGAGTCTCGTTAGTCACATGCATCCCTCCCCCTGGCTAAAGATTAGTCGGTGTTTCTCTATGTGAATCTTTCTATGTGGAGGGCGTACGTAACAGGCTTGAAGTGATCGATGCGGACCGCATGGAATGACTTCGCAAAAGGAATCTGCGTACGACATCGTTGTCTGTACCGTGTTTCTTCTCCCTTTTAGGCGCCCATTCACGAGTAGCTTCGACCCACTTCTCTGATCAAGTGTCTCATGTTTTATCGGCTGAGCTGTTCGGGCCGATATCTTCACTGCTGTTGCTTTATGTTAAAGGTATACTATGTACTCTAGTATTTTTCATAAACTTGGCACATGGAATTTGGGTTATGATGTTTCCTCTTTTGATCTAACTGAAGACCGATTACATCACATTTATTAGAAAATTTTGACTTATATGTTTATTAGGTGTAAAAACGTTTTTACTATTAGTAAAGCTTTGTAGTGCTGGGCATGTTTTTCGCAGTACTTTTTAACCAGCGGTCCACTCTGAGACCCTCCCTTTTGAATTCCGCTAACGAAGTTAATGGGAATGTTAGCAGCAAGCCGCCCATCTGGGAGTTCATGTTGTCTTTCAAAAGCTCAACAAATGCATCTTCAGCGATTTTATGCTTCAGTTTGAAATGCAAGTTGTGCAGATCGGAGACATAATCGCTAAAGGTTTCGTGCTGTCCTTCCGGTAGTGGAAAACGCTCGTTATATCTCCTGTATCAACGAATAGTAGTCAAAGTCGTAGTCTTCGGCCTTGTCCTCCATTAACTGCCAATACCATTTGGTGGCCGCACCTGCTAGCAGAAGATGGAATTCACAAAAGACTTGTTGGCGGCTGAGGTCATACAATTCTTTCAATCGGTCCACGCGGAACAGGAAACTTTCAACTGTCATGCCGCGACCGCTTCCATCGAACTTTAGGTTCCATCTGTCTAATCTGACGTCTTTTGGTCTTGGTCCCTGAAACGATGAGTTCCGATCGATCTCTGCATGCAGTTGGTGACTCGTCTCCCTTTCGTTTGTTCTGGACTGCCTGTGTGACGGGGTGCCCACCCGCCTGGGTGTTCTTAACCGGTGCATCTGGCTATTGAGCATGTCCTGCGTTACCGGTTCCAGAGGCGGAGTCTCTTGGTATTTTAAAAAGCTGTCCGTTGGATTCGGAACAGTTCGGGGCGGCGAAGACAGTCCCTTCTCTTCGGGTCTCCTGGATGTCGGAGTCTGCAATTCTGTTATCTGTGCTTTCAGCGCTTCTATCTGGGCACTCATTCCCCGCTGCATTTCGTTGCTCTGCCTCAAGAGCTCCATTAATCTTTGTTCACGTCCCTGGGCAGCCTCTAAGTTGTCCTCCTCGTGCCTCTGAAATTGGGGAAGCATACTTGATCTCCCTTTCGGCGGTCCTAGGGGTAGATTCTCCCCTCCGGCGGCTCCTTGCATTTCAGTGGATTGATCCAAATTGTTTTCTTCGGACAGGGTATCTACCTGTCCTGGCTGATTCTGTGCGAGCTCCCATGGCTCTCTTTCAGATGAGTCTCCTAGCCTTGGCGCGCTCGCACTCCGGGGTTGGTGGTTGTCTCCGCGCGTTGTTGCTCGGGTCACTCTTCCGGTGCTGGGTTGGAATAGGACCTTCTTCTTGGCCCCCTTCATTTATATGATTGGGCCTTCTTTAAAGGCCTCCGCTTTCTTTTTATAGAATGTCACTTTGTGCGGATTAATACACGCACTAAAATTTTTCTTCACTTTTTTGCGTTTTGGTATAAAAGGTTCACGTGATTCTTTTCAAAACACGCACTAAAATTTTTCTTCACTTTTTTGCGTTTTGGTATAAAAGGTTCACGTGATTCTTTTCAAAACACCAGGTCAGCGACGTATACGCTGAATAAGTCGACAATAAAAATGTTTATAAACTGGGGGTGCTTCTCTCTGCTTCTCAAGTTTCTCTTCGGTCAAGAACCGTCCGATATTTAAGCCCAAAAAAAACAAAATAAATTTCCCTAACTAGGGGTGTTAGCCGCTTCTACACAACGCGGTTCAGCTAAGCCAATATGCCCTTACTTTCCCTTTTCTCTAGACGGCTTAATGTTCGAAACGGAATGGCTGTGGCTAGATAAGGAATCTGTCCAAAAACCCCCTCCCGCCAGTCGTCGGAAAACAAGTTGTTTGACCGATTATTCTCGGGTTCACAACCGTCTCCTATATCTCTGGACTCGAACCAAGCAACCGACCTGACCAACTAGCCTAATACGTTGTGGGGCGTCGGCCAGAGAAACTAAAAATCGTCCACCGCCCAAATATGTCAAGGGAAACAGCAAAGACTCGAACCAAGCAAACGACCGGACAAATGCCTAGTACGTTGTAGGGCGTCGGCTTTGCGTTTCCTGTCAGTTCCCCCACCCCCTATTCTGTCCTGGATCGACAAACGAACAGTAGTCCCGCACCGCAACTGCTAAGTGTGTTACCGTAATGCTTACGCTCCTGCTCTTTCTGGACTCGAACCAATTCAAACGACTGGGCAAATGCCTAGTACGTCGTGTGGCGTCGGCCAGAAAGCACCTATAAATTGTATTTACGTTAGTTTCAACAAATAGTCGTTCAGCACGTAGTTTTATAGTATTATAAAAAGGATAACTCATAGTTCTTGGTTTAAGGAAGTTCTGGTAAATTTGTCCATGAACAAAACAGAGAATTTTTAAGGTTAAAAACGTTTCAAAGTCAGGCCTCTATTCTGCGACAAAGTTCTGATTGAGTGGCCACTCAACACTGACAGTCACAGAAGTTGGGGACTTTACAGTTATTAATTTAAAGACAAAAACAAATAAGTAGGTGCATATTTAAAATCATTTAAGTTCCCTGCTCTATAAAACAGTCAAATTACTTATGGCAAATAAAGATGAAAGCTTTGCCATCCCTAGGTGCCTCCAATCCGATACCTCAGGCATCGAGATCGCGGACCCTGGTAAAATTCCTTAAGGAATATGAAAAAATCCTAGCGTTGGGCGCCAATTCTGTTACGTGGGCATATAAGTGCCCGAGTCCTGTCAGGGACTTGGGCCGAGGGAGAGGCGTCCGATATTCTGGCACCATTTGCCGGCATAAGCTTCGTCGTATTCGGGTCGTGGGATCTTGGTAAGCCTCTCTCCTCTCCAACATAACGAGAATAAATATTAAAAGTGCCTGGAAAATAATATTAGTTCATAAGGTTCGTCGGTCGTCAGTCCACACTGCCCCACAAGCTTAGCTGTCGCTTGATCGCAATACGATCGGGCTGTGTTTTGGCCATATTCCCTCCCCTTCACACATTCGTGTGCCAATGGATCGTCGCAGGCCGCGCAATACGATCCCCTATTGTCAAGGTTGTCCGTCAAAAGTTATGTCATTGTTCTTGACCTACTCCACTTCTCGCGTCAGCACACCCCTTTAATAAAGCTTTAGCACTTCATGGTTTGATATTCTTTTACATTACAAACTTATTAGACAATATTTATATCGGCGAGTGCCGTGGATGAAATGAAACTAATTGACAATATATGGTTAGCGGAGAGTATCGAACTTACCACCTGTGAAGGTGCACACATCAGCAAAATGCTGACTTTTCACGACTACAAAACGTCGCTCAGAGAGGTCTTGCAATTGTACATATAACTACAAGGCTGATACTCGCCGCTGGAAAAGTTTATAAAAGTCTATAAAACTGTAGTATACTGCACGGATATTTATATATGTATGTTTATAAGAAAGGAACCGAGTTCCGACAAACTTACCCCCTCTTTAAATCCTGGGCGATGAGATCTCGACGCTCCGGATCCTGGGCTTTGGAAAATATTATATTGGATATATATATATATAAATATACGTGCACCAAAATACGGCTGTTCTTAAGTATACCAATTCACTTAAACACAAAATATATAGTTATATTATGCCAGAGGCATGCGACTTCTTCAACGGCTGTTCATCATGATTCGCACTTTGTCTATCGATTCGGTTGGTTTAAATGTATTTCAGTGCATGTTTGAATGCTTCCAATGTTTTTTTGTTGATTTTCACATGTTCTCCAATTGTATTATAAGAGGATATTGGTCTTTGGTTATGCGTGACTTCACTTTGGTTGGCTCGATTAACACGTTTATATTGCATCACTACTTTCTCCGACGTATGCTATTGGTCGCTATGCCTCTGAACGGATGGCTCCTACAGCTGAACAATTTTCAGGAGCATGGGGATCACGGGTACTGCGGCTACAAACATCACAGTATGACAGATGTCGTCCTTATTGTTGATCCTGTCCACGTGCTTTGATGACAATGGCGGCGCTGGTCCGACACATGAGAACCTTTTGAGCTGCGATTTGTGTCCTCCTCAAGGACTGTTGGATATGGTGGCTGGTCCTGGTGGCAAAAGTCTCCATGGACGACTACCCCAGGGAAAGTCGTCTACCCTCGGAGCTGCCGGCTTCCGTCAGCAAGACACCTAAATGGATTCTCTCCTAAGCTCTATTTGTCTAAGGTCTTTTATACCAGACTAGAGCTTTTACTTGGCTGCCGGTATGGATCGGATAAACTAGGTGTTTCCACTAGGATTACTGTTTCTTGATATCTGCTATCTAGGGAGTCAACGGCCGGCTGTTGCCCTTTGCCAGCTACCGGAGTATGGCTACCAGAAGGTTGATCGTGGCCGTTGTTCTGGCCACGCGACACCCGAGAATTGCCGAATTGCATTTTCTTCTGCCTTTACCAGTATGAGTTTCGTTAGTCACATGCACCCCTCCCCCTGGCTAAAGATTAGTCGGTGTTTCTCTATGTGAATCTTTCTATGTGGAGGGCGTACGTAACAGGCTTGAAGTGATCGATGCGGACCGCATGGAATGACTTCGCAAAAGGAATCTGCGTACGACATCGTTGTCTGTACCGTGTTTCTTCTCCCTTTTAGGCGCCCATTCACGAGTAGCTTCGACCCACTTCTCTGATCAAGTGTCTCGTGTTTTATCGGCTGAGCTGTTCGGGCCGATATCTTCACTGCTGTTGCTTTATGTTAAAGGTATACTATGTACTCTAGTATTTTTCATAAACTTGGCACATGGAATTTGGGTTATGATGTTTCCTCTTTTGATCTAACTGAAGACCGATTACATCACATTTATTAGAAAATTTTGACTTATATGTTTATTAGGTGTAAGAACGTTTTTACTATTAGTAAAGCTTTGTAGTGCTGGGCATGTTTTTCGCAGTACTTTTTAATCAGCGGTCCACTCGGAGACCCTCCCTTTTGAATTCCGCTAACGAAGTTAATGGGAATGTTAGCAGCAAGCCGCCCATCTGGGAGTTCATGTTGTCTTTCAAAAGCTCAACAAATGCATCTTCAGCGATTTTATGCTTCAGTTTGAAATGCAAGTTGTGCATATCGGAGACATAATCGCTAAAGGTTTCGTGCTGTCCTTGCTTGCTTTCCATTAATTCCTTAACTTTAATAAGTTCACTTCCGGTAGTGGAAAACGCTCGTTTAATCTCCTGTATCAACGAATAGTAGTCAAAGTAGTAGTCTTCGGCCTTGTCCTCCATTAACTGCCAATACCATTTGGTGGCCGCACCTGCTAGCAGAAGATGGTGCATCTGGCTATTGAGCATGTCCTGCGTTACCGGTTCCAGAGGCGGAGTCTCTTGGTATTTTAAAAAGCTGTCCGTTGGATTCGGAACAGTTCGGGGCGGCGAAGACAGTCCCTTCTCTTTGGATCTCCTGGATGTCGGAGTCTGCAATTCTGTTATCTGTGCTTTCAGCGCTTCTATCTGGGCACTCATTCCCCGCTGCATTTCGTTGCTCTGCCTCAAGAGCTCCATCAATCTTTGTTCACGTCGCTGGGCAGCCTCTAAGTTGTCCTCCTCGTGCCTCTGAAATTGGGGAAGCATACTTGATCTCCCTTTTGGCGGTCCTAGGGGTAGATTCTCCCCTCCGGCGGCTCCTTGCATTTCAGTGGATTGATCCAAATTGTTTTCTTCGGACAGGGTATCTACCTGTCCTGGCTGATTCTGTGCGAGCTCCCATGGCTCTCTTTCAGATGAGTCTCCTAGCCTTGGCGCGCTCGCACTCCGGGGTTGGTGGTTGTCTCCGCGCGTTGTTGCTCGGGTCACTCTTCCGGTGCTGGGTTGGAATAGGACCTTCTTCTTGGCCCCCTTCATTTATATGATTGGGCCTTCTTTAAAGGCCTCCGCTTTCTTTTTATAGAATGTCACTTTGTGCGGATTAATACACGCACTAAAATTTTTCTTCACTTTTTTGCGTTTTGGTATAAAAGGTTCACGTGATTCTTTTCAAAACACGCACTAAAATTTTTCTTCACTTTTTTGCGTTTTGGTATAAAAGGTTCACGTGATTCTTTTCAAAACACCAGGTCAGCGACGTATAAGCTGAATAAGTCGACAATAAAAATGTTTATAAACTGGGGGTGCTTCTCTCTGCTTCTCAAGTTTCTCTTCGGTCAAGAACCGTCCGATATTTAAGCCCAAAAAAAAACAAAATAAATTTCCCTAACTAGGGGTGTTAGCCGCTTCTACACAACGCGGTTCAGCTAAGCCAATATGCCCTTACTTTCCCTTTTCTCTAGACGGCTAAATGTTCGAAACGGAATGGCTGTGGCTAGATAAGGAATCTGTCCAAAAACCCCCTCCCGCCAGTCGTCGGAAAACAAGTTGTTTGACCGATCATTCTCGGGTTCTCAACCGTCTCCTATATCTCTGGACTCGAACCAAGCAACCGACCTGACCAACTAGCCTAATACGTTGTGGGGCGTCGGCCAGAGAAACTAAAAATCGTCCACCGCCCAAATATGTCAAGGGAAACAGCAAAGACTCGAACCAAGCAAACGACCGGACAAATGCCTAGTACGTTGTAGGGCGTCGGCTTTGCGTTCCCTGTCAGTTCCCCCACCCCCTATTCTGTCCTGGATCGACAAACGAACAGTAGTCCCGCACCGCAACTGCTAAGTGCGTTACCGTAATGCTTACGCTCCTGCTCTTTCTGGACTCGAACCAATTCAAACGACTGGGCAAATGCCTAGTACGTCGTGTGGCGTCGGCCAGAAAGCACCTATAAATTGTATTTACGTTAGTTTCAACAAATAGTCGTTCAGCACGTAGTTTTATAGTATTATAAAAAGGATAACTCATAGTTCTTGGTTTAAGGAAGTTCTGGTAAATTTGTCCATGAACAAAACAGAGAATTTTTAAGGTTAAAAACGTTTCAAAGTCAGGCCTCTATTCTGCGACAAAGTTCTGATTGAGTGGCCACTCAACACTGACAGTCACAGAAGTTGGGGACTTTACAGTTATTAATTTAAAGACAAAAACAAATAAGTAGGTGCATATTTAAAATCATTTAAGATCCCTGCTCTATAAAACAGTCAAATTACTTATGGCAAATAAAGATGAAAGCTTTGCCATCCCTAGGTGCCTCCAATCCGATACCTCAGGCATCGAGATCGCGGACCCTGGTAAAATTCCTTAAGGAATATGAAAAAATCCTAGCGTTGGGCGCCAATTCTGTTACGTGGGCATATAAGTGCCCGAGTCCTGTCAGGGACTTGGGCCGAGGGAGAGGCGTCCGATATTCTGGCACCATTTGCCGGCATAAGCTTCGTCGTATTCGGGTCGTGGGATCTTGGTAAGCCTCTCTCCTCTCCAACATAACGAGAATAAATATTAAAAGTGCCTGGAAAATAATATTAGTTCATAAGGTTCGTCGGTCGTCAGTCCACAGTGCCCCACAAGCTTAGCTGTCGCTTGATCGCAATACGATCGGGCTGTGTTTTGGCCATATTCCCTCCCCTTCACACATTCGTGTGCCAATGGATCGTCGCAGGCCGCGCAATACGATCCCCTATTGTCAAGGTTGTCCGTCAAAAGTTATGTCATTGTTCTTGACCTACTCCACTTCTCGCGTCAGCACACCCCTTTAATAAAGCTTTAGCACTTCATGGTTTGATATTCTTTTACATTACAAACTTATTGGACAATATTTATATCGGCGAGTGCCGTGGATGAAATGAAACTAATTGACAATATATGGTTAGCGGAGAGTATCGAACTTACCACCTGTCAGCAAAATGCTGACTTTTCACGACTACAAAACGTCGCTCAGAGAGCTCTTGAAATTGTACATATAACTACAAGGCTGATACTCGCCGCTGGAAAAGTTTATAAAAGTCTATAAAACTGTAGGATACTGCACGGATATTTATATATGTATGTTTATAAGAAAGGAACCGAGTTCCGACAAACTTACCCCCTCTTTAAATCCTGGGCGATGAGATCTCGACGCTCCGGATCCTGGGCTTTGGAAAATATTATATTGGATATATATATATATAAATATACGTGCACCAAAATACGGCTGTTCTTAAGTATACCAATTCACTTAAACACAAAATATATAGTTATATTATGCCAGAGGCATGCGACTTCTTCAACGGCTGTTCATCATGATTCGCACTTTGGCTATCGATTCGGTTGGTTTAAATGTATTTCAGTGCATGTTTGAATGCTTCCAATGTTTTTTTGTTGATTTTCACATGTTCTCCAATTGTATTATAAGAGGATATTGGTCTTTGGTTATGCGTGACTTCAATTTGGTTGGTTCGATTAACACGTTTATATTGCATCACTACTTTCTCCGACGTATGCTATTGGTCGCTACGCCTCTGAACGGATGGCTCCTACAGCTGAACAATTTTCAGGAGCATGGGGATCACGGGTACTGCGGCTACAAACATCACAGTATGACAGATGTCGTCCTTATTGTTGATCCTGTCCACGTTCTTTGATGACAATGGCGGCGCTGGACCGACACATGAGAACCTTTCGAGCTGCGATTTGTGTCCTCCTCAAGGACTGTTGGATATGGTGGCTGGTCCTGGTGGCAAAAGTCTCCGTGGACGACTACCCCAGGGAAAGTCGTCTACCCTCGGAGCTGCCGGCTTCCGTCAGCAAGATACCCAAATGGATTCTCTCCTAAGCTCTATTTGTCTAAGGTCTTTTATACCAGACTAGAGCTTTTACTTGGCTGCCGGTATGAATCGGATAAACTAGGTGTTTCCACCTAGGATTACTGTTTCTTGATATCTGCTATCTTGGGAGTCAACGGCCGGCTGTTGCCCTTTGCCAGCTAACGGAGTATGGTTACCAGTAGGTTGATCGTGGCCGTTGTTCTGGCCACGCGACACCCGAGAATTGCCGAATTGCATTTTCTTCTGCCTTTACCAGTATGAGTCTCGTTAGTCACATGCACCCCTCCCCCTGGCTAAAGATTCGTCGGTGTTTCTCTATGTGAATCTTTCTATGTGGAGGGCGTACGTAACACAAACTATATCTTCGGTGTTTTTTAACATATAAGCTCCTACGCTTGAAATAACATATCCTAATTAGTTCTGAATTTCGAATTTAATTTTATCAAAATCGGACGACTATATCATATAGCTGCCATAGGAACGGTCGTAAAATTGGTGGGAAAATATTATGAAACAAATTATAGCTTCGGTTTTTTTTTACATAATATCTTATACTATTGGGAAAATAGTTCTTTGTATTTTTAAATTGAATAATTATAACTGCAAGGGTTTACAAACTTCGGCTTGCCGAAGTTAACGTCCTTTTTTGTTTTAAGGTTTTTAAAGACTTTAGAGTGGAGAGGTAAAATTGATGTAGGTCTATAGTCATTGTTCGGACTAGGAATCGGAGGAATTCTGGCGTTCTTCCGTAAGGTCGCAAATTAAGACTTTGCTTTAGGTGTGTTGAAAATATTAGTAATATAAGGCGACAAAAAGGGGAGCAAGAGCCGAAGTTAACGTCCTTTTTATACCCGTTTCTCGTAGAGTAAAAGGGTATACTAGATTCGTCGGAAAGTATGTAACAGGCAGAAGGAAGCGTTTGCGACCCCATAAAGTATATATATTCTTGATCAGGATCACTAGCCGAGTCGATCTAGCCATGTCCGTCTGTCCGTCTGTCCGTATGAACGCTGAGATCTCGGAAACTATAAGAGCTACAATACTGGGATTAGGCATACAGATTCCTGAGATTCCTGCGCAGCGCAAATTTGTTTCAGAAGAGTGCCACGCCCACTCTAACGCCCACAAACCGCCCAAAACTGTGGCTCCTACAGTTTTTATGCTAGAACAAAAATTTGTACTGAAATGTGTTGTTCTCATCAATACCTACCGATTGACCTAAAAAAAGTTTGCCACGCCCACTTTAACGCCCACAAACCGCCCAAATCTGTGGCGCCCACAATTTACATGCTAGATAAAAAATGTTAACTGAAACGTATTGGTCTCGTCAATACCTATCGATTGATCCAAAAAAACTTTGCCACGCCCATTCTAACGCCCACAACGCTTAAATCTGTCTACCGCCGGTAGGTGGCGCATTTGCTGCTTGCATATCTCCATTTTCCTTTGGTCCCTTTAGCTGAGTAACGGGTATCTGATAGTCGAGGTACTCGACTATAGCGTTCTTCCTTGTTTGTTTTAAGGTTTTCAAAGACTTTTGAGTGGAGAGGTAAAATTGATGTCGGTCTGTAGTCATTGTTCGGACTAGGAATCGGAGGAATTATGGCGTTCTTCCTTATGGTCGCAAATGAAGACTTTGCTTTAGGTGTGTTGAAAATATTAGTACTATAAGGCGACAAAAAGGGGAGCAAGAGCTTACAAAATGTTGAAATCATATTATAAAGACCTACAGCATCGGACTGAACATGCAGAGTACTAGCTAAGACATCACTTTGGATTATACACATAAAGCAAAAACTATTGTCACAGAGGGGTTGAGTTGGTACATGAATTTCTAAAAATGCTTGGCTTAGTATTTCAACGTCTACCTCAGACTCTCTCTGCTGTTTACATATTCCAATGCCTAACCCTTTTATCTACAAGTATGTCCACCTATCTATCCTATACCTCTATCTTTGCTCATTTTAACTTTTGGTTTACCTTTAACCCAGCCTCTTTGTATTGAGTACGAAAATATTCAGTTTTGTATCGCTTCCACCGGAGGTAGCAACATCTTGCTGACGGGCTAGATCTACATGACGAAAATGATTAATACATGCTCAGTCACAACAAAACAATTCAATCTTTAGTTCATTATTGTTTAAGAAGAACACTAATTGTCATAAATTTAAGATTTTACGAGCTCTGTTCATGTCAATATGTAAATCTATCCGTAAATAATAATTTGTAACTTAAAAGCTACAAGGGTGCAGTGCCTGACCATAAATATAGTTCTCACACTGTACAAAGGGTCGCCATGCGGGAGACCGTTGATGTATATCATAAGAATTTCAAGTAAGTTACGTAGGCGGACTTAGAAAAATAAAATCATTTTTTATTCAGAACTCAAACGTGAAGGTTGTGTTCCTTATTACGGGAATCCCTTTCATTTTGTTTATTCGAGATCTTTTGATTCCTTGCGGAACAGAAACTCAGAGAAAGTGTGCACCTTAAAGATTCTGTCAAGTGCTAGAGGTTGCAAACAGGTTGCAGCTAAAGGTTGCAAACAGATTCACACGATTGTTTTCCGCCACTAGTGGAAAGAGTCAAAAGTGTTGAAAAAAAAAGGCATAAAGATATATAAAGAGTCTTTTTTGGATCTTAAAGCACCTTAAAGATGCTGTTTTTTTTTTAAACAGCTAAAGGTCGCTACCTATTGAGCGTTTCTGAGGCCATAACATCGGAAAAATAAAACATAAAAAGTGTGTGTTTTTATATAAACTAAAAAAAATCTTTAGTTTATAAGGCGTGTTTGAGGCCAACATCAGACAAATAAAAAAAAAATAATTTGTGAAAGTGCCTACAAATTTACACTTGTGAAAATAATAAAAGAATAGACACAAGTGAAACCAAAAAATTCAAAAAAATCCAATAAGTTGGATTAATATAGAAAAAGTCCCTACAAATGCTAAAAGCCAAAGAGCTAAGCAAAAAATGAAATAAAGTGCCTACAATGCTGAAAAAGCATTAGAAATTACAAAAATCTGAAGCCAACAAAATATTAAAAAAAAAAAAACATTACAACTCAAAAACAAAATTTAAAAAAAAATGACAACAACAAAATCAACTCTAAACAAGGAAAGACGCTATAGTCGAGTACCTCGACTATTAGATACCCGTTACTCAGCTAAAGGGACCAAAGGGAAATGGAGATATGCAAGCAGCAAGGCGAGATTGAAATGCGCCACCTATCGGCGGTAGACAGATTTAAGCGTTATGGGCGTTAGAGTGGGCGTGGCAAATTTTTTTTGGGTCAATCGATAGGTATTGACGAGACCAATACAGTTCAGTTAAAATTTTGTATCTAGCATGAAAATTGTGGGCGCCACAGGCTTGGGCGGTTTGTGGGCGTTAGAGTGGGCGTGGCATATTTGCATAACAAACTTGCGCTGCGCACAGGGCTACGGAATCTAAATCTGAGATCCCAATTCTCTATCCTTGATAGTTTCCGAGATATCCACGTTCATATTTACGATTTTTTGAAGTTTGTGGGCGGTTTGTGGGCGTAAAAATGGGCGTGGCAAACTTTTTTTTGAATCAATCGATAGGTATTGATGAGAACAATACATTTCAGTTAAAATTCTTGTTTTAGCATCAAAACTGTAGGAGCCACAGATTTGGGCGGTTTGTGGGCGTTAGAGTGGGCGTGGCACTCTACTGAAACAAACTTGCGCTGCTTAAGAAGCTCAGGAATCTTCACGCCAAATCTCAATTGCCTAGCTTTCATAGTTTTCGAGATCTCAGCGTTCATCCGGACAGACAGACGGACAGACGGACAGACGGACATGGCTAGATCGACTCGGCCTATGATCCTGATCAAGAATATATATACTTTATGGGGTCGGAAACGCTTCCTTCTGCCTGTTACATACTTTCCGAAGAATCTAGTATACCCTTTTACTTTTACCCTTTAGGTCAATCGGTAGGTATTGATGAGAACAACACATTTCAGTTAACATTTTTGTTCTAGCATCAAAACTGTAGGAGCCACAGTTTTGGGCGGTTTGTGGGCGTTAGAGTGGTCGTGGCACTCTTCTGAAACAAACTTGCGCTGCGCAGGAATCTCAGGAATCTGCATGCCTAATCCCAGTATTGTAGCTCTTATAGTTTCCGAGATCTCAGCGTTCATACGGACAGACGGACAGACGAACATGGCTAGATCGACTCGGCTAGTGATCCTGATCAAGAATATATATACTTTATGGGGTCGGAAACGCTTCCTTCTGCCTGTTACATACTTTCCGATGAATCTAGTATACCCTTTTACTCTACGAGTAACGGGTATAATTATTCCTAGGTTAGGTTAGGTTAGGTTAGGGCGGCTGTCGGACTATGGTCCGACACACTAAGACCTCTATGGGTCCATTGTGATACCGCATGATCTCGTTTTTCCTTCTCAAGGGTCCCGTTTCTAGTAGTTTCAACCTGTGTTAAGCTGATCAGCATGTCTTCCACCCAGAAGATTTAATAAAGGCGCTTATGCTTTTGAGATTAATCTCCGATATTTCGGTAATTTCGTCGATGAAGGGACTTCTTAAGTGTTTCAGTTTGAGTCTGCATAGGGTTGGGCAGAAGCAGAGAAGGTGTTCTACCGTTTCCACATCTTCCTCATCCCTTCAGCTTCTGCTGAAATCATTTTGCGGGGCTTTTAGCCTGCCGGCATATGCGCCAACAAGCCAGTGGCCTACGGCTGAGTTTGAGTAATTCCGAGGTTTTTTGTTGTTTATCACAGGCCATGTCTGGTGAGAGATACGACACTGTGGTGCGTTTTGCCAATGGGTGTTGGCTAGTGTGTTAAAGTAGTTTTTTTTTTTATATTTAGCTTGCAAGTTGCCATGGGCATACCGACATTATCCTCTCCTGGGAGGAGAGGCTTGGTGGTGCCCTGCCTGGCTAACTCGTCCGCTATGCAGTTGCCTACGATGTCCCGGTGACCCGGAACCCATATTAGGCTGATAGTTAACTAATTTGCCATCTCGTGGAGAGCTCTGCGACAGTCTGCTATTGTACGGGAGTTGGTGTTTGTCGAGTAGATCGATTTAATAGCCGCTTGGCTATCACTATATATGTTTAGGTGTCCTCTTTGGAGGCTTAAGTTCCCTAAACAGGTTAGTGCTTCTTTTATAGCGTGGACCTCCGCCGAAAGACGCTACAGTGGTCCGGGAGCCTGAATGACTTCCTGATAACTAATTGTTCGGAGTATACACCTCCGCCAACGTGTCCATCTAATTTGGAGACATCTGTATAGAAACAGATTGCGTCCGTCCTGCCCGGTCGGCCCTGCTCCCATCCCTCTCTATCTGGAATCAGGGCCTCAAAGGGTGTGACTATATTCAATGGATTTGCATAGATCCGTGATCTTTGGAATCGATTTATCATGCTGGAGAATTTTAGCATGGCCATAAAATTGGGCTTTCCACTGCCCTGTGTCCCTCAGTCGAATAGCTGCCGATTTGGCCCTTTCCATACCTGCTAAGTCCAGGCTAGGAAGGTTAAAGATCGCATTCAGCGCTTCATTCGGGGTGGTTCAAGGGGCTCCACTAATACACAAAGCCGCCATTCGCTGTACTTTGTTTAAAGGAGTCAGTATGCATTGTTTTTGCAGAGCGGTCCACCACAGAGCCACTCCTTATAGTAGGATTGGCTTGACTGTGTATATCCAGTTGACTATTCTAGTGGACATTCCCCATCTTAGCCCAATTGCTTTTTTACGGGAGTAAAGTGCAATGGTCGCTTTCTAGGTTCTCTCTTCGTTACTTAAGCCCCATTTGAGGCGCTTATCTAAAACTAACCCCAAGTATCTGGCGTGATCGCTAAAAGAGAGATTACAATTGTTTAGAATGGGTGGGTTGAGTTGTGGAATTTTGTATCTATTTGTAAATAGAACAATTTCCGTTTTCGAGGGATTTACCCCAAGTCCGTTCTCTATCGTCCATTCCGATGGTATTTTAAGTTACCTTTGGTATAAGCGTGTTGTGCCTCTGATATTTGTGTCGGGTCTATGGTGGCCCTTATGTGTAGGCTTAGCATTCTTTCAAAGGTCTTAAGCAGGAATGATGTTAGGCTTATTGGCCTAAAATCCTTTGCTGTGGTGTAAGTGGCCTTCCCTGCCTTGGGAATGAAACCCAACTTTGTTTCTTGCCATCCTGTTGGTAGTTCCCTACCGCCAGGATGGATTGGAAAATTTTTTTCAACCAGTTTATGGCTATTTGCCATGCTTGTTGGATGTGAGCAGGTGTTATCCCGTCCGGTCCCGGCGATTTTTTAAGGTCTGAAGCTATGAATGGACCATTTCATGTTGCGGTCTGATAGGAGTGGATCTAAATCGATTCCCTCTCCTGCTCCTCTTTCAGGAGGATGACCTGTTTGTTGGCTCCCCGGTGAGCGTCTAGGAGCAGGTCCAAGGACTCTTTACTGGAATCTGACCATGATGCGTTTGCTTTCTGAAGATAGCCCAGAGGCGCGGCTGTCTCAGAGAGTATTTTCCAGAGCCTTGCGGCATCAGTCGTTTTTTCTATGTCAGAGCAGAAGGTCTGCCATGCAGTTCGTTTTGCTCTTCTAATGGCCTTTTTGTAAGAGGCTAGTTCATACTTGTAGTTATGCCAGTTAATGTCCTCATTTCCCGCCTTTGCTTTGTTAAACAGGCATATGCAGTTGGTTCTGAGGATTGATAGTTGTTGGGTCCACCAGGGGGTTTTTTCCTTCCCGTTGGTTTCCCTGTGGGGCATGCAACTTTGAAGGCAGTGTTGCATGCCTCTGTGAATTTATTTACTGTTCCGTCCAGCTAATGCGGGTTTGTGATGCTTTCTGCCGATTATACACCTCCGCCAACGTGTCCATCTAATTTGGAGACATCTGTATAGAAACAGATTGCGTCCGTCCTGCCCGGTCGGCCCTGCTCCCATCCCTCTCTATCTGGAATCAGGGCCTCAAAGGGTGTGTGACTATATTCAATGGATTTGCATAGATCCGTGATCTTCGGAATCGATTTATCATGCTGGAGAATTTTAGCATGGCCATAAAATTGGGCTTTCCACTGCCCTGTGTCCCTCAGTCGAATAGCTGCCGATTTGACCCTTTCCATACCTGCTAAGTCCAGGCTAGGAAGGTTCAAGATCGCATTCAGCGCTTCATTCGGGGTGGTTCAATTAGCTCCACTAATACACAAAGCCGCCATTCGCTGTACTTTGTTTAAAGGAGTCAGTATGCATTGTTTTTGCAGAGCGGTCCACCACAGAGCCACTCCTTAAAGTAGGATTGGCTTGACTACCGCTGTGTATATCCAGTTGACTATTCTAGGGGACATTCCCCATCTTAGCCCAATTGCTTTTTTACGGGAGTAAAGTGCAATGGTCGCTTTCTTGGTTCTCTCTTGGTTATTAAAGCCCCATTTGAGGCGCTTATCTAAAACTAACCCCAAGTATCTTCTGTGGTGTAAGTGGCCTTCCCTGCCTTGGGAATAAAACCCACCTTTCTTTCTTGCCATGCTGTTGGTAGTTCTCCTACCGCCAGGATGGATTGGAAGATTTTTTTCAACCAGTTTATGGCTATTTGTCATGCTTGTTGGATGTGAGCAGGTGTTATCCCGTCCGGTCCCGGCGATTTTTTAAGGTCTGAAGCTATGAATGGACCATTTCATGTTGCGGTCTGATAGGAGTGGATCTAAATCGATTCCCTCTTCTGCTCCTCTTTCAGGAGGATGACCGGTTTGTTGGCTCCCCGGTGAGCGTCTAGGAGCAGGTCCAAGGACTCTTTACTGGAGTCTGACCATGATGCGTTTGCTTTCTGAAGATAGCCCAGAGGCGCGGCTGTCATAGAGAGTATTTTCCTGAGCCTTGCGGCATCAGTCGTTTTTTCTATGTCAGAGCAGAAGGGTTGCCATGCAGTTCGTTTTGCTCTTCTAATGGCCTTTTTGTAAGAGGCTAGTTCATACTTGTAGTTATGCCAGTTAGTGTCCTCTTTTCCCGCCTTTGCTCTGTTAAACAGGCATATGCAGTTGGTTCTGAGGATTGATAGTTGTTGGGGCCCCCAGGGGGTTTTTTCCTTCCCGTTGGTTTCCCTGTGGGGCATGCAACTGTGAAGGCAGTGTTGCATGCCTCTGTGAATTTATTTACTGTTCCGTCCAGCTCCTGTGTGCTTGTGATGCTTTCAGACGGTTCCATGGGGAGGATATTTGTCAGAACTTTTTTGTACCTGTGCCAGTCGGCTCGTCTGGGGTAAGCGAAGCTGACCGGCAAGGGCGAATTAAGGGACAATACGGTTCCCATGAATCTATGGTCCGAAAAGGAGTGCTCGTCAGAGACTGGCCAATTTTTGACTGCGCCTACGAGTGAGTCTGATACCAAAGTTAGATCTTTGATCGTTTTGAAAGCTTTAGTTATGAATGTAGGGACATTGCCCCTACTGCATAGGTTTGAATTTAGAATAAAATCAAAAAGAGACTCACCTCTGTCGTTGTTGTTTGGGCAACCCCACTGGGTGTGATGGGCGTTGGCGTCACAGCCTATTACGAAACCTTTCCTGAGCTTTTCGCATTCCTCTGCCAGTCCTCTGACCAGCGCATCTGGGAGTTTTCCTTTTCAAAGGCCAAGTAGGCCGATAGAACCATTATAGAGCCCTTATAGAGCTACAGCTCTAGGCTTACTGCGGTGTTGTCTCCGTTGCTGTAATTGCGAAGTAGAAATATACTAAGATGCCTTTTGGCTAATATGCAGGTTCGAATTTTACCTTCTTTGCCCAGCAACTTTGCCTTTTACTACCCAAGGTTCCTGTACAAGGACTAGGTCGGCTGCGCCTTCGGTCAGGCGAAGCAGAAGTGCAGCAGACGCTGCTTTACTGTGGTAAAGGTTTATTTGTAGAGGTCTTAGTGACATCTACAGCTTCAACCTCCACCACAGTGACGTCGGCCTCCTCTGTGTCGCTGAGGTCTACGTCCTCGATAGCCGGTCCGAGCGCTCGCATCTCTCTGCTTGGCGACGAATCGGAAGAGTAGCCGTACTCCGGCCCACCAGGTGCCTCCAACTCCTCAGCAAGCACCGGCTCGGCTGGGTTGCCGGCAGAGCTGCTAGCGCCCTTGTACACCGTGATGTGGATCGCACTGAACCCGAAACTCCTCGAGCAGTCTCGATCGGAGCAACTGACTCCTTGTTCAGGACCAACACCGTCTGGTTGACGTTCCCTTCATGCTCCTCCACCTTGACGACGAGGTGCGGGTTGCATTCTTGCAACATGAAGAGGATGTCCTTTGGCGCCTTTATCGCTGCTGGAAGCCAAATCCTGGCTCGGGGCCTACTGGGGACATCACACCAGTCTAGCGCGTCGATGTTCGCCCCTTCGTAGACCTCAGCGAGCTTGCTCGTCGCCTGTTTGTACAAGTCGGCCGACCGCTGACTGTCGAAGGAACCCACCTTGACGCTGCCCTGGTACCAGCCCGCGTCCATGCAGCAGGGCGAGGTGCCTGGCATCTCCCGTACCATGCACAGGCAAATGAGAGAAAGGTGGGACTCCACTGCCTTCCACTTGTTCTTGGTGTTCCTGCCCTCCGGACTTCCCCTGTCAATGAGGCCGAGTAGGACACGGTTATTCGTGATTTCGGCGAACGAGACCGATGGCTGGATCTTAGATCTCTTCGTCGATGGTCCGGGTAGTTCGAGGAATAGCTGCCTTTTCGCCTGTGCCCCTTCTTGAGTGGGTTTATCCTGCCCGTAGTTAGGAAGCACCTTTCTTGCCCACTCTACCTTCTTTAGCCATTCAGGCGAAGGTCTGCCAACGTTGCTCCTGGTATGTGAGCGCAAAGTCTGGGCGGCAGTCCGCCTTTCTGCGTAAGTATATTTGCTTGCTCCAGCGGGTGGCCCGAGCGCCTTGGCAGCGCCTACCGCCGCTTTAGGCGCAGATGCGCCCATGGCGGAGGCGTTCGCGGCTTGCTTTCTGCCACCCGTCATCCCCAGTTTGGGATGCGGCCCTTTCGGGACCGTGCTGGTGTGGATGTTGGAACCAGTGTTCAGCTTATGCGAGAGTTTTTTGAGAGTTCCCGTCTCTGTGTTTTGTTTTGTATTGTTATTTGACTTTGTTTGTTCCATAATTGGTCCCACGAGTTGCGGAGAAGGGGAAAAGTCCGCCCGGACAGAGATCCGCGATGCCCGGCTAAGGCGATAGTTAGAACAGGGGGTCGCCATGTCCCTGAGCACACCGTTTGAGACTGGGCTAGTTTTTGATCCGGGCCCCCAGCCAGGCTGACTCTTGGCACGGTCCGTTTTACACCGTAGTTCGGCCCGGAGTGAGATGTTGTTTGGGAGGGGAGATGGGTAGGTGTTGTGTTGGGAGTGGGTTTGTGTAAAGCAACTGTTTAGATGCGGCTGAACAACTCGCATCGTCGGTATTGCTTGGTTGCAATATACCCGCTGGCTGTCCGGGACTGTTTATTTACTGGGGTTTCCGTCAAAGATTCCGTGTTTGACTTCTCTCACCAGCTTATTCACAGTTGGCCTCGAGAAAGGTCGTCTGCTATCCGCAAGCTTGGCGACTTTGGAACCATCTCACAAGTTCCTCAGCCGAAAAATCATTCCTAAATTCACTTTTATTAATTTTAAACAAGAAAGAACGCTATAGTCGTATACCTCGACTATCAGATACCCGTTACTCAGCTAAAGGGACAAAAGGGAAACGGAGATATGCAAGCAGCAAAGCGAGACTGAAACGAGCCACCTACTCTTATCCTAATATATGGTTATGTGGGCGGTAGACAGACTAAAGCGTTATGGGCGTTAGAGTGGGCGTGGCAACATTTTTTTTTGAGTCAATCGATAGGTATTGATGAGAATAATTCATTTCAGTTAAAATTTTTACCCTAGCATCAAAACTGTAGGAGCAACAGTCTTGGGCGGTTTGTGGGCGTTAAAGTGGGCGTGGCTCGCTCCTGTAACAAACTTGCGCTGCGTAAGAAGCTCAGGAATCTGAATGCCAAATCTCAATAGCCTAGCTTTTGTAGTTTCCGAGATCTCAGCGTTCATCCAAGCGGACAGACAGACGGACAGACGGACAGACGGACATGGCTAGATCGACTCGGCTTTTGATCCTGATCAAGAATAAATATACTTTATGGGGTCGGAAACGCTTCCTTCTGCATGTTACATACTTTCCGACGAATCTAGTATACCCTTTTACTCTACGAGTAACGGGTATAATAAAAAGCATATATAAATTACGAAAATGTTGTCCGACAAGACTATTGAGCTCTTGCAGAAGCAGTCCGAGCTAACTCAGCAAATCAGAGTCTTAGAGGCAAAAGTGAACTTCACGCTACCGGAGTTTCAAAAATCTTTGGACCTACAAAAGGTTTTTATTTATAATCATAGTGCTTTACTAAAGATAAGTCCAGTTGAGCACGAGTACCTTACATTAAAACATTATGATGCTATGATGATGGTACTAGCAAAACTGATGATACATTTTGAAAAGGACTCTAGTAGGGCAGCAGGAAGCAGTGATCAAAGAATTGCAGAAATAGGCGAAATTAAACACGTTTCGAGGGCTGCTAGGTTGAAGGAAGACTTTAATGCAAGTGCTGGGCATTTAAGGAATTATTTAAATGAATCCATTAATAATTTAACTTGCGATCTCTATTCCCTAGAGCTGAGAAAAAATTAAATTCAATTTTGGAAAGATACAACTTTTGGTTTAATTGTGGAAGTAAGAAGTTGTTTTGAAAGCTCGGAAATTGAAATAATGGTAAGCGTTTTAGAATTCGATGTCCAAAACATAATAGATATTATAGATAAAAGACTTAGCAATGAACAATATCTTGCTAAGGAATCTGTAACTATAAAGGCAGAGAAATTACCTAATCTGCCAAAAATTAAGATACCCACTTACTTTGGTGATTCCAAAGAATGGAATCTGTTGAATGAGCTGTTTATGGAACTCATTCATACAAGAGAGGACCTATTCACTGCTCTTAAATTTAACTATCTCAAATCAGCGTTAAAAGGAGAAGCCTAGAACGTGGATTCCCGTTTACTGCTAGGCACTGGGGATAACTATGAAGCTGCTTGGGAGTTGCTAACCAAGCGGTATGAGAACAGAAGAAAAATGTTCTCTGATCATATAAATAGGCTTATGGACTTACCCAATTTAAATTTGGAATCCAATAAGCAAACTAAAACATTTATTGTCACAATTATTGAGTCAATTTATATCATTAAATTAAAGGCACAATTATCCGAAGATGTGGATGCAGTTTTTGCACACATAATACTTCGGAAATTTAACAAGGATTCTCTAAATTTATATGAGAGCCATGTAAAAAAGACAAAAGAAATTCAGGCACTTTCTGTTGTCATGGAGTTCTTAGAGCAAAGACTCAGCTCCATTTACTCTTTTCCACAGAAGATTAAACCTTTGAGAAAAGAGTTTTGAAAAAAAGCATCAAAAAAAAATGGTTCTTGTTGTTATTTACCAACCCATAACATAACACAGTGTTATCAATTTAAGGGTATGTAACCAGCAGAAAGAAATGACTGGGTAAAAAAAAGACACATTTGTTTAAAGGTCTGAAGCATTCAAGCAATAAAAATTCACTAATGTGCAAAAAAACCGCACCACACGCTTCTTCACATTAATAATAATAGAGAAAAAGTGAATACGTGTAGAACGACGGAACAAGCCTTATTGGTGACAGCATTGATTCATGTGAAATAAGCTAGTGGAGGTTTTGAAAAACTCAGAGCGCTGATTGACAGTGGATCTCAGAGTACAATAATATCAAAGGAAGCTTCACAAATACTTAAGTTATAAAAAATAAAGAATTATACTGAGATTAGTGGAGTTTCCTCGATAAAAAAATGCATATCAAAGCATAAAATAAAATTAAACAATAAACCTTTAAAAGAAAGGAAAAATGAATTAGTGGTGGAGGTAATTGTTCTTTCAAAATTAATAAAAGCGTTGCCAATGCGCTCATAAAATATTGATAAAACGAGGTGGCAAAACTAGCCGTTAGCCGATCCCGAGTTTAACAAGCAAGGTCGAGTGGACTTAATTATAGAAGCCGACTTATATGCTTAAATTCTTTAGAAAGGAGTAATAAAGATAGACGGTCTTCTTGGTCAAAACACAGACTTTGGTTGGAAAGTGTCTGGATGCACCAAATCAAAAGGAAGTAACACGATAGTTGCGACCACGATAGAGTGCAAGGACTTGGAAAGATTTTGAGAATTAGAGGAAGAAAGTAAGGAGGAGTCCGAAATATGTGAAGAAAATTTCACGAAAGCAACACACATAGACTCTTCTTGACGATATGTTGTGAAGATGCCCTTTAAGGAAGAGCAAACATTAGGGGAATATAAAGGCCAAGCCATGGCAAGATTTTTAAATTTGGAGAAAAAACTAATAAAAAATCAAAACCTAAAAGAACAGTACTGCAAGTTTATAACAGAATACATGTCTTTAGGGCGAATGGTTGAGGCAATCTCAGAAGGTAAATATTATACCACATCAAGCCGTAATTAGAGATGCGAGCTAAACCACAAAATTAAGGGTTGTTCTTTGATGCGTCGGCAAAAACAACTAATAATAAATAACTAAATGATATTATGTGGATTGGACCTAAGACGTGGATAATACCCTAGCATTCCTAAATGCTCCCTCCTCGACGATCGAACCCATCTCACATGTGAGTCCGGAAGAGGTCTGTCTCCAAATTCGCAAACTGCAATGCAGTAAGGCTCCCGGTTTTGACGGGATCGACAGCAGAATTGCCAAGGCGTTACCTAGGAAGGGTATACTATTTCTAGTTCTCCTTTTCAACTCCATGTTACCATTTTCCCACACAGTGGAAGTGTGCTGTGATATCGATGATACCCAAGCCAGGAAAACCGGAAAACCTTGTTGCATCCTACCGACCAATAAGCCTACTGCCCACCTTCTCTAAAATATTCGAAAGAATATTCCTTAGTAGAATGATGGCAGTAAGAAGTGTGCAGAACGCCATTCCAGACCACCAGTTCGGCTTTAGAAGTCACCATAGAACCCCAGAGCAAGCACATCGGGTAACGCAGCACATCCTTGGAGCGTTCGAAAACAAGCAGTACAGTCCAGCAGTCTTTATTGACGTCAAAGAAGCTTTTGACCGCGTTTGTCACGATGGCTTGCTGTTCAAGCTGAAAACTCTCCTGCCTTCTGCCCAATATCTTCTCCAGAAATCGTATCTCTTAGAACGAAATTTTATGGTAGATGTGAGAGGCGAAAGATCGTTTATCAGATCCATTCGAGCTGGCGTACCTCAGGGTAGCGTTCTTGGTCCGGACCTATACACTCTAATTACCACTGACCTGCCACACCCTAGGGAACTGGGTACCCTTTTGGCTACATATGCTGATGATACAGCCTTTATTGCCAACTCCACGTGTCGAATTGAAGCGACTCAAATCACACAAGACTTTTTGGATTTGTATGGCGAATGGACGAATCGAAGTCTCAGCACTGCAACTTCTTTCTTTGAAGTAAAATTCTTCCCAGAGAGAAATTCCAGGACACAGTCTTACCGCAATCAGCCCAGGCTCAGTATTTGGGCTTGATTTTGGACAAACGTCTTACGTGGAGGCAGCACATAACTAAGATTACAGCAACATGTCGTGCTAAACTGCGGAAACTAACTTGAATGATTAAAGGTAAAAGTGAGCTCAGCCCTAGCAAAAAATGTTGCTGTACAGGTCGATAGTGGTTACTTCATTCACTTATAGCATACAAATATGGGGTATCGCTTCAGACTCAAATGTCATGAGGGTCCAAGGAGTGCAAACCCGCTACGTACGATTGCGGATGCGCCTTGGTACGTAAGGAACGAGGTCCTAGTCAGCGATCTTCACATCCCCACGGTGCGAGAGCAGATAAACAGCCCACACAAACCATCTAGCAGCATCCCTGGCAAACCCAACTACAACGAGAAGAAGACTGAAGCGTCGGCACCCTGGCGATCTCTGGGCACGAGGAACTGACACTGTTATAAATTTGATAACTTCCTTATTTCTGTTATGTTTCATGTTAATTTTTCAAAAAAAAAAAAGGATTGGACCTAGAGTTCAAAAATATATTTTCGACATCATTTTAAAATGGCGCAGATGGCAGTATGTAGTTTCAGCGGATATTGAAAAAATGTACCGTCAAATAAATATAGCAGAAAGCGATCAAGAATTTTTGCATGTCTTGTGGAGAGATTCTCCAAAAAATAAAATCATAGACTATAAATAAACTACAGTTACCTATGGTAATGCGTCCGCTCTGTATTTAGCTAAAAGAGTTCAAGCGCATATAGGAGATAAATGTAAGGATCCACTAATCAGGGGAACTATAAAAAATGAATTGTATATGGATGATTTAATGACAGGATCAGACAGCATTAAAGAATCCAAAGAAATCGTTAAACAGGTCTCATTGGAGTTAGAAAAAGTAGGGATGAATTTGAGGAAATGGAAGAAAAACGAAAATGCTGGAGAAAACAAAACTTTAAGCATTGAAGAGAATGAGTCCGTAAAGGCTTTATGGCTTCAATGGGAATTTAAGGATGAATTTAAGTTTTGCGTTAAATTTACTATCAGTAAAAAAATTAATAAAAGGCTAGTATAGTCGAACCTAGCAAAAATATACGATCCATTAGGATTGCTATCACCGGTTACTATTGTTGGGAAATTATTTATGCAAAGACTTTGGTTAGAGGAAATAAATTGGGATCAAGAACTAGATGTGAATGATTTAAACAAGTGGAAGTTGTATGAAGAAAATTTAAAATTTTTGGAAGATATTAAGATTCCGAGATGCATAAAGACACATGTAAATTTTTCAGTTCAGCTTCACGGTTTTGCAGACGCTTCTGAAAAAGCGTACGTGGCAGTTGTATATGCAAAGATAGAAGGATCGGTCACGTTAATAGCTGGTAAAAGTAAAGTAAGTCTTAAGAAAAACAGAAATACTATTCCTAATTTAGAGCTTTGTGCAGCCCATCTTTTAAGTAAATTAATGCAATGAACAAAGGAATCCATTTCTGACAAAGCAGAAAGTTTTGCATGGAGTGATTCCACCATTACATTAGCTTGGATACGTAATGGGAACTGCAAAGATAAATTTATTAGACGTAGAACTGATGATATTAAACGAGGAAGAACGCTATAGTCGAGTACCTCGACTATCAGATACCCGTTACTCAGCTAAAGGGACCAAAGGAAAATGGAGATATGCAAGCAGCAAATGCGCCACCTACCGGCAGTATACAGATTTAAGAGTTGTGGGCGTTAGAATGGGCATGGAAAAGTTTTTTTAAATCAATCGATAGGTATTGACGAGACCTATACATTTTAGTTAACATTTTTTATCTAGCACGAATATTGTGGGCGCCACAGGCTTGTGCGGGTTGTGGGCGTTAGAGTGGGCGTGACAAACTTTTTTTTAGATCAATCGATAGGACCTATCTAGCATGAAAATTGTGGGCGCCACAGATTTGGGCGGTTTGTGGGTGTTAGAGCGGGCGTGGCATATTCGCGTTACAAACTTGCGCTGCGCTTAAGCGTACGGAATCTAAATCTGAAATCCCGTTTCTCCATCTTTGATATTTTCCAAGATATCCGCGTTCATATTTACGATTTTTTGCAGTTTGTGGGCGGTTTGTGGGCGTTAAAGAGGGCGCGGCAAATTTAGGTCAATCGGTAGGTATTGATGAGAACAACACATTTCAGTTAAAATTTTTGTTCTAGCATCAAAACTGTAGGGGCCACAGTTTTGGGCGGTTTGTGGGCGTTAGAGTGGGCATGGCACTCTTCTGAAACAAACTTGCGCTGCGCAGGAATTTCAGGAATCTCATGCCTAATCCCATTATTGTAGCTCTTGTAGTTTCCGAGATCTCAGCGTTCATACGGACAGACGGACAGACGGACATGGCTAGATCGACTCGGCTAGTGATCCTGATCAAGAATATATATACTTGATGGGGTCGGAAACGCTTCCTTCTGCCTGTTACATACTTTCCGACGAATCTAGTATACCCTTTTACTCTACGAATAACGGGTATAAGAACTAATGGATACAGAATGGAGTCACGTGAAGTCGGAGGAAAACCCGGCACCCATTGCCTCCAGAGGTATTTGTGCCACCAAATTAAAAGATTGCGCAATGTGCCAATGTGCCAAAATGGCTTTTCATGTCTAGAGACCATTGGCCAAAGTTTAAATTGGAACAGAATGAATAAATAGTTGTTAGTACCGTGATCACGAGTACAGAAAACAACATATCTAAAATACTTGAAAGATATTCAAGTTTTCAAAAATAAGAGCGGATTATAGCTTTGGTATTAAGATTTATTGGTATTAAAGTTAAAAAGGCTTCATATCCAACTTTTCTGACAGTTCATGAATTGAAAAGCGCTAGAACACTAATTATTAAAAAACAACAGAAGCGTATATTTATGTCAGAAATAGTTTGCTTAAGTGACGGTAAAGAAATCGAGTCCAAGACTAAAATATTTGGATTGCACCCATTCTTAGACACAGATGGAGTTCTTAGAGTGGGTTGCAAAATAGCAATATGCGATTTGATGTCAAGCACCCAATAATATTAGATAAATGCCACCTATCTGATTTCATAATTAACAAGGAAGAACGCTGTAGTCGAGTACCTCGACTATCAGATACCCGTTACGCAGCTAAAGGGACCAATGGGAAATGGAGATATGCAAGCAGCAAAGCGAGGTTGAAATGCGCCACCTACCGGCGGTAGACAGATTTAAGCGTTGTGGGCATTAGAGTGGGCGTGGCAAAGTTTTTTTTTGAATCAATCGATAGGTATTGACGAGACCAATATATTTCAGTTAAAATTTTTTATATAGCATGAAAATTGTGGGCGCCACAGGCTTGGGCGGTTTGTGGGTGTTAGAGTGGGCGTGGCATATTCGCGTGACAAACGTGCGCTGCGCTCAAGCCTACGGAATCTAAATCGGAAATCCCATTTCTCTATCTTTGATATTTTCCGAGATATCCGAGTTCATACTTACGATTTTTTGAAGTTTGTGGGCGGTTTGTGGGCGTTGAAGTGGGCGTGGCAAACTTTTTTGGGTCAATCGATAGGTATTGATGAGAACAATACGTTTCAATTAAAATTTTTATTCTAGCATCAAAACTGTAGGAGCCACAGTTTTGGGCGGTTGGGCGCTGCGTAAGCAGTTCAGGAATCTGCACGCCAAATCTCAATAGCCTAGCTCTTATAGTTTCCGAGATCTCAGCGTTCATCCGGACGGACAGACAGACGGACACACGGACATGGCTGGATCGACTCGACTTTATGGGGTCGGAAACGCTTCCTTCTGCCTGTTACATACTTTCCGACGAATCTAGTATACCCTTTTACTCTACGAGTAACGGGTATAAAAATGAAAAGAAATTTTTGGATGAAGTGGAAGGCCGAATATCTATACACACTGCAGCAAAGATATAAATGGAACAAAAAAGGAGTTCCAAATATAGAAAAAGGGCAGGTGGTGCTCTTAAAAGATGAAAATTGTCACCCAGCCAGATGGCCAATGGGAAAAGTGGAGGAGGTTCACAAAGGTAAAGATGGTAAAGTTCGAGTTGTAAAAGCTAAGTCCAAAGAAGCTTCATTTACAAGGCCAATAACAAAAATTTGTCCTTTAATTGGTGTAAAACAAGCAGAGGCAGTTGAAAACAAAAAAAAGAGTGTCACCAAGATTTTTAAATTTTTTAAATTAAGCACCGTAATGGTAATGCTATTGCCTATATTGTTCTGTCAAGTCTCACAAGCAGCAGCAATATAAGGCGAAAATAAATCATTTGGCATTCAAAATATAAATAAGACGGCTCCCATATATTTAGATCCATTAGGGTATGTAGAAATTATAAGCGCATCATGGAATGTGGTGATTTACTATAATATGGATGCCTATTTTCACATAATTAAAAAAAGTAATGTGCTGATACAGAAATTGAGAATTGTTTGCGGTAAGCTTCTAAGCTTCGAGGATCAATGCAATATAGTTTTGGATAATATGCAAAATCAGTTAATAGAACGAAAAGAAAATAATAATCTATTTATGATGCAAAGAAATCAAGAAGCAAACGAATTCGAATTCATGGGTTCATTATATCACATTTTATATGGAATAATGGATGAAGATGATAGGAAGAAACTAGAAGAAAATATGATAAACTTATTAGGCAATCAGCACAATTTAAATAAATTAGTTCAGCAGCAAACTTCAGTGGTAGATTCCACTAAAAATTTCTTAAAGAAAACGACTGAAGATATTAACTTATTAGAATTGAAAATATGACAGAAGTTCTTAAAGAAAGTTATTATGTTTATAAAGAGTCGATTAATTTTTTTATGATAGCTAAGCAACTTAGCTCATTGATTGAAGAAGGTGAAAGGGTGCAGGCAGCAATCATAAGTCAGTTAATTATATGATGGACGTTGATGCACTACGAGCAGTACAAACAAGTGGCCCAACGACACCAAGCACGTGCTTGTTACGCGCGGGGCCCTTCTATAAATTTGGGCAAAAATGCGAGTTCGCGAGGAAGATACAAAAAACAAATAGAGACGGGACACAAATGAAAATAATAGAAGCAACTAAGAATGAAGCAAATGAGTTAAAATATTAGTTTTTAATACCGGGATAGAAGATGATGTGCAAATTAAATGGTAAAGATTGTTATAATTATTACATAGAACGCGAAAGGGCTCGTGCAGACAAAAATTTGATGTACATCGTTGCAAATTTAGGGGATAATAATTTCGTGTTATTCTAGCAGGGACATTGAAAGTTAGGCGGTTTATAAGTTCTACAGAATCAATATCACCTCTAATAAGATTTTGCATAAAAATAGTACCAAGCATTGTTCTACGATTTACAAGTGTAGGTAAATTATGCAATAGTAATCTACTCTGATAGGAAGGTAGCCTTACGTTTTGATCCCAGTTCAAACTACGAAGGGCAAAAAGAAGAAATTTTTTTTGTACCGACTCAATACGGTGAATGTGCACTTGATATTGTGGACTCCAAACCGAAGAACAATATTCCAAAATAGGACGGACAAGGGAGGTAAATAATAATTTGGTTGTATAAGGGTCATCAAATTCTTTTGACCAACGCTTTATAAACCCAAGAACACTCATGGCCTTGTTGACAGTGGACATTATGTGGCAGTCAAATTCCAGGGTCCAGAAGAACGCCTAAGTCATTAACGGAATATATACGGTCGAGTGACGTACTTTGAAGAGAGTAACTAACAAAAGTAGGAGTACCCCTATAAAAAGTCATAACGTTGCATTTAAGGCAGTTCAAATTTAAAAGGTTATACTCACACCATCCCTGAAAACAATCAATATCTGACTGTAAGTTGGAACCCGACGCTATATCGTTATATGATAAACAAAGCTTAACATCATCAGCATACATTAGTACACGAGAATGTTTTATGGTAGAGGGAAGATCGTTAATAAACAAAGTAAACAGCAAAGGACCCAAATGACTACCCTGAGGCACTCCAGATGTCACGTAGATCAATTTTGAAACAGCGTTCTTGAATATAACCCTCTGAGTCCTACCATTCAAATAACTTGAAATCCAAGTTAATAGCTTACATGGAAACCCAAGCTGATTTAATTTGAATAATAGAAGAGAGTGGTTGACAGAGTCAAAGGCCTTACTAAAATCTGTATATATAACGTCAGTCTGCATTTTTTTCTTAAACCCATTTATTACAATAGATGACAATTCATGAAGGTTGGTGGTGGTCGATCTTCGCTTAACAAAACCATGCTGACACGGTGATATTAGCGAGGAACATAAATGTTGCAAATGAGAAGTAATAATACGTTCAAATGCTTTAGGAATGGCCGACAATTTGGAAATACCTCTATAATTCTGGGCATCCGCCTTCGCACCCTTTTTGTGAAGTGGAATGATAAAAGAGTCCTTCCAGATAGTAGGAAAAACTGATGATGAAAAAGACAAATTAAAAAGTTTAAGAATCGGTTTACATATGGTTGACGCACAAAACTTAAGCACACACCCATCCATCTGGACCGGGAGAATAAGTTGGCGTTGTTGTTGCTAAGTCTCTTATGAGAGAACTTTCCGTAATTTCAGGGGTAAAAATACAGTTTGCCCTATTTAAGGGATTAGGGTAGTTAGAATTTGACCAAGCAGCCGAACTATAAGTAGTTTGGAAAAACTCGGCAAATAAATCAGCAATTTCAGAATCCGTCGACGCCTCCATTGAGTTAAAACGTACAGATGAAGGCAATGCCGACGACTTACGCTTGGCATTAACAAAGTTATAAAACTGCTTCGGATCATTTGAAAATTCGAATTTACATCGACTTAAATACATAGAATAGCAATGACTATTGAGAACATTAAAGTCCGATCGAGCCACCACATATTTCGAAAAATCAGATGGCTTACCCGATTTTTTATACTTTTTATAGGTGTTTGTTTTAAGGTTTTTAAGTCTTTGAAGCGCATTGGTAAACCAAGAGGCCTGTTTAGCTTTGAAGGAAGCCTATCAGGAACGCATTCAATAAAAAAAGTATTTAACACTATATAGAAGAGTTCAGTGGCACTTTCAATATCCATACAATTGTACAAGTCTGTCCAATTATATTGAGAAATCATATCGTTAAGTTTTTTATAGTCACATTTTCGAAAACATCTCATTTTAGTTTGAGGAACTAAAGATTGTCAATTCCATTGTTGGATGATATCGGTCTTCAGGTACAACAAGAGCGTCAATTCTAGACACCGTGACTTCAGACGGGTCTGAAACAAACACGAGATCTAGTTGTCTATTTAATGAATTCCGTATAAAGCTTACTTGCTGTAACGATAATTCTAGAAGAACATCTACAAAATCATGGGCGGATAGAGGTATAGCGACAAGTGAGTCAGTAGGAGAAGACCAAGAGATATCAGGGAGATTAAAGTCACCCAAAACAATCAAAAGGTCTCTGTTAGAAAGAAGGGATAGAACAGATTTTATGGCAGACAGATGGTGCTCATAAATTATTAAATCAGAGCCAGGTGGAATATAGGAACATGTTACAAAAATAGATATGGATTGCAAGGAAACTTTCACACTAACAAATTCAATTTCGTTATGGGTATCAAAGTAAATTTTTTCAGATGTGAGGCTAGTGGTAACGGCAATCAGCACACCGCCTCCCCTACGTGAGGAGCGATCGGTCCTATAGGCATTCAAGTTATTTGACAGAACTTCAGAGTCAGATATCTCTGGTTTCAGCCAAGTTTCCGTAAAAGCCAAAATATCCGCAGTAAATGCAGAGGAGTCAGCATAAAGCTTGGGTAGCTTCATATTTAGTCCCCTAACATTTTGATAAGCCAAAAATAAACTTCTTAGTTTTTTGGCGCAGTGGAGGGTCTGTTATTTGTTCTCGGTTTATTGGGAACAAATTCTTTTATTACTAAATCATCATTAAGCCAAAAGCTTTCAGAAAGTAGTACCTTAAACACATCAGGCGGTGCAAATATTTTAAAAGAGGATATACTACGAGCGTATGAAAATTCCAAACATCCTCAGATGTAGTATCTGGGGTGAATCTAGAAACAAATAATTGCTTCCTATGAGGAACAACTGACAGTTTCTTACGTCCCCCAGCAGCAGATTGAACCACACTAAGCTGAGAGCCAGAATCGGTTCCTACTGTACCTATAGGTACGGTCGGCACCGTAGCCGGCACTGAAGATTTTTTTACCACCAGACTTCGAGAAACAGTGACTCCACCTGAATCAGCTGTATCCCTAGGCGCAGTTGGTTCGCTTACCCCAGTGTCGACAGAAACTGCTGCAGCTACCAAGTTCGGATTAGGGGAGGATACCGTGACCGTGTTAACTGCCGCTAAGCTGGCTTTTTTGCGTTTAGGCGACTCAGTTAGTAATTTTTTATTATTAAATTGGGCACAAACGGAATTAAACCCCTCATTGAGCTGTTTAAAAGCACCTGAGAGATTGACATTAATCATGGTAGATTAAACACAAACATCCTTAAGCCAAATCAATTACAAAATGAGATAACCAAAATTCAAGGTAGTCTTTCCGAAACATTAGTTCTTCCAGGGAAAAGGACAGGTACAGTGCTTAAGGAGGTCTATACGCTATTAACAGCTAGGGGATTATTTATCGAAAATAAATTAATTATAAATGCTAACATTCTTCTGTTAAGTAGACATCCATCTAAGCTATTTAGTATTATTCCTTTACCAATACAGAATGAAGACAGAATGATTATGGTTCATATTACTTCAGAATATTAAATTTTTAATTTTGAAATCGTATAATGATAAACTTTAAGTCAGTGTCAAAGATGGCAGCAAAATAAGAGAATTTGACAGGAAAGTTGTCCTTGGAATTCTGCGTATGACATTTTTTGTGAAGTACAACCACTTAAGCCAAATAGAGTTTCAAACTGTATATACAAAACAGTAATAGATTCTTCATCTTATTGGACAGAGCTAGAAAAGAAAAGTAGTTTGCTGTTTAAGGTTCCTTTTAATTCCAAGATAAGAGTACAGTGTACGAATGCAAAAATTCAGGTTCTTGATTTACCAAGGAATTCTAAGTATTGCGTCAGATTGTACTGCTAGAACGGAAGATAGGATTTTGATTGTCAATCATAATATTCAATCATCGTATTTAGGAGATATTATTGAATATGCACTAGAATATCCCCATTATAAATTAGAATATACCAAAAACAGCATTATAACATTATTGATATCTGGTAACACTAAAGAGTAAGCCACGCGGATAATCCTTCTCTTACTTCCGTGATCTCTAAGTCTGTGGTTGGTTGTGCTGTGCTAAATAAAGAATAATATAATTTAAACTAAATAACATCGATTGAACTTATTTAAACGTAGAATCCCAACAGGTTATGGGCCCAGACTACGCCTAATATATTTAGATAAGTGAAAATTTAGTTAGCTTGTGAGATTGCTTTGATTTGCGCAACGCTGTGAAATTGTGTCTCACATACATTCATATAGCTGAGTGTGTGTGTGTGTGTAAATTACCATGGAAAAGGCAAAACGCAACATTAGGCCTTTTGACGGGGAAAAATATGCGGTATGGAAATTTAGAATCAGAGCCCTATTCGCAGAGTTGGATGTGTTAAGAGTTAAAGACGAGAACATTCCTGAAAAACTTGACGATTCCTGGAAAAGGGCAGAGCGTTGTGCAAAAAGCACTCTGATAGAATACCTCAGTGACTCTTTCTTAAACTTTGCGACATGCGACAACACGGCGCGACAAATTCTCAAGAATTTGGACGCCATCTATTAACGCAAGAGTCTCGCGTCGCAGTTAGCTGTTCGGAAAAGATTGCTGTCGCTGAAGTTGCAGAGTGAAACAGCACTATTATGTCATTTTAATATTTTCGATGAATTGATGAGTGAGTTGTTAGCCTCAGGGGCGAAAATCGACGAAATGGACAAAGTGTCGCACTTGCTATTGACCTTGCCATCGTCATATAATGGGGTAATAACTGCGATTGAAACCCTAGCTGAGGAAAATCTTACTTTAGCCTTTGTTAAGAACAGATTACTCGATCACGAGATAAAAATTAAAAACGATAGCAGTGATACAAGTAGGAAAGTTATGAAGGCAGCGGTATACAATAACAACAATTATAAAAATAGATCCTTTAAAAATAGTAACAGTGGAATGCGGAAGCCATTTAAGGGAAAGGGAAAATTTAATATCAAGTGTCATCACTGTGGCAAAGAAGGGCATATTAAAAAAGATTGTTATGCGTTCAAAAGAATTATAAATGTTAAAAATAAAGAAAGTAACAAACAAGCACAAATAGCATCAACCCAACCCGGCTTCGCGTTTATGTTAAATCGTTTTGATAAAAATAAGTCCAAAAGTGACAATGAGAACGTTAAATTTATATTGGATTCTGGTGCTACAGACCATCTCGTAAATGACGAGAAACTTTTTGTGGATTACATCGACCTGGAGTCTCCTATAAAAATTGCTGTTGCCAAGTATGGCGAATTTATTTTTGCAACGAAGCGCGGAATCGTCAGACTGTACAACGGAAACCAAATCACGCTTGAGGATGTGCTTTATTGCCAAAATGTTGCAGAAAATTTAATTTCTGTCAAGCGACTGCAGGAGGCTGGTTTGACCGTTATGTTTGGCAGTAACGGCGTAAAAATATTCAAGAATGGATCTGCGGAAAAGAATAATAATAATGAATATCGGTTATGGCATGAGAGATTAGGTCACATTAGTAAAGGGAAATTGCTAGAAATTAAAAGAAATAATTTGTTTAGTGACAATAATCTTCTAGACAACGTTAATCCAGTTGATGAGATATGTGAAGCATGTATAAATGGCAAACTAGCCAGATTGCGTTTTGAAAAACATAAAAATAAACAATATATAAGTAGACCCCTATTTGTAATCCATTCTGATGTTTGCGGGCCAATAACACCTGTTTCAATTGACGACAAAAACTACTATGTTATTTTTGTGGATCAATACACACATTATTGTGTAACGTATTTAATGAAACATAAATCAGATGTTTTTACAATGTTTAAGGATTTTGTAGCGAAAAGTGAGGCGCATTTCAACCTTAAAGTTGTAAATCTCTATATAGACAATGGAAGGGAATATCTATCCAGTGACATGCGTGAATATTGTGTACAGAAGGGGATAAGTTACCATTTGACTGTGCCATATACACCGCAATTAAACGGCGTATCAGAAAGGATGGTAAGCGGTGCTAAATTAGATAAAAGCTACTGGGGTGAAGCTGTTCTGACAGCAACTTATTTAGTTAACAGGATTCCGACTAGGGCGCTTGATGATAGTTCAAAAACTCCATATGAGGCTTGGCACAATAGAAAGCCTGATCTAAATATTTGGTTCAACAGTGTATGTCCATAATAAAAACAGATAAAGAAAATTCGATGAAAAATCATTCAAAACAATTTTAGTTGGCTATGAACCAAATGGTTTAAAACTATGGGATATAAATAATAAAAAGTTTATTGTTGCAAGAGACGTAATCGTAGATGAAACAAATATGATTAATTCTAGAGCTATGAATAAAATGGAGTTCCTGAATGAGAGTAAGGAGATTAATAATACAAACTTCCTGAATGAGAGTAAGGAAAGTGACATATTAAATATCCTGAATGAGAGTAAGGAGATTATTAATACAAAATTCCTGAATGAGAGTAAGGAAAGTGATGTAAAAGTGATTACAATAATTATATTTTAAACGCTCATACAATCTTCAGTGATATTCCAAGTTCGTTCGAAGAAATACAAAGTAGGAGTGACAAATCTTTATGGGAGGCTGCTATTAAAAGTGAACTGGATGCCCATCAGTTTAACAATACCTGGTCGATAGTTAGGAAGCCTGAGAATATAAATATTGTTGACAGCAAGTGGGTTTTTACCTTAAAATCTGACGAATTTGGAAATCCAAAAAGATACAAAGCTAGGTTAGTGGCGCGTGGGTTCACGCAGAAATATCTCATTGATTATGAAGAAACATTTGCTCCTGTGGCTAGAATAGCAAGTTTTCGTTTCTTATTATCCATTGCAATCCAATATGATTTAAAGGTACACCACATGGATGTAAAAAGTGCATTTCTTAATGGCAAATTAAAAGAAGAAATATATATGAGAGTGCCTCAAGGTGTGTCTTGCAGTGCTAATAGTGTGTGTAAATTGAATAAAGCAATTTACGGTCTCAAACAAGCAGCAAGATGCTGGTTTGAGGTATTTGAGCATGCACTAAAAGAGTGTGGATTTGTAAATTCTCCAGTTGACCGATGTATTTATGTTCTAGATAAGGGTGATGTAAAAAGTAATATATATTTACTTCTTTATGTAGATGATTTGGTTATTGCCACAGCAGACACAGAAAAGATGAAATGTTTCAAATCATATTTAATGAACAAGTTCAGAATGACTGATTTGGAAGAAATTCGATATTTTATTGGAATAAGAATAGAAATTGGTGATGGAAAAATACTTTTAAGCCAATCTGCTTACGTTAAAAAGATTTTGAATAAGTTCAAAATGAGTGATTGCAAATCAGTCAGTACTCCCCTAGCCACCAAGCTTAAGTATGAATTATTAAATTCAGATGAATGGTATGATGCGCCTTGTCGTAACTTAGTTGGTTGTCTTATGTATGTAATGTTATGTACACGTCCAGACTTGGCCACTGCTGTTAATATTTTAAGTCGATATATGAACAAAAATAATGCAGAGTTATGGATATGTCTGAAAAGGATTCTTAGATATCTAAAAGGGAATATAGACATGAAATTAGAATATAAGAAAAATTTGAGTTTTGAAAATGTATTTGTCGGATACGCAGACTCTGACTGGGGAGGAAATGAAATTGACAGGAAGAGTACAACGGGGTTTCTATTCAAAATGTTTAACCAAAATCTTATATGCTGGAATACAAAAAGGCAAAATTCAGTGGCTGCTTCATCGACCGAGGACGAATACATGGCCTTGTTCGAAGCTGTAAGAGAAGCCTTGTGGTTGAAATCCCTATTAGAAAGTGTTCATATCCAATTTGAAAGACCTATAAAGTTATATGAAGATAATCAGGGATGTATTAGTATAGCTAATAATCCCTCATGCCATAAAAGATCTAAACATATTGATTTCAAATATCATTTTACAAGAGAGCAAATAGAAAATAATGTTATTTGTATCGAGTATATTTCCACAGAGAACCAACTTGCTGACATTCTAACGAAGCCGCTGCCTGCTCCACGCTTTATGGATTTACGTGGAAAAATGGGACTGGATGGAGAAGCCAAACTACACGAATAATTTGTTTCATTTTGTTAAATTTTTTCTATAACTATAGCTATTTAGTTCTTAAGAGTGATCTGATTGGGTTTTTTTCGGGTTTTCCCAATCCTAGCAGCAAATGCTGGATCACTGTATTGTATGTTCCCAATAGAAAAGAAAAGAAGATAAGCAAGCACAAGCCACATAGATTAAGTTGAAAACATGTAATTTTAATTTTAATTTTGATTTCATTTATAATGCAATTTTTGAGGGGGCGTATTGAATATGCACTAGAATATCCCCATTATAATTTAGAATATACCAAAAACAGCATTATAACATTACTGATATCTGGTAACACTAAGTGTAAGCCACGCGGATAATCCTTCTCTTACTTCCGTGATCTCTAAGTCTGTGGTTGGTTGTGCTGTGCTAAATAAAAAATAATATAATTTAAACTAAATAACATCGATTGAACTTATTTAAACGTAGAATCCCAACAGATATTGATCAAGTCCCAAAGATTGTTAAAGATCCATTGAAGTTAAACTCAATTGATTATACTGTTGAGATTGCACGCCTAAATAAAGAAATTAAATTTTTAAAAGAAAATCATGTTAAATTAAAAAATTTGCATTTTCATCACATTTCCGGACATGCTTCTTTAGGACTCGGACTAATAATAACAATAATCATGGTAATATAGCCATAAGGAAACTTCTTACAAGGCAACGATTGCAAGCCATTACTTTCGCCGGACCGTTGCAAAGTGTCTTATAATGAGTTAAAAGCAAATCAATAAATATATCAAATAAAAAAAAAATACAGTCCACTAATTTTATGTTTCCATTGCTAACGAAAATAATTTACAAATTAATATCCTGTACACCTCACCTTGGCAGAATGTTCAAGAAGAACACTTATTGTCATAAATTTAAGATTTTACGAGCTCTGTTCATGTCAATACGTAAATAAGAATTTGTAACTTAAAACCTACAAGGGTGCAGTGCCGAACAATTGTACATAGTCTTAAGTACAAGCCACTTGAGCCTGACCATAAATATAGTTCTCACACTATTCAAAGGGTCGCCTTGCGGCTCCGTTGATAAGGCTCCCGCTCAGGCAAAACAGATGTGTCCCTGCGTAGACCATAAATAAGTATATCATAAAAATTTCATGTTAGTTACTTAGGCGAAGACTTAGAAAAATAAAATCAGTTTTCATTCAGAACTCAAACGTGAAGGTTGTTTTCCTTATTACAGGAAACCCTTTCAATTATAATCTTTTTATTTAATTTCTATACGTAAAAGAATTGGTTTTGCAATCTAAGGTCAAGTCGTATGTTAAAAATATTAAGTCATGTCTCGAGAATGCTGGTACTGAATCCTGGTAATAATTTATAATTTTGATAGGGTCATTAACAGTGCTACCAACACTCAGCTTAAAAAACCAGACAGATCAGCCAAATAAAAGCGGGAAACAAAGGAAAAATATTTTTAAAAATGACAAAAAACTTAATAAAAGTTAATCATTAGTAAACTCAATATTGTATATAATGGAATCTCTTGAATCGCGACACGTCCAGTTTATAATTTCTGATTGCTTGCTTACACATCTTAAAAGTGGACAGAAGTAGGGATGGGTAAAAAGTTGTGTGACCAATGGACTGCAAATTGGTTTCTAAGCTAATTACTCATAAAGCACTGTTGAGGTTGATCAAAAATATTATATTCATGTAGGTGACTTGAATGGAAAGTCAGTTGTGTTTTATTCTGACTTAAGTTTTCTTTCAAAAAACATTTCGGTATTTTTCGTAAATTTTGTTTTCATATTGACCGAGATACGAGAGTTGACAAAGTTAAGGGGGGAAATCGATCTTTTTGAAAAAAGTTATGCCTCGAGGACATTTCGAAAGGTCTAAGACTTAACAAAAAAAATTTTAAGTTTTTGAATACATTTATGCACATTTAAATCAGCCATGTGAAGGGATGAGAACAAGTTTTCGTTTTTCCGACATACACCAATCGGTATTCAAAACTGTCGAATGGTATTCAAAAGTCTATTTGATGCGGCCATCAGTAAATAAGTTATATTAAAAAAAAAATAATTCAGTTTAAAAGGCAAGAAATGGAGAGATTTCCGGACAGGAAAAGTTTCAATTTTTTTCCGGCTGAGGCAACTTAAGAATCTGTCCGGAAAAAGGCCAAAATGGCAGCACTGGTCATTAATAAATAACAAGAGAGAACGCTATAGTCGAGTGTCTCGACAATCAGATACCCGTTACTCAGCTTTTAAATTGAAAATTGATTAAAGTTAAGTAAAATGTTAAGATGACCGCCTTAATTTTGGAATACACCTCGAGGACTCGCAAAAAATTGCATTAGGCACACGGGTTTCGCCATACGAGATTTAGTCGCAGACTTATACGAAAACAGAAAGACTTACAGCGCTGTTACGTGCAAGTTATCCAACTCTTGAAACTGCTCCACTTATGGAATTAAGAAGCAATTTTTAAAGTTCAGTCTCTGCGGCATTGCCTTTACCTTCAGCGATATTGCCATTGTTTTTGCATAAGATTTTTCCTTTGCCTTTGACATTAAATTCGGGGGCCACCCTTGGCTGTCCTGCTAAGATAAATAAACCAATCGTAAAGTAAACACAAACTTCCGTTCGAAGCCCAATCTCTCAAGATCGAAGCGCAAGCTATTGCGTTCTAAGTTCAGATCAAATTGCATCTGTCAGCATAATTTCATTTCACAACGGGTTGCGAGCGTTTCAGCTTTTAATTTAAACAAAAATTAAAGTTATAGTAGCTTGAAAAAGAAAAGTTTTTGGCCGATGTTAGTCGAATAAGATTAAGGAATTAAGAAGTCTGTCTATTTCGGATTGAAGCCACGAACTTCAATATAAACCTATAAATAATTGGCAGGCAAATAATAATCGAGGCAGATATAATAAAAATTATTATCAGAACAATAATCGTTCAATCTATTATTGTACAAACCAAACCAGGGAGCAAACTCAAGCTCAAAAAAAGGGAACCGGAAGGAACAGTTAATCAGCCTGCTAATAAGGTAACAAGAGTAAATAATATCAATGAAGATCATTTTGTATATCAGACCCCAGGGGAATGCCTTACTTAAAAAGAGTAGAAAGAAAACTAAAAAAAAGTAAAGCATTTTAATAGACACTGGAGCCACTGCTTGTTATATTAAAAAAGGAATTTTTGAAAATAAAAATGAAGTATCCATATATAAAGAAGTTTCTACGGTTCATGGGTATTCCAATATTAAATATTACCACTGCTTAAATATATTTAGAACAAGATAATTGTTTTATGAAATCGAAGGATTGGATTGGGTTTGATTCCATTCCATTAAAAGAATTTATTATACAAAAATATTTGATGAGAAAAGTTGCGAAAACACAGATTCGATATTTTTGGAATACAACGAGAAGAATTTGGGATCAATAAATCCTGAACACGCCGCCGTATAAATATCCGTCAGCAAACAATAAATAGTTTGGGATCAACAGATCTTGAACAAGCCGACGATGAAATTTTTTGTCAACCAAGAAGGTAATTGTTTAGGATATACAAATCCTAAACACCCCGACGTAGATTAATCCGTCAATAAAAAGTAAACAATTTTGGAACTTTGGAGTTCTAGCGAAATAAAATGAATAATATTAAAATGTCTGGTACTAACCGAATTTAAGTTCTGGAAACGAAAATAATTGACATAATCAAAGAGAAACACTCAAAAATGAATTTACAAATTCCGTTTCGATCCGGTATTCGATGTGAAATAAATACCGACAATGACAGGGCAATTTATAGTTAACAATATCCTTATGCCTTATCAGTTTCAGATTTCGTTAATAATGAAATCAATAGAATGCTAAATGCCTTTTGGCTCAGCAAATGCAACGAGAGCCATGGATGATATCTTAAGATAAATAGTGGGAAAAACGTGCCATGTTTATATGTATTATTTGGTTTTTATTATGCTGATTTAATTAAAGCAATTAATATTTTACAAAGAGCAGATATTAAAATTTCACCAGAAAAATCTTAATTCTGTAAATTAGAATCCGCATTTTTAGGTTACATTGTTTCTCATAGCGTAATTCAAACGGATCCTAAAAAAATGACACATTTACAAATTACCCGATTCCACAAAATATTAGAGAACTCCGAAGTTTTTTAGGCCTAACAGAAAATTTGTCCGTAACTATGCAAAAAATGGTAAGCCATTAACAAAATATCTAGGAGGGAAAAGGGAAAAAAAAATAATGCAAAAATTTCAATTTAGTTAGACGAATCAGCTGTACAAGGTTTTAACGAGCTAAAGAAGGAATCTCATAGCACCGGTTGAACTAGTTCACCCAGATTATGGTAAAAAATTCGGTTTAACAACAGACGCATCAGACGTAGCTACCGGGGCAGTATTAACACAAGGTAATAAACATATTGCTTTTATTTCAAAAACGAGCTAAAGAAAGAATCTCATAGCACAGGTTAAACTAGTTCAGCCAGATTATAGTAAAAAATTCAGTTTAACAACAGACGCATCAGACGTAGCTACCAGGGGAAAAAAAGAAAAAGGAATTGTTAGCCATAGTACGGGCCTTAAACAATTTACGAAATTATTTATATGGAGTAATTGGCATAGAAAACAGACGGAGCATCAATCCTTACCTTTCACAATTTTGGATAAAATCCAAACGCAGAAATGAAATCATGGTATTCCTTCATAGAAAGTTTTGTCTCAAGAATAATATACAATCCCCGAACAAAAAATGTTGCTGCCGATGCATTATCACAAATACAAATAAATAATATTACAAAAGCAATTTAGATGTATCAGAGCAGTCAAACTCAGATCAGGCACACACCATTCCGCTGAAAGTAGTTTTAAGAACGAATAACAAAAGACCTTTGAACTTTTGAATCTGTTTAAACAACAATTTTTATTAACAACGGGGAGGTATAGAATACATGAGTCACTAGAAGTTTTTGACAAGACAAGACACATAATCGAATATGATACAGTTGAGAATTAGGTAACTATAATAAGAGAGTATTTTCCATCTAACATAACGGTTGGAATTCATTGTAGTTTAGAAGATTAATATCCTGTTCAAGTATTTTTAAAAAAAAATATTATTAGCAAATTTCTTTTTACGGGAAAATTTTTGTAAGACGTAAAAAACGCAGAAGATAGAGCTAAATTAATAGAAGAAACACACAATCGAGCTCATAGAAGACTCGACGAATATTAGAAACAAGTCGGTAGATTATATCGGTGGCTCAATTTATATACAAGACTCGTTAATAATTATTGCACTTTAACTTTTGGAAAAACTTCTTTTACCCGATTATTAAACGGTGAGAAATCATTTTGTAAAAAAATAAGAGAGAAAAATAAAAGAATAGACATTACCAAGATCGTACCTTTTGAATAAATGGTCATTAGTGTCAACAACTCCGAAAACGGGTCATTGCTAATAACATTTAATGGTACATCCACAATTTTTATTTATTTGTACTTGGACGTTGATGCACTATGGTCAGTACAAACAAGTGGCCCTACGACACCAAGCAATGCATGTTACGAACGGAGCCCTTCACCGTTTTGGGCGAGTAAACAAAATCGCGGACAAAGAAAAAGACAATATAACAATAGACAATTTAAAATACTGGTCAAAATACGAAGGGACAAGATACATAAAGTAAAACTAATTAGTTACTAGGTAGGATAGTATTATTGATTTAAAGATAGGAAGTGAGTCGGTAGTAGATATTAGGTGATATTGACTATTACAATCATTGCAAAGTACTCTAAAAGGTTCATGCATTTCATAATTAGAGATACAGTGATTTAATTCTAAAGGAATATAGTTTCTAGTGAATCTGTTTGGCACATTTAAATGCAGGCGACACAGTAACTCGGGACTCTCCACATCACCATGAATAATATTTCTTATAAACGTAATACCAAGCATAGTTCTACGGTTAGCTAATGATGCTAAGTTAATAAGAAGTAGTCTACTAGAGTAGGCTTGTATCCCAGCTAAGTCTCCGTAAGGCAAATATAAAGAAATTTTTTTTTGCACGGACTCAATCCAGTCTATATGCACCCCATATAGGCGACTCCAAACAAGAGCGCAGTACTCATGAATTGAACGGACTTATTAAATAAACAAGGTCTTTGGTAGGGATCATAGAATTTCTTCGACCACCTTTTGATAAATGCAAGCACGCCCCTGGCTTTATTTACCATAGTAGTAATGTGATCAGAAAATTTAAGTTTAGGATCCATATAGACTCCTAGGTCGTCAGCATGCGTTATCCTATCTAACACACAACCATTTAAAGTATAAGTTGAATAGTGAGAGCTGACACGAAAAAAGGTCATTACTTTACACTTAGAACCATTAAATTTAATTCATTATTCATGCACCATGTTTGAAATGCATTGCGATCAAATCAGAAAGTCATTTATAAATAATGTAAACAGTTGCGGGCCAAGATGACTTCCTTGTGGTACACCGTAACGTAACTCGGATAAGAGATGAAAAATTGTTTTTAAAAATGACCCATTGAGCCCTGTCATTCAAATTACTTAGGATCCACCTAAGAAGATCACCTGGAAACCCTAAAAGGTCAAATTTCCGGACCTACAACTGTATTGTAAATGGGGCGCAATAATGTTCTCAAAGAGCTTCGGTATAGCTGATAGCTTTGAAATACCTCTGTAATTACATGCGTTCAATTTACTCCCTTTTTTATGAAGCGGGATAACAAACGACTCTTTCCATCTGTGTGGAAAATCGGATGTTTCTAAAGACAAATTAAAAAGTTTGTGCAATGGTCTACACAAAGTCTCAGCGCAATACCTAAGCACACATCCAGGGACTCCGTCAGGACCCGGAGAGTAGACTGGCTTGACCCTTTGCAAATCTAAAAGAAGTGAGCTTTCACTTATAACAGGACAAAAAATAAAGTTTGATTTAGGTCATTGGATTGGAGGTATTGATGTTAAATAGGTAGTTTGAAAAAACTGTGCAAAAAGATCGGCTATGTGAACAGTGTTTGCGGACGAATTTTTTAAATTTAAGAGATGATGGGTAACTTGAAGACTTACGCTTTGTGTTAACAAAATTATAAAACTGTTTTGGATCCAGTGTAAACTGGGTCTTGCACCGAGCAAAATAGTTTTTATAATACTGGGCGTTAAGCACAGTAAAATCAGACTGAGCACTTAAGTGTGGGGAAAAGGCAGCGTGTGAACCGGAAGCTCTAAACTTTTTGTAGAGTTTAGACTTTAAATTTTTAAGTAGTGCCAGCTCTTTGTTAAACCACGGAGGTTGGTTTGAAATTTTAGGATAATACGTAGGAACGCATGTATCAAAAATGCGTTTAATACTTTATTAAATATATTAACAGCTTCAGTTATATTAGTACATAAGTACAGATTAGACCAATCCGAGCAAGCTATAAGGCTATTAATGAGTGCAAAGTTTGCGAGAGCAGGGGATGCGTTTAGGTGACTTTTCAGATAGTTAATGCACTTTTGTACCCGTGTCATTAGTCAGCACTAGCGTTTTGTGATATGGGTCTTCTGGTAAAGCAATTGCAGAGGTTTTGGCTATGCAAACACAATCTGGACTGGAAACAAAGCATAGATCGAGCAATCGTCCTAATAAATTTAAAACGTGATTTACTTGAGACAATGAAATATCTAGCAAACAGTCAAGAAAATCATGCTGCCTTGAAGGTAACAATATATTTGATGTTTCGACGGTTGACCATGTCGCCCTAGGTATATTAAAGTCACCTAAAACTATTAGCTGACCCCTATCTCATAGTTTATTTGAAATAAACTGGAAAGCGAAGAGATGATTCGCATATATTGGGAATTCAGATGACGGCGGAATATATGAACATGTTATGTAAGAGATAGTTTAATACACAGAAATTCAATGTCAAATATTTCGTTAGACGTTATTACTTCCACTTCCACGTCGGGACGGACGATCAAGCCTGTAAGTTGTGTACTTACTTGGAAAAACTTCGGAACTAAGAATTTCCGGTTTTAGCCAGGTTTCTGTAAACACATTAACATGGGTAGACAAGGAAAAACTATCAGTATATAATTTGGTCAACTTACTTTGTAAACCTCTTGTATTCTGATGGGAAAGCTGAAGAACAGAATCTAGTTTTTTGAGAAAGATGAGGATGTAGAAGTGGATGGCTTTTTAAAGGGATTTCCATCTTCCTTTGAACGAATTTTCTTATTTTTAGCTTCGTACTCTTTAACAAAAATTTCTACAGGCCAAAAATAGGCTGAGCACATAGTTGTAAAATGAGCACAGGGAACACCGATCTTAAGTGATGATACTTCCCTAGCATATGGAAAGTTAAATCGTTCAACCTTTAGGTGATCAATCTGAACTTTGTTACGGATATAGGCCGTAATGTCCAGGGATGAAAGGTCAGGATTCAGCCGAGAAACAAAAATTTGTTTCCGCTGCGGTACACAGGTGACTGTTTTAGGTACCACGCATGTGACAGATTTTGGTACTACGGCATTTATGGCTGTACTACCAGTTTCAGTCGGAACTCCGGGCGTTAAGTCAACATGCGGCGTTTAATTTGTTATTGTATTTTTTAAAACAAATTTTTCGGACGTCTCATGCGGCAAAATCTCGCGTCCTTTGCATTCGGAAAGCGAATCTTTTTTAGCTTTCGACCTCAGTACCATTTGTGCGGCAGCTGAGATCGACTGCTAAAGACCCAGGATCGCCAGAGAGAGAACACTAGCGGCAACCGTGGGTTGTCTATCGACCGCGATCTTTTTATGCTTAGGAGAATCGGGCTTAGATAGTATACGGCTAGTTAGCTGCGACTCAAGCGCCACAAGCAGATCCGTATTTCTACGGCTGTTGCGGATTTATTCCGTAACAGGGGTTTTTGTAAGCCGCCTAATAAAGAGTGCCTGGGTTTCATAAGCAATGCATTCATCACAATAGTAGCGCAAGCCACTTCTCATGTCGATTGCATCGCGCACCAGGCCCGAATAGCCAAGGCATTTTGCATGAAAAATATTCTCGCACGAATGGCACGGAATGCTCTGTTGTCCAGCCGAAATCAACGACTTGTATTTCTTTAAATTGCAGACAGCCAATATCGCGATATTCCGAACCACAGTGCAAAGAGAATTAAACTACGCAAGTAAAAGAGAGCGTTAGAGAGCGGGAGAGAGTGAGCGGGAGTGAGTAAGCTGGGGGAGCATAAGTTTTTGATGTTCCAACAACAAAGTTATATGCGGGAGTGCGGGAGAGCGGGTTGTAGGGTAAATACATCTTTGATTTGTTTTAATATTCTTTATTTTAAATCTGGAGCAGCATTAGTCCCGCTACCAACGTCCAGTTGTTTCTGAATTTACAATTTTTTTTAGGTTCTAAGTAAGCCTAAGTCTCGTAGCTGCGCTGCCCACAGTTGGACGGCAGAGAGACGGCTATGTATATCTTATATATATTATGTGTATTTAATTATGCTCTCTTTAGCTGGAGCACGAGGGTATATGCATGTACTTGAGTTCGGTTGAGCGGCCTGCGTGTGTAACAGAATGCTGACACTTGCACTTTCTGTGAGCGCGCCGATCGACTCATGTTTCGGCCACTTAGGTTTTTGACCGGGCCTTTGTTTATGTAAACACTGCAACAAAGTGTTACAGTGTGTTTGCTTCAAGTACTCTTGGTACAGTAGATATTCAATATATGTGCATACTACATCTCCCTCCTTTTGAATAATAACGTAATATTATGAAGTTATTTTATTAGTATATTTTACTAAAAGAATAATTTTTTTTATGTAATCTTTTTTTTTTCTTTTTTTTTTTATTAGTTACAAAGAGAATGGAATTGGGATTAATATTTAAAGAAGAAGTATTTCTTAGCATGGCCACACTAAATGCAATTATGAAATAAACGTTCTTAATCTATCCTTATGAACTGTTTGTTTTTTGTTCTTATTATTCGTTATTATAATGTTATTTCTTTCTCCTATTTCCGTTACTTTATACGGACCGGTATATTGATAATCTAACTTATGACCTGTTTCATTTCTTAAAATTATTTTCTGATCATATAGTATCTTATTATATTTCTTATTTTTTCTATCATTATTCTAGCTCTTTCGTATGCTACTTCTAATCTATATTTACTTTTCTTAGCATTGTCATCTATATTATATGTGGGTTCTATATTTTCTATAATATTAAATTGTTTTGGTAAATGATTTGTTTTACCAAATACTAGCTTGTATGGACAATAATTATGTGCCATTGAAGGGGTCGTGTTAAAACAAAAAACGAAATATTAAAGCCATTTTCAAAAGTTTCCCGTCATCATTGTTTACGTTTTCGTAGTGAATGTTCCACTTTCCACTTTCAAGAAGAAGAGTTTAGGGCTTCCACCCAAAATTATCGCCTAACTATCGCATAAAATAGTCCATCATATTTGGATGGGGAACTAACTGGGAAATTTTCGGAACGGCAAAACCCTTTGGACCATCCGTTCAACGTTTTTAACAGAACAAAGAGATCGCTTAGACGAAATTCATAATGAATCGGGACGATCCATTTTAGAAGGGGGGCAGTTATCCAACCCGTGAAACGGTTCCAATTATGGAATTTATAAACAACTTTTGAATTCAATCACAGCTATGTTGCCCTTGCCTTCAGCGACATTGCGTTTGTTTTTGTTTAAGATTTTTCCTTTGCCTTTGACATTAAATTCGGGGGCCACCCTTGGCTGTCCTGCTAAGATAAATAAACCAATCGTAAAGTAAACACAAGCTTCCGTTCGAAGCCCAAACACTTTCGTTCGAAGCCCACAGTATTGCGTTCTAAGTTCAGATCATATATTGCGTTCCTATTTTCAATAAAATTGCATGATTAATTGCAAATGATTATAAAAAATAAAAATAAATTTGTTTAATTAACTCACAAGTGAGAAACTTAATTTACATGCTAGACTTTCTGGATGCCTGGTAGAGATTTATTTAATTTCACACCTTATGTTTTGTTATTGCTAGAATTTAATGTATTTTGGTTATTTTGCTGATGACATAGAATTTATTTATTAATAAAAGAACATATAAACATTAGGAATACTATTTTAATAAAACTTACAATTCACAACCGTCTTGTCGCGGACTCGAACCTGTGCTACCATGTGCCAAGGGCGGACGCTCTAGCAGCTGGATAACAGAGCGAATTTTTCGAGTGCGGAAAATCGGGACATTAGACCTAACACATTCATGAACGGTGTTAATAATTTAAGAACAGCGTTCACCCCATTTCTGTCAAGGCATTTTTCAGTGAAGCGTTCATAATTACACCTAAATGTTCATGATTTGACCACGCGGTGTTCGTATTTTATGAACGGAACTTAACGAACGGATTGTTGTCAAATCATGAAAAATTTTCTTGATTTTTTTCGTTCTTTTTTTTTCTGGGTGTATAAATGGTAACAATATTGTCAACAACATTTAATAGTGTAAGCACAATTAATAACATTTCATTTACCAATTTAGAAAGCAGAATTCTAAACTACATAACTACGAAAAAATGTTGAAATATCCGATAATATATTATCAAATAACTCGGAACTTTCTTTGGATAATATAAACATTTTAAATCCATTCATTAAAATTAAGATAACCATTACATCAATATCCTTTATATTATTAATTTTAATTATTATATATTTGATTTCTTTACCTATTATTATATACAAAAATATATTTATAACCAAAATACAACGGCCAGATCTAGGAATTAGGAATCGGGACGATCCATTTTAGAAGGGGGAGAGTTATCCAACCCATGAAACTGTTCCACTTTTACATATATGGAACCATTTTTTGAAATTCAATCTCAGCGATATTGACTTTGTCTTTGCCATTAAAATCAAGGGACTGCGCTTGGCTGTCCTGCTAAGATATATAAACCGATCGTAAAGTAAACTCAAGCTTCCGTTCGAAGCCGATTTCTCATGATCGAAGCCCAAACTTTAGCGTTCTAAGTTCAGATCATATTGCGTTCCAATTTTCAATCAATTTGCATCGGTCAGCATATTTTCAATTCACAACGGGATGCGAGAGTTTCGGGATAAGCTTTTAATATAAACAAAAATTAAAGTTCTAAAAGCTTGAAAAAGAAAAGCTTCTGGCCGACGTTCGTTAGATAAGATTTTAGAATTAAGAAGTCAGTCTATTTCAAATTGAAGCCGCGAAATAAATTGGAAATTGATAATAGTTAAGTTAAAATGTTGGGACTCGTAAAATGTCGGATTGGGCACACAGGTTTGGACATGCGAGAAATAGTCGTAGACTAATGGAAAACAGAAAGATTTACAGCGCTGGTACGTGCAAAATAATTTTGTAATTAGCAATTTTTTTATTTTTGATTTATTGGTATTAGAAATTAATTCACTTAACTCACTATCACATCAAGAGACAAGACACTTTTACTTTCCATCTTTATTTGCTAATTACAAAAATATATTGCACGTACCAGCGCTGTAAATCTTTCTGTTTTCCCATCAGTCTACGACTATTTCTCGCATGGCGAAACCTGTGTGCCCAATCCGACTTTTTGCGAGTCCAAACATTTTAACTTAACTATTATTAATTTTCTATTTAAGAGCTGAGTAACGGGTATCTGATAGTCGAGACACTCGACTAGAGCGTGGTAGAGCTAAAGTTTCTTACATTAAGCTGTTTAACATCATCTTAAATCTTGTTTTGCGTATAACTTTTGGACAAAGCATCGGGTTTTTCGGAAATGGGTGTCATTCCAGTATTTTGGTTAGGAATACTAGACTAATAAATTTGAGCATTTATCCCCAACGGCCTCAACAGATCAGATTCTCTAAATTTTCACTTTTACACTTTCACCGCTCTATCTTCCAAGCTAATCAATTTTCTTAAACTCTTAATATGCAATCCTTTAAGTTTATGCGATACCTTTCGATTGGTGTGTCACTCTTTACAATCGGACCATCACTGGAGATTTTCATTTTTGTAACCGTTACTCGTAGAGTAAAACGGTATACTAGATTCATCGGAAAGTATGTAACAGGCAGATGGAAGCGTTTCCGACCCCATAAAGTGTATATATTCTTGATCAGGATCACTAGCCGAGTCGATCTATGTGTCCATGTACGACTGTCCGTCTGTCCGTATGAACGCTGAGATCTTGGAAACTATAAAAGCTACAATACTGGGATTAGGCATGCAGATTCCTGAGATTCCTGCGCAGCGCAAGTTTGTTTCAGCAGAGTGCCACGCCCACTCTAACGCCCACAAGGCGCCCAAAACTGTGGCTCCTACAGTTTTGATGCTAGAATAAAAATTTTAACTGAAATGTATTGTTCTCATCAATACCTATCGATTGACCTAAAAAAAGTTTAAAGTGGGCGTTTTAACGCCCACAAACCGCCCACAAACTTCAAAAACTCGTAAGTATGAACGTTGATATCTCGGAAACTATCAAAGATAGAGAACTGGGATCTCAGATTTAGATTCCGTAGCCTTGTACGCAGCGCAAGTTTGTTACGCGAATATGCCGCGCCCACTCTAACGCCCACAAACCGCCCAAACCTGTGGATCCCACAATTTTCATGCTAGATTAAAAATTGTAACTGAAATGTATTGGTCTCGTCAATACGTTTCGATTGATACAAATTTGCCACGCCCACTCTAACGCCCATAACGCTTAGATCTGTCTACCGCCGGTAGGTGGCGCGTTTCCCTTTGGTTCCCTTAGCTGAGAACGGGTATCTGATAGTCGAGGTACTCGACTATAGCGTTAGTAGATAGTTAATACGGGAGCTGGCTCACTAGGTAATAAATCATGTCAAAAAAGGGGGTGGGGGTGACCCTAATTAGTCACGCATGGTTGCACGCAGGTGTTTTAATGACCTTATTAGCATGATTAGAAAAAGGGGTGGTGGTGGTGGCGACCCTTATTAGTCACTTAATGAGGTTAGAAAGGGGTGTGTAGGAGTGTGAGAGAGGGGTGTTTTGATATGTCTTGTTTTGTCTTGTCTTTTTCTCACCCTAAAGGTGTGTGTGTGATAGGGGTGTTTTGTCATGCGTAGGATCTTGTGGTTGTTTACCCGAATAGGGTGTGTAGGAGTGTAATGGTTGTACACAGGTCACTTAAAGTATGTTGCTTCTAACTTGTATTAAGTTAAGGGGAGGTAAATCTTAAATGTTTCAATTCTATAGTGGAGGTGGTGAAGGTTCCTAACAGAATATACACAAACTCGTTGTTTTGTTATGCGTGGGCGTTTTGTTGATTCAATTATGGTTGTAGTTGACATCTGTTAGTGTAACCTGTCTACGGTCTTGTGGTCAAAAGGTGTTGGTTTGAGGGATATTAGACCGCATACTTTTGTGGTGTTGGTTTGAGGGATATTAGACCGCATACTTTTGTGGTGTGAAACAAGCGTGAGTTCGATAACCTCCCCCTCTTTAGCGAGCATTAGATGGGAAAGTGAGCGTATTAGTGTAAGAGTGGTGTTGGTGGTGGTGGTTCCTAACAGAATATACACAAAAACGTTGTTTTGTTATGCGTGGGCGTTTTGTTGATTCAATTAGGGTTGTATATGAAATCTGTTAGCGTAACCTGTCTACGGTATTGTGGTCAAAATGGTGGTGGTGGTTGTGGTCCCAAACAGAATATACACAAAAACAAATGAGATCGTTTATTTAGTCAAATACGTTTTATTTAATCATATTTGAAAATTGTTTCTCACGCGCTTATAGAAAGAGAAAACGGTTACCTTTTAAGTTTTCAAAAAAATTAATGTATCTTTCCATCAATTTTAAGGCACCTTCTTCTTTCTTTTCAACATGCATACACCTGCAAATTTATTTATTTATTTGTTTATATCCCAGCGCTACAAGTGCACACTTATAATTATCGCGCTAGTCACATTGAGTTGATATTTTATATTATTATTATTTTTAAATTATTTAAACAATTTCTCTCGCTCTCTTAATTAATATTAATGACTAACATCAAATATTCTTAGTTACTATTATTATTGTTTTTAATATATATATTTTTCTTATTTTTATTTTTTTTTTATTTTATTTAATTTCATTTAATTTTTATACTTATGTGTACTGGTATTTTAAAAGATCTTTAACTTTATTGAAAAATTGAGATGCGCTCCTAATTGTTTTGTATTGGTGCGGTAGATTGTTCCATAAGCGGATACCATTTATTAAAAATTGCCTCCTGGAACACAGTGTTTGTATTCGAGGGCATATGTAATTTTTGGTTCTTACAGATGTCGCTGGGGTAAGCTTATTGAAAAGATATTTTGGTTCTCCGCTCGTCACTATTTTGTGAAAGAAGATTAAAATTCTGAGATCGATCCAGGAGGTCAAGTTAAGGTCAAGTATTTTATATGTCAGTTCTGATACATGGTCAAAACGTCTTAAGTTAAACACATAACGGACAATTGAATTAAAAGCTCTAGTTAATGTTCGCAAATCCCGCGCATCACAATTTCCAAAAATTGCTATGCCGTAAAAGAGAGTGGGCAGGAGGATAACTTTGGCGATTAATAGTCTAACTTCCTCAGTTAGGAACGATTTAGAGAATGAAAATTTTCTCAACAGAGCATATGTACACCCTGTCGCTTTGACTGTCGCAAATGTCAGGTCCAACTTTACAATCATCATATGCCCATGCACAGGATGATTTGTGTTCTCCATACTTTGAATGAATTACTGGGGTGGCTTCTACATCTTTAAAAAAAATGAAATGATTTCAATTTCGTAACATGTTCCTTGAAGATCTTTATTCCATGCTCCCTTAAGAACTCTTCCATTTTTGAGGAAATCATTTTTTTAATAGTCTGAATGTTTATCTTAAACTTAAGTTTGGTAGAGATAAATCGTTGTATTATACTTAGAAAACAGATGTTAAAAAATGCAACAGCTGATGATAGACCCACCCTCGAAAACAAATTCAAAACAATAGAAATTTTTTTTTTTATTTTTCTCTTTATTTTTAGAATTTCAATATATGATGAAATTAATTTTTTAACTCTATATTGTTGAATTACATAATGAAAACAAGCACAACTTTCTATATTATCATTAGAAAACTTACATAAATTTAAATGTTCTCCAAATGTTGTTTTTATAAACTCCTTTACGTCAATACCCATGAACATGTTCCTTGACTCCAGTAGTAATATCAAGTCCTCTTTCATATTTCCAAATGTATTAATAAAAAAATTTATTTTATTTATTAAAGAAGAATAAGTCGGTATATTAAGATTGCTATTAGAATCAGTCATTTCGTAAACTTATTTTACCGACTCTCAAAATGTGAATGAATGGTTAAAAGTTGTTTAGGAGTTTTCGTTTGTTCAAAAGTTTAAGATTTTATGAGCATTGTTCAGAGAGCAGTCACCATCCCGAGCATGTAATGAACAATATGGAAAGTGATTTCCATCCATTATTTTTAGAGAGGGACTACCAATTTCATCAATGTTAATTACATCATCAATTTTTAAAAATTTTTGTCGGAATAACCTTTTTTGATATTCCTTACAAATTATTTCCTTTTTTCTAATTATATCTCTTAAATACATTTGTGTTTCTTTGAAAAAGTACACTCCATCATTCCAATAAATTTTATGATGTTTTTTTTCAGCCAAGTAGCTATTTTTCTACATTTTTTATTCAATTCAATAAAATCATGTGGGGAGTTTATGATAAAATTAGAATTCAAGATTGTCTCGTTTTTGAATACGACTCCAATTACTTTTAGAATAAATTTATTATTATTCCCAAGAAATTTTTGAACATCAATCGCAACAATGTCTTCACTTATGATTGATTGATTGACTGTTAGACAATCCGCTAAACTAGACCATTCAACGGGTTTTATTCAACTAAACGATCATGTATGAGCACGCAATATACTTGAACATTTTCGATAGTGGGCTTGGTAAGTTCAATTGAAATCTTAACATCAATGGGTCCCGATTTAACCATTTCATTTTGATATGATAAGTCAATTACGATAATAGGAGCTTTAGTTTTAAACTCTGTAGGTGATAGTAAAGAAGATTCACTTCGGTTATAGTAGCAAGTTTGAAACTTGCAATACATTTCATATAGGTGATCAAATCGATCTTTTTCAAAGTCCAAGTTTTAGTCATCGTAGGGATATGTTTAAGAGTTTAAGTAGACCTTTAGATTTCTTAAATTGTTTGTAATCAGATGGTGGTTATCTATAAATCCAATTAAAGCAAATCGTGGACGTTCTCGGTTAGCAGCTAATTTTACATTCCAAACATGATTTGTTCCATTACTTAGTTAAGGATTAATGTATGTATCCCAACTACGGAATGCAATCGGTAGATTGGTTCCACTTTTTATAATATCATACACTTTAATTTTCGTTGAATCGCTGGGTGTTATATGAGGAATTTTCCATGTAGTATTATTCATATTGAGATGATATTTTCCGACTGATTGTGCACTCTTAAATTCATCATTAAAATTTTTATACCCGTTACTCGTAGAGTAAAAGGGTATACTAGATTCGTCGAAAAGTATGTAACAGGCAGAAGGAAGCGTTTCCGACCCCATAAAGTATATATATTCTTGATCAGGATCACTAGCCAAGTCGATCTAGCCATGTCCGTCTGTCCGTCTGTCCGTCTGTCCGTCTGTTCGTATGAACGCTGAGATCTCGGAAACTATAAGAGCTACAATACTGGGATTAGGCATGCAGATTCCTGAGATTCCTGCGCAGCGCAAGTTTGTTTCAGAAGAGTGCCACGCCCAATCTAACGCCCACAAGCCGCCCAAAACTGTGGCTCCTACAGTTTTGATGCTAGAACAAAAATTTTAACTGAAATGTGTTGTTCTCATCAATACCTACCGATTGACCTAAAAAATAGTTTGCCACGCCCACTTTAACGCCCACGAACCGCCCACAAACTTCAAAAAATCGTAAATATGAACGCGGATATCTCGGAAAATATCAAAGATAGAGAAACGGGATTTCAGATTTAGACTCCGTAGGCTTGAGCGCAGCGCAAGTTTGTTACGCGAATATGCCATCTGTGGCGCCCACAATTTTCATGCTAGATAAAAAATTTTAACTGTAATGTATTGGTCTCGTCAATACCTATCGATTGATTAAAAAAAAACTTTGCCACGCCCACTCTAACGCCCACAACGCTTAAATCTGTCTACCGCCGGTAGGTGGCGCATTTGCTGTTTGCATATCTCCATTTTCCTTTGGTCCCTTTACCTGAATAACGGGTATCTGATAGTCGAGGTACTCGACTATAGCGTTCTTCCTTGTTTGATATTAATATTACTAGTTCATGTTTTCAATTTAATAATACTTTTTTGAAATCTTCAGCAAATCCAAGTAGATTTTTAAGGGGTATTGAAAAGTTGAAGTGGGGGGTTAAATTGAAATCGGGTCCTCCTCTCCATCCAGAATTGTAAAGTCTCTTGCTTTCAAATTGATTTAAGGAAACAAAGTTTTTTATTGTAGAAGTAATACCACTAAATCTTGTTCTATCTATCTCAACACCATTTATTTCATAGCGTATTTCATCTAAAAAGTATGCCATACAATTATTTCTCATTCTCGCAATAACATTTTGAGTTTCTACCGCTCCCCCTTCCTTAATTATGGTAATATACCTTGAAAATTTAGAAGACTCTCATGGGGGAGTACATATAAATCTTGATTTTGGATTGTAATTTTTATCTCATCATTTAGTTTAAATGATTGTTGATACGGTGAATAACTGTAATATTCTTTCTTTGATATACTATCATCAGAGAAAGGTTTTTCTCGTACTGCCAATATTTCATTCAACCCCATAACTTTAGTTAAACTCGCACTTTGAAGCCCAGTGATTTAAGAATTAACTTATTTTTTAATGTAAGTGTGTGTCTTTTTGGTTTCGATCCTCTTCCTATAACTTAATGTTTTAAAGTGTGCTGGTAAGTATCACCTCTTTTATTGTATATAATCATTGTATAAATCTTAAATGTAAACGAATTGTATAGTTTTCACCGCATAAATTTATTAGTTCACCGTTCTGATCAGTTATGTGTATAAAGAGTGTACTTATTTATCTAGTGTTGACTGGTAAGTAAATTGTGATATTCATTTTATAACCCGGTGGAACATTAATTCCAAATTCGAATAATGAATGATCTTGTCTACTATCAATATATGATCCGCTTACAATATTACACACTAAGCGTATTGTGTTTATTTTTAAAATGTTGACAGGTTGATCACATATATATGTTTTTTCAATTTGGGGTAAATTATTTTTTATTGAAACCAAGCAATTGTCCAATGGAGTTGTTTCTATTTGTCAGTTCAATGGGTGGGAAATAAAAAATGTTTGTCATGGGTTCATTGCCATTTAATGTAAGAGTGAATGATCTACTCATTTTGGGATCTAATAATGCACTGTGAAAATATAGCTTACAGAATGAAACTTATATTCTAAAATAATTATAAATTCATTAAAACCCTTCCTGTATCTTCCTTTTTCCATATCGTTATCTTTACTTATTATGAGGAATCCGTATTTATCACTCCAATACTTTTGACAAATTTTCATAAATGAATCATAGGACATATCAGTATTTACATGATCTCGATATATATGACGCATATTTAAATCATCTTGTTTAAACATTATAATCATATTCGCGTTATCACGTATTAGATGTTTTGGAATATGAGTATATGTTTGACATAGGTAAAAAGAATCTATGTTTTTATGACGTTCCATACAGAAATATGAATGAATGTCGGTTAGTTTTTCACAAGCAACATCGTCAAAAATCATAAAAGAGTTTTCTTTAGCCTTAGCGGGTGGTAAAACTTCATCATTTTGTGAGAACGTATAATATCCCATTCCCTTTATCGGTTTAATTAGTTTCTCTAAATACTCATACTTTGGTTGATATAAACTCTTTGAGAATACATATATATTCTCAAATTTAAGTCCGTTTGGACTTTCAATAAGACTGAGCATAACATTTGTTTTTCCACAGTTTAAGGAACCGACAATCAATGCTCTTATTGTATTGGGTAATAAAGAACTATGTCGTGGAACTGAATTTGTTAATGAATGATCACCACCCTCGATATTTCTAACACAGATGTCTTGTTTTTGACGTATTAAACGCATATTCACGTGTGTAATGTACTTCATTCGATGAGAAATGCTCCTTGATTAAACATTATATAAAATGGGTAAAAGTTTTTATAATTATTGCAGTCAGAGCTCAAACTTGAAACGAGGTAGTGGTATTATCAACAAAATAATTAACACACTTCCATTTGAAGTACATATTCCTGGTTATAATTTTTGTGGACCTGGAATAAAGCTAAAACAAAGGTTGGAGCGCGGTGATCGTGGGATAAATCAATTGGATGAAGCTTGTATAGTACATGATATTGCATATTCACAATATATGGATCTAGCTGATCGACATAAGGCTGACGCAGTATTAATAAATAAAGCGTGGGAACGTGTTGGTTCAAAAGATAGTAGTATTGCAGAAAATATTATGAAAACAAAAAAGAAATTCGGGATGTGTGTGAAAAAGGGAACAAAGAGAAAGTGTAGTAAAGGAAATCAAAGGAGTAGTAGTAGTAGTATGTCTATAAAGAGTATACTTAATTGCCCCCATCGGCCCCACATCCCCATGTGACAATATTGATCATGTATCCTTCCCCTCATTATGTGCAATTAATAGTCAGGTGAGAAAGGTGCACGTGAGAAAGGTCGCACAACCATAGTATCCCAAGGTTGTTATCTTAGAGGAACATATCCGATCATGTTGGGGAAAGGTGTGATCACGTACCCTTTTGCCTCATTATCACAGGTGTTGCTGTGCACGTGAGAAAGGTCGCACACCCAAAGTATTCAAAGATGGTTATCTTAGAGGAACATGTCCGATCATGTTGAGGAATAATATTTTCTATGATTGTAAAATTAATTTAGAAATCAAAAGAACCCCAATAAAATAAATCTCACAAGTTAATGATTCTCAGATGGGGAATATTTTCAAACACACATTTTTGTTTCCGCCCCAGAACGTTTAACTGGTAAATTCTCTAAGATTCTCTCCTTTCCACAAATGGGTCATAAACATGTCATAGAAGGGATTCAAGCAAGAGCTACCCGAACATGCGCACCTGTCCATTACCTGACCGCAATAAAAGGGGCACATGCACAAGCCTGAAGGCGCACGCTCATTGACAGGCGCAATAAAAGGGACACATGCACAAGCCTGAAGGCGCACGCTCATTGACAAGATCATGGGCCTCACGCAAACGACCTCACGGCTGACTGCTAGCTCTAATACGTTCCCATAATAGGGGTTGAAATCACGACCGCGCAACAACTCGCAAGTAGCCGACATATCTTAGTCAAGGAAATATTTTCCATTCTCCGTACCTGTAATTTTAACTCGAAATAAAAAGTCAGAAGTGTATTTTGTAGCATAATAATACATTTATTTATTTATTTTGGTATTTAGAACATGTTTTATTATATATAGAAATTAATTTTCTGCTTTGATTCCGGCGATTTGCATAGAAGAAGCAGGCGCACGTTTCTGACGTCATTTCTGGACTACAAAATGTAAAGTGTTCACCATAATTCGTAGTTTTGAGATCATGTCCACCTCGATTCATGAACATAGTTTTTGTGTTTAGAAGATATTGAAAATGCTGACCAATTATCTGTCCTTTAAATTCTTCAATAAATTGGTCAATTTCCTCATGAAATTTCATTTTGTTAATTTTATTTTCTTGTAGGTCTTTACACATCTAGTCTCAACTTTAAAATGATGTATAAAAATTATTTTATTGTTTTGGAGCTACTAAAAAATGTCAAAATAATGTATGCATTGTTAAGAGCACAAACCCCGCCCTTAAGGTGTGTTTCACAATAGGGAAACCGGTTTCCTTTAAACCTGTTTAATGACGGACAGCCCATTTCCTCGATATTAATGAGCTGACGACTCCCAAAAAACTTCTGTAGAAATCGTTTCTTTTCCACACCTTTACAAATAATTTGTTTTCCGCTTGTAATTGTCCTTAGATACTTTCGAGCTTGTGGAAAACTATTTTCTCCATCGTTCCAAAAAATTTTGTGATGTGTATTGGTTAACCAAATTGCAGTCTTTCGAGATTTTGTATTTAGCAATGTAAAATCATATGGTGGTTCTATTAAAAAACTATTATTCAAGTCTGGTTCTTTTTCGAATACAATTCCGATTTCCTTTAGAATAAAATTATTATTATTATCAAAGAAACCTTGAACATCAATCGAAACAGTATCTTTCAACATTTTTCTAATGTTAAACAACTCGTTGTACTAGTCCGTTTAATGGGTTATATTTAACTAAACGGTCATGTATGAGGAGACAGTAAGCTTGGGTATTTTCATGACTTGGTGTCTTCAGTTCTATTGAAATTCTCACATCAATAGGACCAGTTTTCACTGATTCGTTTTGATATGAAAGATCAACCACAATAATAGGGGCCTTCAATTTAAATTCATTTGGGGTCAAAAATGGTTGTGATTCACGATTATAGTAACTAGATTGAAATCTTGTATACATTTCATATAGGTGTGCATACTGATTCTTACTAAAATCAACATTCAGATTATCATATGGATATGACTCAGAATTCAAGTGAACTTTCAAGTTTGATAAGTTATTTGTGATAAGTTCTCCATTTAGTGTAAATCCAAATATGGCAAATCTTGGTTTTTCGCGGTTAGCCGACAATTTCACATTCCAGCTGTGTTGACTTCCATACCCCAATTTGGGGTTAACATATGAATCCCAACTCCGGAATGCGATTGGTAGGTTTACACCACTTTTAGTAATATCGTACATCTTCATTTTTGCAAAATCGCTTGGAGTTACATGGGGAATTTTCCAGGTTATATTCGTCATTTCCAACTTAAAAGTTTGTTCATTTCTGGTTTGTTCAAACACATCACCAAGATTCTTAGTTAGCATCAACACTAGTTCGTGTTTACAATTTAACAAAACTTTTTTATAATCCTCAGCAAATCCCAACAAATTTTTTAATGGTACAGAAAAGTTAAAGTGGGGTCCCGTAGAAATTTCGTCTCCACTGCTCCATCCGGAATTTAATAGATTTTGACTTTGAAGATTATCCAGAGATATATAATTTTTTAGGGTTGTAGTCATACCGACAAATCGTGTTTTATCAATCTCACATCCATTTATTTCGTACTTAATTTCATCCAAAAAGTAAGCCATACAATTATTTTTAAAAAAAGTGGTAACATTATCAGTTGTAGGTCCATTCGGTGAATCTTTTCTAATAATTCCTTGAAAATTAAGGTAACTTTTGTGAGGAAGCACGTACAAGTCTTGATTTTGAATAGTAATTCGAATTTCATCGTTTGGTTTAAATGTTTGATTATACAATGAATAAGTATGAAACTCTTTCTTCGAAATACTCTCATCTGAGTAAACCTTTTCTCGAACATTTAAAATTTCGTTCATTGTTTTCCTTTCCACCTTATATATTATACTCGAAGCTTCAAGCCTAACGACTTTAAAAATACTTTATTTTTCAAAGTAAGTGAGCTTCTTTTTACTGTTGATCCTCTTTCTATAGCTTTACAATTAGTAATGCTTGGCTGAGGACTTAAGCTACGTCTTTTATTATGAATAATCATTCTATTAACCGAATGTGCATGCGAATCGAAACGTTTTCACCACGTAAATTTACCAAATCACCGTTTTGATCAACTATGCGTATAGATAGTGTGCTTATTTCGTCACAGTTGATTGGTAAATAAATTAGGTTATGTGGTGTCACTGTCATTTTATACCCAGGCGGAACATTAATGCCAAACTCATGTAATGTATGATTCGGTGTATTATCTACATATGAACCGCTGATTATATTACATTCCAAACGAATTGTATTAATTTTTAATATGTTCACGGTCTGATCTGATCGATAGGTTTTTGTAGGATGTGGTTCTAGTACTTTTTGATGGAAACCAAACAGTTGTCCAACCGATCTTTCCTTATTAAAGTAAACTGACTCTCGCATGGTAGTTATTTCAACTTGAAGTGTATTATTATTACTTTGAATTTTATATGTATTTTAAAGGTTATAGTCTTTTAGTTTATTGTAAATGAAATCGGTGATATCACTCAATTCATATGATCCAGTTGGAATTGTAATAACCTTGTCACCGATGTGGAAGAGGTTATTTTTTTCATCAATATTTGGAATCGAATTATACATATTAAAATCGATAAGAGCACACTCATATCGACCATTCAATTCGATAGGTGGAAAAAAGTTTGTATTTATAATGGAACTATTTCCATTCAAGGATAATGCAAGTGATCTAGACATATTGAAATCTCTTGATAAACTGTGGCATTGTAAGTATCTAACCAAGCTTTATATTGAAATTACTCCTTAAATCATAATAAATTGATCAAATCCTTTTCTGTATCTTCCGTTATCCAGTTCGTTATCTTTGCTAATTAATAGGAATCCGTGCTTGTCCTTCCAACATTTTTGACAAATTTTCACAAATGTTTTATAATTCATATCAGTGTTAATATGGTCCCTATATATATGCCGCATATTTAAATCATCTTGTTTAAGCATTATAATAAAGTTGGCATTGTCACGAATCAGATGTTTAGGTATATGACTATACGTTTGACATAAATAAAAAGAGTCGATATTTTTATGTCGACCCATACAAAAATAAGATCTTATGTTATCTTGTTTTTCACAAGCTACGTCATCGAATATCATAATGGAATTATTTTTAGCTTCACTGGGGTCTAGTACACCCTCATTATGGGAGAATGTATGATATCCCATTCCTTTAATCGGTTTGATTAATTAAGGTTGATATAAACTTTTTGAAAAAATATAAACATTTTCGAATTTTAATCCATTAGGACTCTCTATTAGACTTAACATAATATTAGTTTTACCACAATTCGAAGGCCCAACAATTAGAGCCCTTATTGTGTTCGGTAAGAGAGCACTATGTCGTGGCGGTAGATTTTTCTCGTTTTCATCGTTAATATTTCTAACTAAAATTTTTTGTTTTTGACTTATTAAACGCATCTCTTAATCTAATGTACCTCATTCAATGAGAAATCTTTGATGATTAAACATCAATAAAATGGGGAAACGTTTTTATAATCGCATCAGTCGTATTTTTAATTGTAAACACGGTAGTGGTCTTGTCGATAAGCTAATCAATACATTACCGTTTGAAGCCCATATTCCGGGATATAATTTTTGTGGACCGGGTACAAAGTTACAGAAACGGTTGGAACGTGGTGATCAAGGAATAAACCCATTGGATGAAGCTTGCAAAGAGCACAATATTGCATATTCTCAAAACAAGGCATTGAGTAAACGACATAGGGCAGACTCCATATTAATTGGCAAAGCCTGTTCGCGTGTCAAGGCACCAGATAGCAGTCTTGGTGAAAAAGCAGCAGCATACTTTGTTACAAATATAATGAAAGCCAAGAAAAAATTTGGTATGGGATTGAATAAAACGGAAAAGAAAGGAAAGAGAAAGATATTGAAGAATAAAATGAAGAAGACAAACCTTTCGACTGTTATTAATGTTGCTACTAAGACATTAAAAAAACAAAAACTATTAGACATTATGAGTGCAATTAAAGTTGCACGTAAATCAATTCATCAATCAATCGGTTCTAAGAAAAATGTTAAAGTACCTCGTGTAATTAATGTACCCAAAATTGGAGGTTTTCTACCAATCGTACCGATCTTGACAGCCCTCAGCGCTCTTGGTAGTTTAGCAAGTGGTAGTGCAGTAATTGCAAAAACAATTAACAATGCGAGAATTGCTAAAGAAGATATGGAGGAGAAAAGACGTCACAACAGGAAAATTGAAAGTGTTGCTGTAGGAGAAGGATTATATCTCAAGCCCTATAGAAAGGGTTATGGTTTCTTTCTTAAGCCCTACAGTAAGAGAAAAGGAATTAAGAAGCGAAAAAACTAATTTCTCTGCTACCCAATAGACCACTATCAAATATAGACATTATACATTTTGCTAAGAAATATATCCCACATTTTAGAGGAGTGTTTATGAGAGATCTACTTCCAGAAGCACCAAAAAGTCAGGAGTGTGGTATAGTACACATTGTGTATGGTACACATTGGATGGATATAATAAAAATAAAAATAATATACATTATTTCGATAATTTTGGAAGTCTTCAGCCACCTAGAGAAGTTGTGAAATACTTGGGTCATAGAATACAATACAATTACGATAGAGTTCAAGACTTTGATACATACAACTGTGGACACCTGTGCCTCGCTTGTCTACTTTCTTTCGTAGAAGATGTGGAGTCAAAACCGGTATATTTAAATGGTTAATTTACATTTGGGGGGTTGAAAATCTATGTATGGTACGTGTATGTGTGAACTCTGTATAGTATAAAAAGTGGACCTGCACGCCTTAAAATTCACAGTCTAAGTTTTTACTTCACATCGAACGTCGTCTAGAGGACAAGAAATCATTCTTAACAAAAAACTATAGCAGCTCATAACAGATCAAAACAGCTGGTGACCAGCTTGTAACAACTAGTAAACAGCCAGTTAACAGCTACTAAGCAGATAGTAACCATCTAATAACAGCTATTAACCAGCTAAAACAACTAGAAAGCAACTACGAAACAAGTACTGAACAACTGCTAAACAGGTAGTAAACATCAAAATACAGCTAAATACAACGTGTAACCACTGTACCAAGTCCAAAAACCTCAACAACCATCATGAATCAGGAAAACCAGCTGAACATTGTAATTAAAAGGTTCAATAAATTTAATAAAAAGACACTGCTAACGAAGACAAGGATGCCTGAAATTGTAAGATTCCCGATCCTCAAGGCGGAGCGCAAAACAACAAAGGTTAGAGAATCTGTTGCTCTCGAGTCGGAGGATCACATCATGTACATGCCGGAAAGGTACACCTCTCTTCAAGATGATATCATCAATGAAATGGTTGATGGAAAATTTAATATTTATAAAAGTAATGACAATTTGTATTTAGAAATAAGTCAGTAATCATTAAAAAGATTGAGATTTTAAGAATATAACAATAAATACACTTTTTTTAAATATAATGAAGAAAATGTATCGAATCTTTTTTTATTCGGAAATGGTGTATAAATATTACAGATTATGGCGTTCCCTAAACAGTATTTGTTTAGTAACTGAGGAGTGACTACATGAAATTCGGAAATTTAAAATCTTTTACCTATAAAGTTTGTAAAATATACTACAATGAATATTCTATCTCAAACAAGTCAAAAATCATACGAATTTACAATTGGAGGAGACCTTTAAACCTATTACTGAACCCTTACATGAACTTGTTAAGGAAAATAAAAAACAAAAGATTTCTAATGTAAAAGATAGTATACAAGTAAAGCGTGGAAGCAATTTAAAACATACGACGGTGATGAGAGAGAGCTTGACGATTTCTACTTTACAACTAATGAGAAAGATCTGCAGTCTAATCGAAACATAACTCCACCAAGGTCTTTCGATGATAGTGATTCCTATAATCAATTCTTTTCACAGACGAATATAGAGGAAGATATAGAAGATGAGAAAAAGGAGACGGAAAAGAGTGAAGAAGAAGAAGGGACAACACCTTTACCAATGTATACAGGAGAGGCCGATGTGGGTGTGGATGCAGAGCTAGAAGATAATAACACTAGTTATAATTATGATTTTTGGACCTTAAAAAGAACTGCTAACAAATTATTAACATTGGGAGATAAAGAAATAAAAATTTAAAAAATTAGAATAACATTTTTAGTGGAATGAGTTGTGATCCGACTCCTGGTCTGTACTCTCTAATTTTACTTAGTAACCATGAAAACTATGATGATCAAGATTTAAAAGTGTATAAGAAAATTATTTTAGAAAGGAATATACATAGAGTAGGCTTTAAACCTAATAACAGAATCAATGGTATACGAGCATACAAATATAGCCATATTATTAAGAAGTTGATAGACAAAGATTTCAGTCCACTTCTCTCAAAAACAGGTTTTGGTTACATGACTCTTCAGAAATCAAATCCAAACTATGTATATTGGAATGATGTGAAAGAGTTAGTCGAACGATTGGAAATTTTAGTAGCATCAAAAGGAACGGGAAATACCAGACACAATAATGAAATTTTTTCAATATTAAAGGAATTGGGTGAAGAAAGGATTATATTTTAATGGGTATAAATAGGAAGGGCAAATATGTTTTACATTTATAAACATCATGTCTGTCGAAAAGTTTGGACATTTTTCGGTTGATAAAGAACGATCAGAAAATTTGAAAAGACGTGTTAAGTCTACTGAGGGATTATTTATCGATGAGGACGGTAATCTAAATGCTCAAAATAAACGCAACAGAAACGGAACTAAACCTTTAGACAACAATGATCTAGCAACGAAACAATATGCTGATGAGATCCTCGGAAAGAAAAATTAAGAAAAATTATAACTCAAAATATAAATCGTCGGCTCACAAAAATTTCAAGCTTAGAAAAAAAAATTGAATTGCATAATAAGAGGGCAGACAGTGCTGACCAAATTTTTACCAAAATTCTGGAAAAGATTAAAACCATTGGGGACTATATATTTAAATATGTAACAAAACCGATATCATTACCGAAAAAAACCACAATTGAGTATCTCTTTTCAGCCTATTAGAAGAATATGACTTAGCGAGAAATCGTAAATGAGTTGCACGGACCATCTCGAAAAAACTTTCAACGAAGACGAGTAATTGCAAGGGGTATATACGATCTATGGCAAGCAGATTTTGGTTGAAATGTAAGCCTTTTCAAAATCTTATGATGGGTACCGATACTTGCTGACTGTCACAGACACATTTTCGAAATATGCTTGGGGTGAGGCGTTAAAATCAAAAAATGCAAATGATGTTTCCCAAGCCATGGAGAGAATATTTAAATCGGGTCATGGAACACCAAAAAACCTGCAAACTGATGATGGCACTGAATTCTTTAATTCGAAATTTAAGGTATTAATGAAAACTTATAGGATAAATCATTATTCAACCTTCAGTACTCTAAAAGCATCAATAGTTGAACGTTTCAATAGAACTCTTAAAGAATTAATGTGGCGTGAGTTTAGTTTCAATGGAAAATATAAGTGGATAGATATGTATAAACAATTAATTAATAAATACAATAATAGAGTGCATAGAACAATAAAAATGAGTCCAAGTAAAGTCAATTCCTCCAATGAAAAACAAATATTACAAACTTCGTATAATCACCTGAAAATATTTGTTGCAAGTAAATTCCGTAAGGAGGACCACGTTCGTATCAGTAAATATAAACATGTCTTTGAGAAAGGGTATACACCAAACTATACAACTGAAATCTTTAAAATTAGAAAGGTGAAGAATACATACCCTAAAACATACTTACTTGAAGATTTAGATGGTAGCCCGATTCAGGGCGGATTCTATAAAGAAGAACTGAAAAAAACACGATTTCCCCACACATACCTAGTTTGGTTAAGTGACTCGGGTTTTCAAAGACTAGCTGGATAAATAAAAAAGACATTTTGTAGTATAATAAATGATTTATTAAATTAATTTTTATTTGTATATTAATTTTTATTTATATATTTATCTTATCTTATATTAAGTTTAATATTAATATTTTTGTACAATGTTTTAAACTAAAATTAAATATAGTAAAAATACTTTTTACAAACTCAAAATCATTTTCATTTATATTTTCCAAAGTCTCGATCATAATAAAACATTTCCAATTCAACTGATTTATAAAATAGTTATTTTTCAATATGTTCCTTTTGAAATTTAAGGCTATCTAATGATTCTCCATCGTTCACATAATTATTTTGTATCATCTCACCCAAGCAAAATGAATTTGATTCTAACCATTCAACATTTTCTAAAATATCTTTTTCAATTAATCTCTGATGTTTTATTGATGTCGCAACATGGTCTTCGTTACTTAACCCTAAAAATTGTGTTTCACTAACATTACGTTTTCTTTTGTTATCTTTGCCACAAAGAATTTTTTTATTTACTTTAATTGTAGTTATTTTATGTGCTTTTGATCTAAACATTGTTCTATTACCATATAGTGAGGCCCCAGTTAAAAAAACGTTTTTATAGTCTTCAATTGTAAGATTTCGTGAACTCACTCCCTTTGCTTTATTATGTGAAGATTCAACTTGATCTATTTTATAACAATAAACCTTTGAGCACAGACCTACAAATTCTGTCATGAGTTTACCGTTAAGCTCATCTTTAAGAAACCCTAAACTTTTTTTGTTAACTCTTTTGAAGTTATATAGATTAATTCTTTCATCTGAATAGTCCGATGTATCAAATATCGGTTCAAGATCATTACGAATATCTTTATAAAAATCTTCAGTTTTTATTGTATAGATAAATGAATCAGTATCCATATAATTTAAGAGTAACTTTTCGTGAAACTTTGGCTTCATATATTGATAGTGAATATCATACATTTTCCATTTCGATAAGTCTAATACTGCAAATCCTAAATACATTGGCTTATTAAATAGAACGGACAATCTTTTCATTTGAATTGCATAGAAATTATTATTAATTTTAGTTGCACTATGAAAATTGGATTTTGAAATTAAAGCTTTGGCACAATGTGCTTTTCGTCCAGTCTTCGAGCTATCCGAAGCTTCCCATGTACTAATAAGCTTAATATCGACCCTGCGCTCGGGATCTTCCATTGTTTTTCCGTAAACAGAATTATTCATTAATTTAAAAAAATCTTTTTCAAATTCATTTTTTGCATTTTGCCTATGTAAAGTATTTAGATCAATGTAATTCTTTAACCAAGGCTTTTGTAAAATCTGAACACCTCTATGGATCTTTTTCAGTACTAACCCGTTCTGTATACATTGTTGCAAATTCCGATAATGTATTACACAATTTTTCTTATTTCCCAGGTCAGCAATTAATTTTTTTACCTTATCCTCTTTTGAGGCCAGACAATTTGACGGACAAAATGGAAGATCATTATGAAGATCATGTAAACGGTATGGATATATTAAGTCCACTTCCAAAAAATAACCGTATTTGCTATCGATTCGAATATTATTAATATCAAAATTGTCTATGTCTGTGGTAGACATCCACTTAAAATCTTTATATGGTAAAGGTTGTGACATTGCCCAACCATACAAGTTATTAGCATCCACATACATTAAAAATGAAGACTCCTTCGAGGAATCATAATCTGACAAATATTTGTTATTTGCTTTTGTATATCTATGACAACATTGAACTAAACCACCTCGAATGCTACTTTGAATAAATCTATACATATCTATATCTGTCAGCAATTCAAGTTGAATATTTGTAGTCTTCAACATTGCCTCCCAAGATAGACCTGGTGTCGTAAAATACTGAGCTGGGTCAAGTGAATAAATTTGCATACAAATTTTTCGGAAGTTTTCTAAAATGTCAGTTAAAATGAATACATCAGTTTTTAAATATAATTCTAAATAATCTTTAAGAGTGGAACATGAGAAATGGGACCAAATTTTAAGAGCGTGATCATAATCTTCCTGAGAGCATTCCCTTTCCGTTAAATAACTAAAGAATGCTACCCTTGGTGGGAGGGAAGTTTCCTCGAGTCTACTAGCGGAATCTAAATATTTACAGGGATATATACCCTTCCTACGCATTAGTTAAAATTCAATGTCATTACTTAAAAATGACTTTACATTATTCAATTGATCATCAACTAAATTAGGAGCTAGGGTATCTAAACTTGATGGCATAAATCTATATGTATCGAGAAAACGAATTTCAAAACGATTTCCACTTAAACTTTTTTTTTTTTTGAAGACAGAAATATAGTTTTCCTTATTTATTGGTATTACGGAAATTTCACCGGGAATCTTTCCTAACTCTTGAATAAATAAATGACAGACGTATTTCGAAAAATTATAAAAAAAAAGTGGAATAAATTTCCTTACTTTATAATCCAAATCCCATTTAGAGTGGGCTGCACCTCTAAAGCGACCTGTGAAATGACAATGATCTCTAACCCTATCAGTCCCTAAACCTTTCTGACAAATAGAACAATTCAATGAATTATCAAATATTTCCTGGTCATCCAAAGTCATTCTCATAGGAACTATTTTATGTAAGTAGTCATCACTTAATTTAGTTAAATTTTTAATTAACGAACTTACAAAACTTACTCCCGAATTTTTTCCTGTTTCTAAAACAAATTTATCTAGTTTAGAATCAAAAGCACACTTTATATAATACGCATATGATATTGGAATATGTTCATTAATATTAAATAATTTGGGGCTCACTTCAAAATTTTTTGGTTCCAGAATGCATTTGAAATCCGCGTAGACAACAAATGGAACTTGAAGCTGATGTTGAACTTGGGTAAATTCCAATGTATTATTCTGGGGGTGTGGCATCTTTGAGACCTTCCTACTGCAGAGCGTTTTGTGTTTCAATGCAGCTTCCTCAGTTTTGGAAAAATTTAAACACACATTGCAGAAATATTGCGCCCTCTTCTGATTTCCTCTTTGCGCTGTCATTAGTCTTTGAAAGAGAATTATATACACATTATTTAATTGCTTGAAAGAGATAAAAATGAATAAAAGAATTTACCTTGAAGTATTTTTAATGTACATATAATGTCCATTTCCACCGTCTTCCAAAAACATCATATTGATATGAAGAGGTTTTTCCATTTCCGATTGAAAAAGTGGTTCATCTATTACCCTCGTCTCTTCATTATATCCGAATACGTTTAAACTCATATGAGTATTCTTCTTTAAAAAATTTTTTATACGTTTTATTTCAAGGGGGAAAGTCATCCCTGTGAAATCTTATTTTATTTCATCACTTATACGAATTATCACCAGCGTTATATTAATATTATATGCCGAACATCTTTGCGGCCTGTTAACAATTTTTAAGGCAGAAATCAAAGCCCATTTAAAACAATATTGATCATTTTCATTACAAACACTAACTATTGCTTTTTTTGTCAAGAGGAAACGTGGTAGTGGTATCCAGTCATCGGTGTATAGTGATTCACATTCATTTCCAAGCGAATCAATTTTATAAGAGACCATCCACTGTCTCTCTCTTGAAATTCTTGAGTTTTAGAAATTATTTCCATGGTATGTTCATGGAAAATATTTTCTAAGTCTGAATCTTTATTCATGATCGTCATTTTACTTTGAAAACTTTTCATTTCAATTTCTTCAGATTCATCTTTAAAAAGAATATACTCTGCAAACAGTTCAAAGTTGACTTTTGCTGAAGTATAACTTTCTAATAGAATGGTGAGATGAGGTAGCAGTGACAATCCAGCTTCACTCAAGAAACTCTCCGGTAAGATCAAGTCCGATCCATCTTTTACATACATGTAATGCAGTATTCTTCCCTTGAATCCCTCAGAAATTATTTTGACTCTTCCGTCAAGGGGTTGAATTGCATTTCGCTTATGCACCTCCGAACGGACATGGTTTGCCCACTTATTCTTTTGCAAGAAACACTTGCAGGATTGACAATACTGATTTTGGTTATTCATTTTATTTTATTCTTTTAGTTTAAACAATTTTTTCACGATCATTTTTTCACTTTTACTTAAGTTGTGTTTGACGTAGCAGAGTATCCCAATTCAAGACTATTTTTGGAAGACTAACTATTGTCCTTGATCATTTATAGTGTTTGAAGTACGATAATATTGAAGATGAGAGGTGCATACTTAAGATTTTTTAAATTCAAAAAACTTAGGTAATTCTAGTAGGTTACATCGACTATTCATTGGTTAGAAGAGATGAGAAGTATTGATTTTGAAAAATATTTGATACAAGTGTAACCAATAGGACACCATCAAATCGATAAAGGAGACACAAAATCATAGAATAAAGGAGAGTGTTGGTTAGAAGAGGTCGCACATACTTTGCTTGCAGGTAGGACAGGAAAGGTCATTTTTTATACACACCATCATACTCAGGTAGCCAATAGGGGACAGTTTGGAAAAAATCATTTCGATTTTCGAAATTAAAGATTTTCATTTGCTGAATTTCGAGAATGCACATTTTTGGGTAAAAGAAGACGATTAAAACTTATATAAAATTTCCTCATAAATTGTGAAAGCATATTTAAAAGGGTAAGACGAGATTGTTGACTTAAATAGACAACATGCATTCACTTAAAATAAATAGCTTTCTGAATGTATTTGACGGAATTCTGTTCAATGCACACTATGTACGGCTCCAGTTTATACAATCAAAACTCTTTGAATGTGAACGAGGTAATATGAAAATATCTATTCATGGAAATCATATTGACACCTGCGTGTGGAGCAATGATGCAGCCACTGAGGGTGTTGATACTTGTGTATGCCATCGAATTTCGGATTACAAAAAGGAAGCACTCAAAATTATGAATATATACTATAATCTAGAAAAAAGAATGAAAATGATTAAATAACATAATAAAACATGTTCTAAATACCAAAATAAATGAATAAATGTATTATTATGCTACAAAATACACTTCTGACTTTTTATTTCGAGTTAAAATTACAGGTACGGAGAATGGAAAATATTTCCTTGACTAAGATATGTCGGCTACTTGCAAGTTGTTGCGCGGTCGTGATTTCAACCCCTATTATGGGAACGTATTAGAGCTAGCAGTCAGCCGTGAGGTCGTTGGCGTGAGGCCCATGATCTTGTCAATGAGCGAGCGCCTTCAGGCTTGTGCATGTGTCCCTTTTATTGCGCCTGTCAATGAGCGTGCGCCTTCAGGCTTGTGCATGTGCCCCTTTTATTGCGGTCAGGTAATGGACAGGTGCGCATGTTCGGGTAGCTCTTGCTTGAATCCCTTCTATGACATGTTTATGACCCATTTGTGGAAAGGAGAGAATCTTAGAGAATTTACCAGTTAAACGTTCTGGGGCGGAAACAAAAATGTGTGTTTGAAAATATTCCCCATCTGAGAATCATTAACTTGTGAGATTTATTTTATTGGGGTTCTTTTGATTTCTAAATTAATTTTACAATCATAAAAAATATTATTCCTCAACATGATCGGACATGGGGGCAATTAAGTATACTCTTTATAGACATGATCGTGACATTTTTATGAGTTCAAAGTCCATTAAAATCACTTAATTTATTGGATTATGCTAATTGTCCCAGAACCCGCATAGGTTAATGAGGGGGAGGGGGGCTTGGGGCCATTAATATGCTAATTGTCCCAGAATCCATCTTTCCCTACTACTCAAAGGTAAAGAGTTTTTCAAATGTTATCCAAACAGGAATACGGGCATTGAAAACTCGGAAGCCACTAGATCTAATCAGTGCGATTAAGGTTGCGCGTAAAGCAGTCAATAAATCAATTGGTAGAAATAAAAAAAAATTAAGATTCCTCGTATTATTAATGTACCGAAAATTGGTGGTTTTTTACCTATTGTACCCATTTTGACTGCACTAAGTGCATTAGGTAGTCTCGCCTCTGGAAGTGCAGCCATTGCTAAGACTATCAATAATGCAAATATGGGGAAAAAACAATTAGAAGAGAGTAAACAAGATAATAAAAAAGGTAAAGTATTAAGGTGGGTGAAGGTATGTTTCATAAACCTTATAGAAAAGGTTATGGATTATATCTTAATCCATTTAGAGGAAATTCAAAAAACTAATAACTAAGCTACTTAAAAAACCTCTTTCAAATTTCGAAATTTTGAATTTTGCTCAAAAGTACATTCCACATTTCCGAGGTGTGTTTATGAGAGACTCACTACCAAAATCTCCTTGGAGAGAAGAGTCAGGAATTATAAACCTAGATGATAGTTCATCAAATGGTACGCATTGGGTAGCTTATAACAAAAATAAAAAATGTATACATTACTTTGATAGTTTTGGAAATTTACAACCCCCAAAAGAAATTGTGAAATACTTGGGGAATAACATTAACTATAACTATGAGAGAAAACAAGCCTTTAATAGTACCAACTGTGGACACCTGTCCCTCCAATACTTACTCTCTATCCCACCCTAACTTTTTCTTTATGATCAAGTAATTTCTCTATGATTCTTGAAACCCACCCTATTTACATGCTATTCACTGCTATGATTGGTCGATTTTAAATCAAGAATGAGATAGAAAAGGGAGGGTTAGTTTACCTCAAGGTATAAAAACTCGATCAAAAGTTATTCTTACTCACATTTAAAAACCACCTGCAAACAGTCTCAACCTAAAAGTTTCAAAAGTTTCAAAAGTTCAAAGTTTCAGCTAAAACGTTCTCAACCTAAAGTTTCAACCTAAAAAATCTTGCAATCATCATAATCAACAACAACAAGAACAACATAAAAACAGTTAAAACAGTTAAAACAACAAAAACAATTAAAACAGATACAACTGCTAAAAAGAGCTGAAAACAAGAGCAAAACAGCTACATCTGCTAAAAAAACAAGTAAAATCAACAACAAAAACAGCTACAACTACTAAAAACAGGTAAAAGAAACAAAAACAACGAAAACAACTACAAGAAGAAAAAACTACAAATGGTCAATCCGGGAATGATGAAAGTACTCAGGGATTTTAATGGAAACGCACCAAAACCTCTTTTAACAAAGACGAAGATGGAATCGGAGGTGTCCTACCCTATTCGACGAGCTCAACGTAAGAAAACCAGCTTTGGAATGGCCCTCACTCTTGATCTTGAAGAGTATATGCTGTACTTACCGGAACGATACTCAACTTTAGAGGATTCAACAATTGAATATGTAAAGGATAATCTTTTTTGTATTATTAAAAGGAATGATAACAACCTCTATTTAGAATTAAATAAAGCTTTAAATGTATTCACTTTTAATATTATTAATGTATCTATTTTGATAAATAAGAATAAAAATAAAATCTCATCAAACTCAAACTCAAACCCTTTGTTATAAATATTTAAATTATACTACATTTTTCCCAGTAGCACATGAGTATCAGAGAAAACGACAACAATGAAGCGTAAACTTTTAGAACAGTTGACGAAAAGTAGAAATTCATTAAAAAGAAAATTTGATGAATTGATCCAAAAAAAAAAGGGGACCTATCAAATTTGGAGGAAACTTTTAAACCTATTACAGAACCTTTACATGAATTACTCACTGAAAATAAAAAATTGAATAAGAAAGAACATATTAATGATACACATGATATTAAGACTAAGTTCAAGAAAGAGAAAATAAAAGTACCTAAAAGTAAAAAAGAAAAAAGGGTACACGAGAGAGTAATCGAAAGTGATAGTGAGAGTGATGCTTATGTTGATGCTCTTTCACGACAGTCTCTTATAGATGAATCCGATGTTTCACAACAGTCTCCTTTAGATGAATCCGATGTTTCACAACAGCCTCACACAGATGATTTAAATGAAAGTGTATATGAAGAAACCGGGCTGAAGTACAATCTCAACATTAATCAGTTAAAGCAAGAAAAGATTTTAGACAATAGTTATGGACCAAGAGAAGAAAATAATATTTTAATGTTGGGTAATACAACACTTAAAATTAAAAAAAATTTAATGGAATTAGGATGTGGAAACTTATGGACTCTATCACCTGGTCTATACTCTTTAATTTTTTATACTAGTCCTAAGGATTATACTAAGAATGATTTAGAATCATATAAAAACATTTTAATTTAAACAAGTGCTCACAAAGAAACTATCAACCAGATGGTCAAGTAAAGGGAAATCGTTCTAAAAAATATTCTTCAATTATTAAACCATTAATATCATCTTCAGTAAATGAAGAATATACTGGTTCTGGGTATATGAGACTACAGAAAATACCACCAAACTATGTATATTGGGATAATGTTAATGAACTTGTTGAAAGATTGCAACTCTTAATGGCATAAAGAGCTGCTGGTAATAATAACCATACTAATGAAATTCTTTCAATAATAGAAGAATTGCGGGAAGCAAAAATAATATACTAATAATATAGAAAACATTTTCTCATTTTGTTTAATAGTAAAATGTCTATTGACAAGTTTGGTCACTTTTCAAATGATAGAGATTTTTCCTCGCTTTTCAAAAGGGAAGTTGAGAGTCTTACAGGTATATATCTGGACACTGATGGTCACATAAATGTTCAGAAAAAAAGAATTAAAAACTCTTCAAAACCAATAAATGGAAATGATTTGGCTATTAAATTGTATGTAGATGATACAATTAGTGAAGCGAAATCACATCAAATGGAAACTATAACTAAATCATTTCAACTACGAAATAAAAGAGTATCAGAGCTGGAAAGTAAAGTAATATGAATGATAACTCAAATGGAGTATATACATAATTCATTAAAAGAGCTTCTTGATAAATTGGAAAATCTTAACAAATTCATGAACCAACATTTAAAAAAACCTCCACCAATCATTGGTTCTGATCAGACACAAATAGATGGAAAAATACTTCGGAAAAGTCAATTTTCACATCGTGAAAACGAAGAAGTTTTAACAATTAATGTGGATCATACATAAATATACCACTCTTTCATTATTTATTTTATAATTAAAATGTCAGTTGATAAGGTTGGTTGTTTTTTAAATGAGAAAAAGTACTCAAGAGATATAAAAAGAGGTCTAGAAAAATTCCAAAGTATACTTAATGATTATGATGGACATTTAAGTGTTCAGAGGAAACGATTTAAAAATTCCCTATCATGAAAATGATATTGCAACAAATATTTATATTGATGATGAAATAAGTAAACTAGTACAGAATACATCTAATGAAATTTCTAAGCAACCGCAGAAACAAGAAATCTTTAGATTAAGACCTCGAATCAATAATATTAAGGGAAAAGTGAGTGAAATTTCTAAGAAATTGAAATTTCTCATGAAAACTTTTAATAAGATAGTGGAGGATATAAATGAAATAGAAAGTAACATTTTCAATTATATAATTGCACCAACCTCAGTTTTAAAAGGTGAAACTGAATCTTTAGAGAAGAAACTATTTATACCAGTTAAAATAAAGCTAAGAGTAAACGAGATATTGTAAATGAGTTACATCGCCCGTCATTCAAGAATTTCCCAAGACGTAGAGTTATAGTAAAAGGCTTTAATGATTTATGGCAGGCTGATTTGGTTGAAATAAGGGCATATGCATCATCAAATAAAGGCTATAGGTATTTGTTAACAGTAATAGATATATTTTCTTAAAACGGATGGGGTGAAGCAATAAAATCAAAAATGCAGAAGAAGTTACAAAAGCAATGGAAAAAATAATGAAATCTGGTCGTGAAGTACCAAAGAATTTACAAACAGATAATGGAAATGAATTCTATAATAAACAATTTAGAGAATTATGAAAAGATATGAAATTAATCATTACTCAACATTTAGTACTCTTAAAGCATCTATTGTGGAACGTTTTAATAGAACATTAAAAGAACTTATGTGGCGTGAGTTTAGTTTTAATGGAAAATATACTTGGCTTAAAATATACAAAGAGTTGATTAATATTTATAATAACAGGAAGCATAGAACGATTAAAATACAGATTAAAGTACAAAATACATCCCCCACCACATATTTACATGAGGACTAGAAGGGTGATCCAGTTCAAGGTGGTTTCTATAAACAAGAAATTAAAAAAACAAAATTCCCTAATACTTATCTTGTTGAAAAGATTGTGAAACAAAAAGATGATTATGTGCTTGTGCGTTGGCTAGGCTTTTCAAAATCAGAAGATAGTTGGATTCATAAAAACGAATTTCTATAAAGAACAAGTGGAAGCATAGAATAATTAAAATGTAGGCAATGACGTCAATGCGTGAAAATAAATAATGTTTCTTCTTCACAAACACGCAATTTCTATTTATAATGTGTGAAGAAAAGCATGTACAGATAAGAATTTGAACGGAACTTGATTATGAGCTTGTGTGTTGGCTAGACTAAAAGAGTATATACAGATAAGAATTTTGGGTGGAACTTGATTATGTGCTTGTGCGTTGACTAGGCTTTTCAAAATCAGAAGATAGTTGGATTCATAAAACCGAAATTCTATAAAGAACAAGTGGAAGCATAGAACAACTAAGATGTAGGCATTGACGTAAATGCGTGAAATCAAATTATGTTTCTTCACAAACACGCAATTTATATTTATAAATTGTGAAGAAAAGCATGTACAGATAAGAATTTGAACGGAACGTTATATATATATATATTTATATATACAAATCTGGAGGGTATAAAGGCGGAAGAATTTCAAAAAGTATTCAGTTTCCATATATTCGTTCACGCAACTCAATTTCGGATCGTTTGCTTATTCATTCGTTCGTTCGTTTGTTCGATTGTCAATAAAAATCAAAACAAAAAATCAAAAATGACGGTTTTTATAATATTCTTTGTAATACTTTCCCTCTTTAATCCGATGGTGAAAATGGTACCACTCCCCAATGAAATGACTTTAATTGAAAACCCATCGACTTCCAATAATTCGATTGGGTTATTTATCAATGTTCCAAAACTAAGAAAAATCATTAAAATTTACTTAAAATTTGAGATCCTAGAGGACAGCCATATTTATATGGATCTCATAAACAAGACAAGTGATGAAAGTGAGAAAAAACACTTAAAAAGTGAACTCGATACTAAAATATTTAATGCTTTTAATAGTAGCATTAATGAAAAAGACTTAACAACAAGTACAAGTGCAAGCACAGTTGAAGAAGTAACAACTACAACAACATCAACTACAACTACATCTGCCTCAACTACAACAACTGCAACTACACCTACAATGAGAAGGGGGATTCTGGAGGAGGAGAAGGAAGAAACAACAACTACAACAGCAACAACTACATTAAAAAGAGACCTTCTGGAAGAAGATACAACAACAACAAAAACAGCTACATCAACTACATCTGAAACAACTACAACCCCAGCCAATCTTTTTGATTTTAATAGCGAAAATAAAAATTTTGATCACATAGAAAATAAAAACATAGGAGATGAAAAATCAAAAAAAATTGATATGGGTATAAATGATAGTGAGAGGGAATTTAAAAACGTAAGTCGAGCACCTACATTTAGTAATACGTCACAAGAATTAGTGTTGGGGATCAGTGATAGTGATACTGAATTTAATAGTATATTTATTTATTTTTTATTTGTTGAACGTTGATGCACTAAGAGCAGTACACACGAGTGGCCTAAACGACACCAAGCACGTGCGAGGAAGGTACATAGAACAAACAAAGACTGGACAAAACATAGATCAACAAGACTAAAGCAAATGAGCTAAGATTTTAGTTTTTAATACAGGGATAAAAGTTGAGGAACAAATTAAATGAAATAGGTTGTTATAATTATTACAAAGAACGCGAAAAGGCTCATGCTGACTAAAATTAGATGAACATCGTGGCAAGTTGATAGGATAGTAGTTTCGCATTAGTCTAACAGGAACGTTGAAAGTAAGGCGGCTTACCAAATCTACAGAATCAATATCGCCTCTGATAAGATTATTCATAAAAATAGTACCAAGCATAGTTCTACGGCTTACTAGATTAGGAAAATTAATTAATAGCAATCTACTCGAGTAAGAAGGCAACCTGATGTTTTGATCCCAGTTCAAACCACGTAAGGCAAACAGAAGAAATTGTTTCTGTACGGACTCTATACGGTCAATGTGCACTTGATACTGAGGACTCCAAACGGAAGAACAGTATTCTAAATTAGGACGGACAAGGGAGGTAAATAATAACTTGGTAGTGTATGGATCATCAAATTCTTTAGACCAACGCCTTGTAAACCCAAGAACACTCATAGCTTTATTTACAGTAGAGGTTATGTGGGAGTCAAATTTAAGTTTAGGATCTAGGAGAACACCTAAATCGATTACTGAGTATATTCGGTCCAGGGACTTGTTCTGAAGGGAGTAACTTATGAACGATGGCGTACCCCTATAAAAAGTCATAAAGTTGCATTTAAGATAGTTTAAATTGAAATGGTTGTACTGACACCATTCCTGGAATCTATTAATGTCTTACTGCAAGCAGAAACAAAGCTTAACATCATCAGCATACATTAGTACACGAGAGTGAGTTACTATAGAGGGAAGAGTATTTATAAACAGAGTAAACAGCAAAGGGCCTAAATCACTGCTCTGAGGCACTCCAGATGTCCCGTTGATCATCTTGGAAACAGCGTTTTTGAATAAAACACTCTGAGATCTACCATTCAAATAACTTGAAGTCCAAGTTAACAGATTATTCGGAAACCCGAGCTGATCTAATTTGAATAAAAGAAGAGAGTGGTTTACAGAGTCAAAGGCTTTACTAAAATCTGTATATATAACGTCTGTCTGCAATTTTTCGTTAAACCCATCTATTACAAAAGATGTCAATTCGAGCAGGTTAGTGGTGGTCGATCTTCGCTTAACAAAACCATGTTGACACGGCGATATTAAAGAGGAGCACAAATGTTGCAACTGAGAGGTAATAATGCGTTCAAATGTTTTAGGAATTGCAGACAATTTGGAGATTCCTCTATAGTTCTGAACATTAACCTTCGCACCCGTTTTGTGGAGTGGAATAATAAAAGAATCTTTCCAGATAGTAGGAAAAACAGATGTTGAGATAGACAAATGAAAAAGTTTAAGAATGGTTTACAAATAGTTCGGGCACAAAACTTAAGAACACACCCAGGGAGTCCATCTGGCCCCGGAGAAAAGGTTGGCGTTATAGTTTCTAAATCACTTAAGAGAGAACTTTCGGTAATTACAGGAGAAAAAATACAATTTGCCCTGTTTAAGTGATTAGGGTAGCTAGAATTAGACCAAGAAACAGAACTATAAGTAGATTGAAAGAATTCAGCAAATAAATCTGCAATTTCGGGATCCGTAGATGCCTCAATAGAGTTTAATCGTACAGATGATGGCAAGGTTAAAGACTTTCGCTAAGCATTGACAAAGTTATAAAACTGCCTTGGATCCTTTGAAAATTCAAATTTACATCGGTTCAAATACATGGAATAGCAATGACTGTTAAGTACATTAAAATTAGTACGAGCCACCACATATCTTGAAAAATCGGATGGCCTACCCGACTTTTTGTAATTTTTATAGAAGTTTGTTTTTAGGTTTCTAAGTCTTTGCAACTGATCGGTAAACCAAGGAGGCCTGTCTAACTAAGGAGCAAAACTATCAGGAACACATTCACAGAAAAAAGAGTTTAGGACACTATAAAATAGTTCCGTAGCACTTTCAATATCCAAGCAATTATATAAATTTGTCCAGTTATATTGTGAAATCAAGTTATTGAGTTTACTAAAGTCACATTTACGAAAGCATCTACTTTTAGTTGGTGAAAGAGAAGGAGAGAGGGTATCAACGCAGGGAAGACAAATTGTAAGTTCTAATGTGGGATGATACCGGTCTTCTGGCATAACTAGTGGGTCAATTCTAGATACCGTGACTTCAGACGGATCTAAAGCAAATACAAGATCTAATTGTCTGTTTAGTGAATTACGTATAAAGCTAACTTGCTGTAATGATAATTCTAACAGGCCGTCAACGAATTCATGGTCAGATAAAGGGGTAGAGACAAGTAAGTCAGTGGAAAGGGACCAAGAAATGTCAGGGAGATTGAAATCACCCAAAACAATCAAAAGATCCTTTTCGGAAAGATGAGATAAAACAGTTTTTATTGCAGACAAATGTTGCTCATAAATTGTTAAGTCGGATCCAGGTGGAATATAAGAACAAGTTACATAAATAAAAAAAGATTTCAAAGAAACTTTAACACCAACGAATTCTATTTCATTGGGATTAAGAAAGTATATCCTTTCCGATGTTAGAGTAGAGTTAACGGCAACCAGCACCCCACCCCCCCTCCGAGGACAGCGATCAGTTCTATACGTATTGAAATTTTTGGACAGATTTTCAGAGTCTGATATCTCCGGTTTCTGCCAAGTCTCAGTAAAGGCCAGAAAGTCTTCCGAAAAGGCAGAGGAGTCAGCATAAAGCTTAGGTAGCTTCATATTAAGTCCCCTAACATTTTGATAGGCCAAAAATAAACTGCTCAGTTTTTTGGCGCAGGTACTGTCGTGGAAGGCCTATTATAAGTTCTCCGTCTGTTTGAAAACAAATTCTTTAATGACCAATTCATCATTAAGCCAAAAACTTTTAGAATTTAGTACATTAAATACTTAAGGAGGAGCAGATATTTTAAATATTTTATTATACCCGTTACTCGTAGAGTAAAAGGGTATACTAGATTCGTCGGAAAGTATGTAACAGGCAGAAGGAAGCGTTTCCGACCCCATAAAGTATACATATTCTTGATCAGGATCACTAGCCGAGTCGATCTAGCCATGTCCGTCTGTCCGTCTGTCCGTCTGTCCGTCTGTCCGTCTGTCCGTCTGTCCGTATGAACGCTGAGATCTCGGAAACTATAAGAGCTACAATACTGGGATTAGGCATGCAGATTCCTGAGGTTCCTGCGCAGCGCAAGTTTGTTTCAAAAGAGTGCCACGCCCACTCTAACGCCCACAAACCGCCCAAAACTGTGGCTCCTACAGTTTTGATGCTAGAACAAAAATTTTAACTGAAATGTGTTGTCCTCATCAATACCTACCGATTGACCTAAAAAAAATTGCCACGCCCACTTTAACGCCCACAAACCGCCCACAAACTTCAAAAAATCGTAAATATGAACGCGGATATCTCGGAAAATATCAAAGATAGAGAAACGGGATTTAAGATTTAGATTCCGTAGGATTGAGCGCAGCGCAAGTTTGTTACGCGAATATGCCACGCCCACTCTAACGCCCACAAACCGCCCAAATCTGTGGCGCCCACAATTTTCATGCTAGATAAAAAATTTTAACTGAAATGTATTGTTCTTGTCAATACCTATCGATTCATCTAAAAAAAACTTTGCCACGCCCACTCTATCGCCCACAACGCTTAAATCTGTCTACCGCTGGTAGGTGGCGCATTTGCTGCTTGCATATCTCCATTTTCCTTTGGTCCCTTTACCTGAGTAACGGGTATCTGATAGTCGAGGTACTCGACTATAGCGTTCTTCCTTGTTATACCCGTTACTCGTAGAGTAAAAGGGTATACTAGATTCGTCGGAAAGTATGTAACAGGCAGAAGGAAGCGTTTCCGACCCCATAAAGTATATATATTCTTGATCAGGATCACTAGCCGAGTCGATCTAGCCATGTCCGTCTGTCCGTCTGTCCGTCTGTCCGTCTGTCCGTATGAACGCTGAGATCTTGGAAACTATAAGAGCTACAATACTGGGATTAGGCATGCAGATTGCTGAGATTCCTGCGCAGCGCAAGTTTGTTTCAAAAGAGTGCCACGCCCACTCTAACGCCCACAAACCGCCCAAAACTGTGGCTCCTACAGTTTTGATCCTAGAACAAAAATTTTAACTGAAATGTATTGTTCTCATCAATACCTACCGACTGACCTAAAAAAAAGTTTGCCACGCCCACTTTAACGCCCACAAACCGCCCACAAACTTAAAAAAATCGTAAATATGAACGCGGATATCTCGGAAAATATCAAAGATAGAGAAACGAGTTTTAAGATTTAGATTCCGTAGGCTTGAGCGCAGCGCAAGTTTATTACGCGAATATGCCACGCCCACTCCAACGCCCACAAACCGCCCAAGTCTGTGGCGCCCACAATTTTCATGGTAGATAAAAAATTTAAACTGAAATGTATTGGTCTCGTCAATACCTATCGATTGATTTAAAAAAAAATTTTGCCACGCCCACTCTAATGCCCACAACGCTTAAATCTGCCTACCGCCGGTAGGTGGCGCATTTGCTGCTTGCATATCTCCATTTTCCTTTGGTCCCTTTAGCTGAGTAACGGGTATCTGATAGTCGAGGTACTCGACTATAGCGTTCTTCCTTGTTTTTTAATTGAAGATATCCTACGAACATATGGAAATTTAAACTCCTCCACTGTGATGTTTTGAGATGGGAATTCCTGTTGTATAAATTCCAAAACATCTGCAGATGTGGTTTCAGGTGTTAAACGAGACACAAATAATTGCTTTCTGTATGGAACAACCGAGAGGCTCTTTCTTCCACCACCAGCAATCTGAACATCGTTCGTCTGATTATCGAGACTAGGGACTCCTATAGAGGTAACTTCCCCTGTAGGCACAGAAAGCTGCGTAGGGCTTGAAACGTTAGGCTGACTAGCAGAAACAGGGACTCCAGAGCTTTTGATACCTATGGGTACTGCTGTGAGTGAAGCTTTAGGTCCCCCAGCCCCAGTGGATGCCGACATTGCTGCCGTTACCGATCGGACTAAAATATTTGAAGCTAAGTTGGGATTTGGAACTTATGCCTTTACTTGAACAGATTTTGAAGGAGCGGTCTTTTTGCGATTAGGTGACCCTACTGACGTTTTTTTATTATCAAGGTCCGCCTTAAACTCTTTAAAATCAGCAACTACGCTCATGAGTTTATCGAACAGTTTCATAAAACGATCATTGGTCAGCGCAACATAGCCATCCAAATCACGATCTATTTCCACGCATGAGGCACAAGTCCACGAAAAACCAACACGCAGATCAATATAATCTTTTACTCTGCCAACAAGTCCAGTACATTTTGGGTGTATGACTATATTGCAGAGACGACAGTAAATAAAAACGTCGTTAGGTGACGATCCAAACTGACAATCTTTTTTGCAACAAAAAAGAGCCATTTTTAATTTAAGAAAAAAATTATTAATAAAACCAAAGAATCAAAAGAATTATAAATACCTCACTTGATTTGACACTGGGATCAAACAAATAAAAATGTAGACACAGAAGAACGCAAAAGTATAAGAGCGCGTAGAGACTGCGAGAGCGAGAGAGCGCAACAGAGTGGCTGTCGACTGAGCGTGGCTTGCGAAACACAAACAAAATATACACGACAACATTTTAGACGACAAGAAACGGGAGAGAGATTACAAGAAAGTTATGGGAAACAACAACAAAAGCTATTGAAACCAATGCACCACAGCGTACAGAAGTTACAATAACAAAATGCACAGGCTAAAAACAGAGTTAGGTTTTGTTTAAATTTCTACAATAAAATAGACAATTAAACATAAACAGACGATTTAAAACACAAGCACGGCTGGTTATGATGGACTAAGTCACAAAGCAAGGCACCAGTATCACAGAATTAATGACAAATTGACAAAAATCACAGAGCACAAGATAAACACAACCGGTCACAAACGACGCTGAGTCGATTTTTGATTTTTTCCAATAAAAAGGAACACTACTCATAAATTAAAAAGCACCTTAAACATGCACAACTCACAAATTGAATTTACAAAGAGAGGAATAATAGAGAATTTTAAGCAAAAATTAGTTGAAAATGAAAGGAGAATAGGAGGACATATGGATTTAGGAAGAAGGTGTCTGAACAGATTCTTCACCGTCCAATACAAAAGTGCTATGGTAGGAGTTAAATGTCATTATAATAATATATATAGAAGACCACATTCTAGGCGAAGTCTAAGTAAATCTAAACGTACAAATTTAAAATATTTATCTAGTCGCCACCGCCACCGAAAATCTAAACGCAATACTAATACCCCCCTAGCAACGTAAAGAATTAATTGTTTTAAATTTGCAGAAGTTTTATACCATTCAGTAATTAATGCAGAGACACGGAAAGATGGGATTGTTTATGAAAAAATATCAAAGGATGCTGATCTTCTTTCCAAACAAGAGAGTAAAAGAGAAGAGATTGAAGAAGAAGAAACAGGTTATCTTAGTGATGGTCCACAAATCCATGAAATTGAAATCGATGAAGCAGAAAGAATTAATGGGCTATATTTAAGAACGAGAAATTTAGCAGCTCAAATGATGATTGAATATTTAAATAAAAAAGAAAGTCAGATTAGCACAGATAAAATACAAATTAATGATATTAAGGATTTCAAAATAACTAATAGTGATATTATATCATAATCTGATTGAGTAGGGAAATATGTTTCTTTTTGCAGAATATAAAAATAGAAGATGAAAATAATAGTTCGAGTAAATTAAAAAAAGGTGAGTTTCATATATATATATTTATATATATATATATGTGGGAGTGATATTACGAGAATCACCCTAACAATCACGATCTAGACAACGAGAACGACGAGCAGTAACACACATTCCAGAAGAAGACGACCGAAAAGAAGTAAAAGGACGAGAACAACGACGATAAGACGATAGCGACGAGTAGAGGCAGTATTTGACGAGATCTGATCCAAAGAAGACGTGCTTATGTGAAAAGCAAAACGACGCGACGACGGTCTTAATTATACTCACATTGTAACATACCCCATATTTATCATATCATTTAAATAAATACTTAAACTTATATACTTTAAAAATAATAAAAACCCCACATTTGGGTGCTCGTCCGGGAAGTATCCGAGAAAGGTGAAAGTGATCAGTGAAAACGTTGTACGAGGTGAAAGGGTGGACACATAAACCCTTCGTGAAACATTCATTTTTTCAATTATGGCGTGTCTAAATGATTTAATTTCTAACAATTTGAAAAATGCGTCAAAGGGAAGCATTTGTGCTTTGCACAAATTTGTCTTTGAAAAAGAGGGAGACAGGAATAATCGCATACGACTTCGCGAATTTTCTGGTTTATAAAGCCAAAAGTGTATACGTGCAGCAAAACTAACTGAAAGAGATTTAATTTCAATATGCCTAATTTTGAATATAAGCCACGACGTCGAAAACATGCAATTGCATATTTTTCAAAATCTTCGATTTGACCAACTTCTCGGTGGCAACGAAGTGGAAGATCCAGAGGAATCTGATGAAGACAGAGATGATGACGAAGAGAACCAAAGCGACGACGAAATCGAGAGTATGGTTCCAAAGAAGAAGGTTGAAAGAGACCAAAAGAATAATTCGCAACCAGTACCAATTCAATACAATGAAATGCCGCGTTTCGCTTTAAGTAATCGCGATATAGAGGAATCTATAAAACAATTCGAAGGCACAGACGAAATTCCAGTCGACGTCTGGATAAGTGATTTTGAAGACCAAGCTGTACTTATGGGTTGGAACGATATGCAAAAGCTAATCTTTGCCAAAAAATCGCTCAAAGGTGTCGCGAAATTGTTTGTGTTGAGCGAGAAAGGAATAAATTCGTGGAGTGCATTGAAATCGTGTTTGTTGAGCGAGTTCAGATCGAGAGTGAGCAGCAAACAAATTCACAAGCAACTTGGAGAGAGAAAACGACGTGCAAACGAAAGTGTACAGGAATACTTTTACCGTATGAAAGATATTGCCTCACGGGGAAATGTTGAAGAAGACGCTCTCATCCAATACGTGATCGACGGTATTGATGAACTCTCAATTAACAGGTCTATGCTTTATGGAGCTAGAAACATGACCGAATTCAAATACAAATTGAAGGACTACCAAACGATCAGTGCAAAATCCCATTTTGGCGAAAACAGTGCTAAAGAAAAGAAAGCTCAAATAGTGCACGGTTGTTCGAAAACTGGCAAGAAAGAAATCGTTTGCTACAATTGTGGCGAGAAGGGACATCTGTCTAGTGGCTGCAACAACAATGAGAAAGGCAGAAAGTGTTTTAAATGCAACAAATTCGGTCACATCTCCAAAAACTGCCCCCAAGGCGACAAATCAGTCGAAGAGTGCAAGCCAAACGCGCGTGTTTTATGTGAGCACAACAACATGACGAGCAAAGTTGTTTCAATCAAAAACCAAAATTGTATTGCCCTATTCGACGCAGGCAGTAAATATAATATTTTGCGCGAAGACATTTACGATGAGCTAGCTTTGCCGAAGCTGAAGGAGTGCAGTGTATACTCAATTGGATTTGGAAAAAATCGCAATGCCAATAAGATCAAGCCAATTGGACAGTGCAAGCAAGCAGTGTGGATCGACAGCAGTGCCTACGAATTGAACTTCTTCATAGTTCCGCTCGATTGTATGGACACTCGTATGATCATCGGCGAAGAACTGTGCTTGCAAGCAGAAATATCGTTCGGTCCAAGTGGTTTGCTTGTGCGAAATTTAAATAACCTTTGCGAAGAGAACATCCCATCTAACTTGCTGAAAATTGACACGGTTATTAACAACGATGAACTTGATATAAACGAATCAGCTGGTGAGTGCGCGAAGCAAGAAGTGAGTGAACTAATAATGAATTACAAGCCGCTTAAATCGAAGTCGACAAGCATTGAAATGAAAATCCTTCTAAACGACGAATCGCCAATTTTCTCGCGTCCGCGCAGATTCGCTTTTGCTGAAACGAACGTTATCGACGAGCAGATCGAGCAATGGTTGGATAACGGTATAATCGAGGAGTCCGACTCCGAATTCACAAGCCCGGTAGTGCTTGCGAAGAAAAACGACGGATCGCAACGACTCTGCGTAGATTTCAGGCGTATAAACAAGGTAATCGTAAAAGATCATTTTCCGTTGCCCCTGATTGACGACCAGCTCGACCGCCTGCAAAAAGCGTTGGCATTCAGCATAATCGATTTGCGGAATGGCATTTTCCATGTGCCAGTCGCCGAATCTAGCAGGAAGTACACCTCATTCGTGACGCAAAGTGGGCAATACCAATTCCTAAAGGTGCCTTTTGGTTTGTCAAACTCACCAGGTGTGTTTCAGAGACACATAAATGCGATTTTCCGAACTCTGTCCCGTAGAGGAATCGCTCTCCCTTATGTAGACGACATAATTATCCCAGCGAAGGACGAAAAGGAGGCGGTGTCGAATCTCACCGAAGTTATATCAACTTGCAGCGAATATGGTCTCGAGCTTAACCTAAAGAAATGCCATTTTCTGCAGACACGTATCCAGTTCTTAGGTCACAAACAAAACCATTTCTCCGACTCCTCAGAAGATCGACGCAGTTTCGAAATTCAAGACGCCACAGAACCTCAAGCAGCTAGAAAGTTTTCTAGGTCTCACAGGATACTTTAGAAAGTTTATCCAAAATTATGCTCTGATTTCGAAACCCTTGACTGACCTTACCAAAAATAAAGCTGAATTTGTTATTGGCCCTGATGAAGAGAACGCTATTGAATCCCTAAAGAAATACCTGACTTCCACACCTGCTTTAGCTATTTACAGCCCGAAGTACGAAACCGAGGTACACACTGACGCCTCCATAGATGGGTTTCACCCAGTCTACTTTATGAGTAGGAAAACCACGGATGCGCAGCGTAAATATTCCAGCTACGAGTTAGAGGTGCTAGCGATCATCGAAGCTATAACCAAGTTCAGAGTTTATCACCTTGGCATCCCATTCAAGATTGTCACCGATTGCAATGCATTCACCAAGACGCTGGACAAGCAAAGTCTGTGCACTAGAGTGGCACGTTGGGTATTATTGCTTCAAGAGTACGACTACAAAGTCGAACACCGTTCAGGTACACGTATGAAGCACGTTGACGCTCTCTCCAGATACCCAATAATGACCACCGTTGACGACTCCGTAGACCTTGGTTTTAAACAAGCTCAAGAAAAGGACGAACACTTGAAGGCTATCTGCAAAATAATCGAAGACTCTGACTCACCCTACGACGACTATTTTCTTAAGTCCGGAATCTTATACAAGAGAGTCAACGACGCAGAACTTCTTGTTGTTCCCAGAGACATGGAAAGACAGATCATAGCCAGAGCACACGAACGAGGACATTTCGCCGTCAAAAAGACGAAGGAGATGATTTACAATGAATATTTCATCCAAAACATTGACGAAAAAATCAAGAAATTCATCGACTGCTGTATTCCGTGCATTTTAAGCAACCGCAAGCGTGGCAAGCAGGAGGGCTGGCTGCATCCATTGCACAAAGAAGACTTTCCATTGCACACCTACCACATCGACTTCTTAGGTCCACTAGATTCTACAAGCAAGAATTACAAACACATACTCGCCGTCATCGATTCTTTTACGAAGTTCTGCTGGCTTTATCCTACAAAGTCAACGACCGCAACCGAAGTCATTACAAAGCTACGAGGACAAAGTAATGTGTTTGGTAACCCAGCTTGTATCATTTCGGATCGAAGTTCAGCTTTCTTAGCCCAAGATTTTCTACAGTATTGCGACGATGAAAATATAAAGGTAGTCAAGTCTACGACAGGCCTACCACGGGTTAACGGACAAGTGGAGCGATAATCAATGCCATAATTATCCCAGTTTTGTCAAAACTCAGTGTGGATGATCCTACAAAATGGTACAGACACGTTGATCGAGTTCAACAAGCCATCAACTCTACTTTCTCGAGAAGCATCAACTCCACACCTTTTGAGCTTCTAATCGGTGTCAAAATGAGAAACAAAGATGACCACTAAATATAGAAGAAAGTAAGCAAGTTGAATGTAATTCCAAGAAAATATTTTAATTCTTCTATTAAATTCAAATTTTATAATGTTCTGAATTGGTTTATTTGGTTAATACATTTTCATAAATGTTAACATTAACCTGTAAGTAAAAGCGATGTTTGTTCTGTTAAATAAAAATTTTATAATAATAATATTGTGAATTGTAATATTTGGTTTATACATTACCTTAAATTTTAACCTTTAAATATAAAGCGATGTTATATATATATGATATATATTATAGGTTACATTTATTATTTTTTTTAGAATCTACTAAATTTAATTCTAATTCTGTATAAAACTTTTCAAATGTACAATCATCTATATTTTTCTTAAATTTTTCTATTTCAATCTCTTGATAATTATTTCTATTAGGACAATTCTCTATTTCTTTTATTCTTTGTTCATAAACATAAATTTTTGAATCTATTTCATTAAGTTTATTTTCTAATCTTTTTTCTTCTATTTTATAATGTCCATATTGTAGTGTATTAATTTTATTGTCTTGTCTGAGAACTACTTTTTTACATTTAATTGTTGATAAAAGATGATTTTTAGATCTAATCATTGACATAGAGCCTACCACTTCCTCTTCCGAAAACAAACATTTTTTAAAACTGTTAAAAGTTTATTGATCTATTGCACTTATTTTAACACCCTTTGATTTTTTCACTGTTTTTTCAGAGCTGTCATTACTATTAGATGTTTTAAAGGCATACATTTTTGATCTCAAACCAACAAATTCAGTCATAGGTCTTCCATTGAGTTCATCTTTAAAAAAACCCGACCTTTTTATATTAGCTTTAGGAAAATTATAGAGATTAAGTAATTAATCAGAATAATCTGATGTATCAAACTTCATCTCAATATCATTCTGAATATCTTTATAAAACTCTTCAGTTTTAATAGTATATATGAGTGATTCTTTGTGAAACGTATCGAGATTTTCATTATGGTCTCAAAACGGTTTCATATTTTTATCACGATATTATACCATTTATACAGGATTTTAAAAATATTAAAAAAAGGTATCCATTTGACAGAAGCAAAGATATGGCGATGCCTTTTTTGTTAAGATTGTGTATAACTTTATTGTTTGTCTTGGGCTGATAGAATTAATTTTTTATAGCATCATTGACAAGAATATTAAAATGATATAAAATGAGAAAGTGGGCTCCCATTTAAAGAAGCGATGTAAGCCACCGCATCTATCTGACGAGGTCAAAATTCCAGCCCAAGATAAACAATAAAGTTTTCCGATTTGTCCCAATTTGGTGGGACGAACGTACAATATCTCTGGGCTAGTCGCGTCGTTTAAGTAGCGCGTAAAACGGTCGAAAACAGTTCGTTACAACATAATTTAATAGTAATAACAAGAAAAGAGTGCTTTGATTTTGATTTAATATAAACTGTTTTAATTAATTCTGGGGAAACCCATGGAGGTCCCACGTCAAAATTTGTAGGATTCAACAAGGATTATGTTTAGAACATTATACTTATTTTTTATAAAAATTAAAAATGCCGGTTTGCAGAAAACCGCGATTGAATTTTTTTTTTAAGTTTGTACTATAATTTGCTTGGAAACTGTTTTTATCTTAAAGGTTGGCAAAAATAATAATTAAGGAAAATTTTTTTTTATTTTTTACACCATGTAATTTAAATAATTTAATATAATTATAATGAAAATCATACATTTTCCATTTCGAACAATCTAATACAGCAAAACCTAAATACAAGTATAAAGGTTTGTTGTACAACACATTTAATTTTTTCAGTTGAAAGGCAAAGAAGTTTTCTGAAAACTGTTTTACACTATGGAAGTTTGACTTTGATATAAGAGATCTACCACAATGCCTTTTTGGGCCAGAAGAATCTGATGGTGAAGCACTTTCCCATTCAGTAATTAACTTAATATCAACGCGTTTGTCCACATTTTCCATGGTTTTTCCATAGACAGCATTATTTAAAAGTTTAAAAAATCTTTTTCAAATGTATTTTTTGCATTAGTTCTTTGGAATGTATTCAAATCAATATATGTTTTTAACCAAAGCTTCTGAAAGAAGCGAAGACCTCTATGAATTTTTGTTAGAATTAATCCATTTTCTTTACACTGTTGAAGATTTTTATAATGAATTATATATTTTTCTTTATCCCTTAAATCAGCAATTCATTATTTTATTTCGTCTGACTTTGTTGGTAACTGATTATTACAACAAAATGGAAGATCATTGTGTTTATTGTGCAATTTAAAAGGATATTTTAAATCTACCTCAACAATGTATCCATATTCACTAACATCTGCAATCTCTGTAATGTTTATACTACCAAGTTCTCCCCTTGAAATCCATTCAAAACCTCCATATGGTAAAGATTGTGACATAGCCCAACCACACAAATTATTTGCATCCAAATAAATCAAATATGATGATTTTTGAGTACTATCAAAATTCTCAACATATTTATTATTTGCTTTAACATATCTACATGTACATTGTACTAAGCCACCACGAATACAACTTTGAATAAATTTGTACTGATCTATATCAGTTAATAAATCTAATTCAATTTTAGTAAATTTTAACATAGCTTCCCATGATAATCCTGGTGTAGTGAAAAAATGTGCTGGATCGAGTGAATAAATTTTAGTACAAAGTCTTCGAAAGTTTTCAAAGACATCAGACATTAATAAAACATCTGTTTTTATACCCTTGCAGAGGGTATATTGATTTCAGTCAGAAGTTTGCAACGCAGTGAAGGAGACGTTTCCGACCCCACAAAGTATATATATTCTTGATCAGCATGACTAGACGAGTCGATCTAGCCATGTCCGTCTGTCCGTCTGTCTGTCCGTTTTTACGCAAACTAGACTCTCAGTTTTAAAGCTTTCGGGCTGAAACTTTCCCAAAAGTCTTATATCTTTTGCAGGTAGTATATAAGTCGGAACCAGCCGGATCGGGCAACTATATCTTATAGCTCCCATAGGAATATTCGGAAAAAAAGTTTACAAAAATTATATCGTTGGTGTTTTTTAGCATATAACCTCCTAAGCTTGGAAATAACATTTTTTAATTAGTTTTGAATTTTGAATTAAATTTTATCGAAATCGAACGATTATATCATATAGCTGCAATAGAAACGATCGGAAAATTGGTGGAAAAATAATATGAAACCAATTATAGCTTCGGTGTATTTCAACATATAACCTCCAACGCTTGGAAATAACATTTTTTAAATAGTTCTGAATTTCGAATTTAATTTTATCAAAATCTGAAGACTATATCATAAAGCTGCATTAGAAACGATCGGAAAATTGGTAGGAAAATAATATGAAACAAATTAGTACAAGGTCTTCGGAAGTTTTCAAAGACATCAGACATTAATAAATTTCAATATAATTCAAATATAATTCTAAATAATCCTTAAGATTCTTACAATAAAACTCATTCCATACCTTTTGCGCGTGAGTATAATTTTCAATCGAACATTCAATTTCGGTTAAGGAACTATAGAAAGCTTCTCTAGAAGAATCTAAATATTCATATGGAAATACACCCTCTCTTCGCATTAAGTTGAAATGATTTTCATTAGGGAAAAATAATCTTGTTATATACATTCGTTCACTATCTAGATTTGAAGCTAAGGTATCTAATGCAGAAGGCATAAATCGAAACGAATCTAGAAAACGGATTTCAAAGTTATCACCATTACTTATAGTTAAAATTTTTGAAATTTAGATATATTGTTCCTTATTTAATGGAATTACCTTTATTTCACCAGGTATGATTGCCAAATCTTTTATATATAGATGGCAATCATAACTGGTGAAATTGTGGAAGAAAACAGTAATAAATTTTGGAACTTTATATTTAAAATTGCACTCATTATGTGCTGCACCCCTAAATTTTCCTGTGAAGTGACAGTGATCCCTAACTCTATCCAATAAAAGAGGAGTGTTGCATATATGACAATTATTAGATTTTTTGAAATCATCTTCTTCACCATCTGACATTATTATAGGAACAGGTTTTGAAATATGGTTTTCATATATAAAAGTTAAATTTTCTATTAGAGATAACAGGAAATTCATTCCTGACTTGAATCTAGTTTCTAAAACAAACTTATCTAAACTGTTATCATGTGCACACTTTATACAGTATGCATATGAAACAGGTTTATGTTTATTTATAATATTTAAGTTTAACGTTTCGTTTTTATTAATCGGTTGAAGGATGCATTCAAAGTCAGCGTAAACTGTGAATGGTACCATCACTTCCTTTTGAACATTCGTGTACCGTAAAGTGGCATCCTTCAAGTTGGGTAAGCGTGAAACTTTTTTCCCACAGACTTCTGAATGTCGGTTGGCAGCATCTCCACTCAACGAGTAATTTAAACAAATTTGAAAGAACCATTTTTTTGATTTATCTCTAGAAACTTGAGAAGAAACCAAACTAAAATAAAGATAATCACAAGAAAAAACAAGGAAGAACGCTATAGTCGATTACCTCGACTATTAAATACCCGTTACTCAGCTAAAGGGACCAAAAGGAAATGGAGATATGCAAGCAGCAAAGCGAGATTGAAATGCGCCACCTACCGGCGGAAGATAGATTTAAGCGTTATGGGCGTTAGAGTTGGCGTGGAAAAATTTTTTTTGATCAATCTATAGTTATTGACGCGACCAATACATTTCAGTTAAAATTTTTTATCTAGCATGAAAATTGTGGGCGTAGGCTTGAGCATAGCGCAAATTTGTTACGCGAATATGCCACGCCCACTATAACGTCCACAAACCGCCCAAACCTGTGGCGCCCACAATTTTCATGCTAGATAAAAAATGTACAAAATGTTAACTGAAATGTATTGGTCTCGTCAATACCTATCGATTGATCCAAAAAAAATTTGCCACGCCTACCCTAACGCCCACAACGCTTAAATCTGTCTTCCAACGGTAGGTGGCGCATTTAAATCTCGCTTTGCTGCTTGCATATCTCCATTTCCCTTTGATCCCTTAAGCTGAGTAACGGGTATCTGATAGTCGAGGTACTCGACTATAGCGTTCTCCCTTGTTTTTGGATGTTTACTTTTTGTATAATACCTATACAGTACTTGGTTTTGAATGGTTACTATCTGTATAGTATCTGTAAAGTACTTGGTTTTAGATGGTTACTAAATGTATTATGAGTTGCTATAGTCTCTTATTAAGAATTATCAAAGCACACAAGTTAAAGTTTCTAGGCCAAACACACTTGCAGTGAACTGTCATTACCTGACCGTCATTAAAGTCACATGCCCAAGACCCAAGGACATTGAATAAAATACTTTCCCTTCATTTGTGCCTGTAGTTTTAATTACAGTCAGAAACAAATTTTGTAGGATCATTCAATATTTTTATACCCGTTACTCGTAGAGTAAAAGGGTATACTAGATTCGTCGGAAAGTATGTAACAGGCAGAAGGAAGTGTTTCGGACCCCATAAAGTATATATATTCTTGACCAGGATCACTAGCCGAGTCGATCTACCCATGTCCGTCTGTCCGTCTGTCCGTATGAACGATGAGATCTCGGAAACTATAAGAGCTACAATACTGGGATTAGGCATGCAGATTCCTGAGATTCCTGCGCAGCGCAAGTTTGTTTCAGTAGAGTGACACGCCCACTCTAACGCCCACAAACCGCCCAAAACTGTGTCTCCTACAGTTTTGATGCTAGAATAAAATGTTTAGCTGAAATGTATTGTTCTCATCAATACCTATCGATTGACTCAAAAAAAAGTTTGCAACGCCCACATTAACGCCCACAACGCTTAAATCTGTCTACCGCCAGTAGGTGGCGCATTTGCTGCTTGCATATCTCCATTTTCCTTTGGTCCCTTTAGCTGAGTAACGGGTATCTGATAGTCGAGGTACTCGACTATAGCGTTCTTCCTTGTTTTAATCCTTGAATCCACTGGTTCAACAACATTCTTCTTATGTTGCTCCGTTTGCAGATGATGAGTCCACGAAATGTTACCCGATAGGGTAATGTTGCACTTTGCACAATACTTATTCATTTTATTTGTTTTGATTTTTGTTTTGTTTTTGGAAGTATTGTATTGTATTGTTATTTGTACTTTTCACTTTATTATACTTTACTTTAACTGTAAAGTACTTTACGTTTTATAAATTTGATAAGTTCACACAACACAAATCTGGGTAGTTCACAATTCACACAACTTTACTTTACATTTAGTAAAGTATTTTAATTTTTATCAATTCGATAAGTTTACACAAATCGAATTCGTATGGAACGTAAATTAACACGACTTTACTTTAGCTTGGAATTATCGGAGGGTTCGCACGACGATTCTAGATGGTTTGCTCAACTCAAATAGTTTTCTAAAACTGAACTACTTTCCACATTTCTCCTTAACACATACATTTTTTTCTCTTTCTATACGCGCGTGAGAAAAAATTTTCAAATATGATTAAAGAAAAACGTATTTGACTAAACAAAAGATCTCATTTGTTTTTGTGTATATTCTGTTAGGAACCACAACCACCACCACCATTTTGACCACAAGACCGTAGACAGGTTACACTAACAGATTTCATCTACAACCCTAATTGAATCAACAAAACGCCCACGCATAACAAAACAACGTTTTTGTGTATATTCTGTTAGGAACCACCACCACCAACATCCCTCTTACACTCCTACGCTCACTTTCCCATCTAATGCTCGCTAAAGAGGGGGAGGTTATCGAACTCAAGCTTGTTTCACGCCACAAAAGTATGCGGTCTAATATTCCTCAAGCCAACACCACAAAAGTATGCGGTCCAATATACCTCAAACCAACACCTTTTGACCACAAGACCGTAGACAGGTTACACTAACAGATGTCATCTACAACCCTCTCGTATTAACTATCTACTAGCGTTCTTTCTTGTTTCGTATATATACGACTTCCGTCCACAGTGATCAAATCTAATATCAGTTTCGTCATCACAATCGCTATTTTCCGTATCGCTGTTAATTAACTGATCAAATATAGCTGCTTTTAACAAGTCCAAAGTTTTATTTGGTATGTGATTACATTTTATTGTGATTATTTTCCCTTTACTAGAAATAACAGGATTAGAGAATAAAGGCATTTTATAAATTTCTTGAATAGTACTGGATTATTTCAACGCAGAGAAAACATCGAACAAAGACTACACCATCTCATCCCAAGACAACATCAACAGCAGAGCTTCCCAAGACTACGTTTTGGGCATAACAGATATACTCATGAGCATATCTTCAATAAACAACCCCCACCATAGCGCGTACATTGCATGATACAGCAAGAAACAACACCAATCCCTCAAATCCCATAAATATTCTACGCGAATTTACCAAGGCCATAAGCTTTTACAATAATATATGAAACCTACAAGTACTAAAAGTAATTCTAAATGAATACATTTTTACTGAAAAGCCATGTTAAGAACATAATCCTAACTTAAGGCCCAGTAGCTATAGCTAGAAAAATGTGGTTGCATTGTTCAAATCCCAGATTATAAATATATAAATAAATAAAGAGCTTAAAAAATGGAAAAGAAATTTAATAAAATGTATTTTAATTTTGTTGGAGTAAAAAAAATGTTATACCCTTGCAGAGGGTATTATGATTTCAGTCAGAAGTATGCATCGCAGTGAAGGATACGTTTCCGAACCCATAAAGTATATATATTCTTGATCAGCATCACTAGACGAGTCGATCTAGCCATGCCCGTCTGTCCGTCCGTTCTACGCAAGCTAGTCTCTCAGTTTTAAAGCTATCGGGCTAAAACTTATTTCTTATTGCTGGTCGGATCCAGCCATATCGGACAACTATATCTTATACCTCCCATAGGAATAATCGAAAAAAACTAAAAGAAATTATATCTTCAGTGATTTTTATCATACAATCACCTACGCTTGGAAATCACATTTTTTAATTAGTTCTGAATTTCGAATTTAGTTTTATCAAAATCGGACGACTATATCATATAGCTGCCGTAGGAACGATCGGAAAATTGGTGGGAAAATAATATGAAACAAATCATAGCTTCGGTGTTTTTTGACATATTATTTTATACTATTGTGAAAAAACATTTTGTGTACTTTTAAGAATTTCGCATTAAATTTAATAAAAATCGGACGACTCTAACATATAGCTGTCAAAGAAACGGTCAGAGAATTAAAGAAAAAATATTTTTTAAAAAATTGTGCTTTGTTGGTTTTGATCGTATTTTTTTCTACTCTGGGATATAGAATATTTTAACTTTCAGCATTACGAATTTAATTTAACACAAAAATTACTGAAGCTATCTATCAACAATCCTTAAAAATTTAACATTGTGTTACTAACATTGATTATTTCTTATAACTGCAAAGGTATACAAACATCGGCTTGTCGAAGTTAAATTCCTTTCTTGTTTTCATTTAACTTGCGTCAACATTTGTATACCCTTTACTCGAAGAGGACTTCTTTCGCTGCGCAAGTTTCAGTTTGTCATGTTTAGTACTGACTGTACTCATTTTTCTTGTAACATGCTCTTTATACTTTTTGATGTCTTTGGCGAAATATAGCCGACTATATAATTTGTACTTCTTAAGTAAAAAATACAATACGAATTTTTTAAAAATGTTAATACTAAAATGTTTTAAATACTAAATTCAATTTTAACGGACTAATTTTCTATAACTACACTAAAAAACAAGGGAGAACGCTATAGTCGAGTACCTCGACTATCAGATACCCGTTACTCAGCTTAAGGGAGATACTCAGCTTATGGAGATATGCAAGCAGCAAAGCGAGATTTAAATGAGCCACCTACCGGCGGAAGACAGATTTAAGCATTGTGGGCGTTAGGGTAGGCGTGTCAGTCGATAGGTATTGACGAGACCAATAAATTTCAGTTAAAATTTTTTATTTAGCATGAAAATTGTGGGCGCCACAGGCTTGGGCGGCTTGTGGGCGTTATAGTGGGCGTGGCATATTTGCGTGACTAAATTGCGCTGCGTACAAAGCTACGGAATCTAAATCTGAGATCCCGATTCTCTATCTTTGATAGTTTCCGAGATATCCACGTTCATACTTACGATTTTTCGAAGTTTGTGGGCGTTAAAGTGGGCGTGGCAAACTTTTCTTGGGTCAATCGATAGGTATTGATGAGAACAATACATTTCAGCTAAAAATTGTATTCTAGCATCAAAACTGTAGGAGCCACAGTTTTGGGCAGTTTGTGGGCGTTAGAGTGGGCGTGGCACTCTACTGAAACAAACTTGCGCTGCGCAGGAATCTCAGGAATCTGCATGCCTAATCCCAGTATTGTAGCTTTTATAGTTTCTGATCAAGAATATATATACTTTATGGGATCGGAAACGCTTCCTTCTGCCTGTTACATACTTTCCGACGAATCTAGTATACCCTTTTACTCTACGAGTAACGGGTATAATTATATTGTAATAAAAATGTATAATATGTAAACATAACATTATAAGTAAATTCAAATTACTTAATTTTATTATAATCAAATAATTGACTTACTAATTTTATACAATAATGCTCCTTAAATATTAGGGCATTCACATGTCGCTGCTCCACGAGAATGTTTCCGACGAAATATTAGTCGCTAGCCGAACAGAACGGAGAGACGCAAAAAAAAATAACGGACCGCCCGAAGTTTGTCTCTGCGAGCGTGGAGTGCAGAACTGAAGGGTTCCTTCTGCCTGGTACATACTTTCCGACGAATCTAGTATACCCTTTTACTCTACGAGTAACGGGTATAATAACGAAGCTGTAATTATTTTGCTATTAATTATACCCGTTACTCGTAGAGTAAAAGGGTATACTAGATTCGTCGGAAAGTATGTAACAGGCAGAAGGAAGCGTTTCCGACCCCATAAAGTATATATATTCTTGATCAGGATCACTAGCCGAGTCGATCTAGCCATGTCCGTCTGTCCGTCTGTCCGTCTGTCCGTCTGTCCGGATGAACGCTGAGATCTCGGAAACTATGAGAGCTAGGCTATTGAGATTTGGCGAGCAGATTCCTGAGCTTCTTACGCAGCGCAAGTTTGTTTCAGTAGAGTGCCACGCCCACTCTAACGCCCACAAACCGCCCAAAACTGTGGCTCCTACAGTTTTGATGTTAGATAGAAAATTTTAACTGAAATGTATTAGTCTTGTCCATACCTATCGATTGACCCAAAAAAATTTTTTCTACGCCCACTCTAACGCCCACAAACCTCCCAAGAAAAAAAGCTATGACGTCAGAGCCAGACAGTGCGAAATGTTTTTACGCGTGTATGTGTGTGTATGTAAATAGTTGCCGGCCGAACTTAGCGGCAAAGAGAAAAGCACTGCCGGCGCTCAGAGAGAGCAAAGTGCGCGGCTAACTTATTCTATTGAACAATGAATTTGTCACGCCTACCCTGACGCACACAACGCTTAAATCTGTCTTCCGCCGGTAGGTGGCGCATTTAAATCTCGCTTTGCTGCTTGCATATCTCCATTTCCCTTTGGTCGCTTAAGCTGAGTAACGGGTATCTGATAGTCGAGGTACTCGACTATAGCGTTCTCCCTTGTTTAGATATTATAGTCGTCCGATTTTTAAAATTTAGATTGATATATTGAAGCAATAAAAGAATGTTATTCCTAAGAGTAGAATATAAATTGTCAAAAAACACCAAAGCCATAATTTGAATGTTCTTTTAATAATTGATTGTGTGTCTGAAAAGTTATAGTTGCACACGATAACATGGTGGACTTGAGGGCATCTTTTTCTGCTAAGTCTGCTGTGTCGTTACCAGGAATATATTTGTGGTCTGAAATCCACAGTAATAATATTTTTGAGGATGTCTCGAACATTATAAAAAGATTGGTTGCTAGTGTTAGTTCTTGAGGTGCTCTTACCGCGTGTCAGAACAGATAACAAATTTGTTATGGGTAATGGGCTTTTGTTTGCGTTGGTGGTTCTCTTGCCGATCTGCGCAAATGCACAATATTCTGATCCTTGGGATTTTGATTTTTTTTTTTCGATTTTATGTATAGATGTTACAACGTATGCACGAATGTATAAGTTTTAACAATATATGTACGGCCAGATATAAAGTTTTTCGTACATACATATGCAAAGTGGCCGCAGGTAGGAAGGGAAATAGAAAGAAAAATCGAGAAGTAAATTATTTAATTTATAATTCGAGTGGTTGACTGCAGACAGGCACACAAAAAAGGCTTTGCTTTTCAGTTTAAAGATCCGGGTCGAAGCACCAAAATGGTGGGTGGAGCGGGGGGAGCTGAGGCGTTGGTGGTGTGCTGCGGCGTAGTTGACTTGCTGGAGAAGCGGGACGCTGGTGGTGGCTATACATAGCTTACTTCCATTGTATGGATTACAATTTTACAATTACAATATTTAATCTATACTTGAATAATTTGAGGTCGCCTGCAAATAACAAAAACTTAAAGTAGGATATGCAACTATAAATAAAACGAATAGAAAAGAACCCAAAGCACTTCCTTGAGGAAGGCCAGATGTTGCCACACACGGGATCAAGAAAATCCCACTGTTTTCGACTCTATATACTGTGTTGGCTAAGACGGACATAATCAACTTAAGAAAGGACAAGTAGAAAACCATTTGTTTAAGTTTTGCAAATAGAGCATTTTTATATTATTGACAGATGTCCTTTTATCGATAGGGTATCGTTAGGCTGAAGATCTAGCACTAGATGTAGACACACTGCCATATCTAGCCTTTTTCAGGACAGACTTTTTTTTGTAAGATGTAGCCAGAGAAACCCTGTTTAGATTGTATTTTCCAGAAAACTCTCCCAGCATCATGCATTCTGCGTTATAAAATGAAATGAATGGTTCTTTGTTTCCGTTTTATTTTGCATCTCTCCTTTTTATAATGGAATCACTGTGACCAACCCCTTGGAAAGCGAAGTTGACGGCTGTCGAGAAGTTTGCAATTGGTAGCAAGCTACCGCAGCCTGTTCGCGACAATTTTATCCATGAGCTTATCTATGCATGGGTTTAAAGATATATGTATGAACTCACTGCTGTCTTTAAAAAATTTTGTTTTGTGTATGCGTATGCCTGTGCTTTCTTACATTGTTAAGGTATGTGGCTGTTAGGAATATCTTTGTATAGGTTTATAAGTCTTTGAGTTATAGGGAACGACATATTCTTCAGTATTCTAACTTTCAAAGTCATGTCTTCTGAGATTATGTAGGTGTAAGCCCGAGGAAACAATAATCTAAATCGCCCTTTCTAAGTGCATATATGGCATTAAGAACCGAAAAATGAACGAAAAACAAGGAAGATCGCTATAGTCGAGTACCTCGACTATCGATACCTCAGCTAAAGGGAACAAAGGGAAATGGAGATATGCAAGTAGCAAAGCAAGATTAAAAGGCGCCATCTACCGGCGGTAGACAGATTTAAGCGTAATGGGCGTTAGAGTGGGGTGGAAATTTTTTGATCAATCGATAGGTATTGACGAGACCAATACATTTCTGTTAAAATTTGTTATCTAGCATGAAAATTGTGGGCGACATAGACTTGGTCGATTTGTTGGCGTTAGAGTGGGCGTGGCATAGTCGCATAGCAAACTTGCGCTGCGTTCAAGGCTACGGAATCTAAATCTGAAATCCCAATTTTCTATTTTTGATAGTTTCCGAGATATCCACGTTCATATTTACGATTTTTTGAAGTTTGTGGGCGTAGTAGTGGAAGTAGCAAACTTTTTTTTGGGTCAATCGATAGGTATTGATGAGAGCAGTTCATTTCAGTTAAAATTTTTACTCTAGCATCAAAACTGTAGGAGCCACAGTTTTGGGCGGTCGGTGGGCGCGGCACGCTGCTGAAACAAACTTGCGCTGCTTAAGAAGCTCAGGAATCTGAATGCCAAATCTCAATAGCCTAGCCTTATAGTTTCCGAGATCTCAGCGTTCATCCGAACGGACGGACGTGGCTAGATCGACTCGGCTATTGATCCTGATCAAGAATATATATACTTTATGCGGTCGGAAACGCTTGCTTTTGCCTGTTACATACTTTCCGACGAATCTAGTACACCCTTTTACTCTACGAGGAATGGGTATAATTACGGTATTTTATCGTTAGACGGCCGTATTTCGCCGAATACAACAATCTATAAGCAAATAAGAAATTGTATATAATATTCAAACAGCAAGCTTACCGACTATTTTTCTTTAAAATTAAATTAGACACAAATAACAGTTTTGAGCTTGAGTAGTAGTGAAACGCGATTTCTGGGACAATTTGCATACTAATGGCCCCCGCCCCCTCACTAATAAGCATATTAATGACCCCCGCCTCTCACTAATTAACATATTAATGGCAACCGCCTCCTCATTAATGTATGCGGGCTGTGGGATATTTAGCATATTCAATAAATTATCTGACTTTAAAAGGTTTAGATGCCATAAAAATGTCACGATCATATCCATAAAGAGTATACTTAATTGCCCCCACCCCCACACCACCATGTGACAATACTGATCACGTGACCTTTTTCCCCATTATAAGCAATTAATATTCAGCAGGTGTTGCTGTACAAGGGAGCAAGGTCGCACACTTTCTGCACACCCCCATGTGACTATATTGATCATGTATCCTTTTCCTCATTATCAGCAATTAATATTCAGCAGGTGTTGCTGTGCACGTGAGAAAGGTCGCAAACCCAAAACATCTAAAACCCATAAGGGTTGAAATCACGACTGCGCAACAACTCGCAAGTAGCCGACATATCTCACTCAAGGAAATATTTTCCATTTTCCGTACCCGTAATTTTAACTCGAAATAAATATTTATTTTGGTATTGCGAAAATGTTTTATTACATATTGAAATTAATTTTCTGGCTTCGCTCTGGCGATTTGCATAGAAGAGGCAGGCGCACGTTTCCGACGTCAATTCAGGATTACAAAATGTAAGGTGTTCACCAAAACTCGTAGTTTTGAGATCATGTCCACCTCGATTCATGAACATAGTTTTTGTGTTTAGAAGGTATTAAAAATGCTGACCAATTACCTGTCCTTTAAATTATTTAATAAATTGGTCAATTTCCTTATGAAACTTTATTTGGTTAATTTTGTTTTCTTGCACATCTTTACACATCTAGTCTCAACTTTAAAATAATGTATAAAAATTATTTTATTGTTTGGGAGCTACTTTTAAAAAATGTCAAAAGAATGTATGCATTGTTAAGAGCACAAACCCCGCCCTTAAAGTGTGTTTCACAAAAGGGAAACCGGTTTCCTTTAAACCTGTTTAATGACGGTCAGCCCATTTCCTCGATATTAATGAGCTGACGACTCTCAAAAAACGTCTGTAGAAATCGTTTCTTTTCCACACCTTTCAAATAATTTGTTTTCCGCTTGTAATTGTCCTTAGATAGAGTTTGTGGAAAACTATTTTCTCCATCGTTCCAAAAAATTTTGTGATGTGTATTGGTTAACTAAATTGCAGTCTTTCGAGATGTTTTATTTAGCAAAGTAAAATCATATGGTGGTTCTACTAAAAAACTATTATTTATTTAGAATAAAAATATTATTATTATCAAAGAAACCTTGAACATCAATCGAAACAGTAACTTTCAATATTTTTCTAATGTTAAGCAACTCGTTGTACTAGTCCGTTTAATGGGTTATACAACAAAACGGACATGTATGAGGAGACAGTAAGCTTGGGTATTTACATGACTTGGTGTTTTCAGTTCTATTGAAATTCTCACATCAATAGGACCAGTTTTCACTGATTCGTTTTGATATAAAAGATCAACCACAATAATAGGGGTCTCCAATTCAATTCAAAAATGGTTGTGATTCACGATTACAGTAACTAGTGTGAGGAGTTGAATAACTCCCCACAAATAGAAGCAGCAGCAGATGGCCGGCCGCTTACCAGATACGCGGCGAACTTGCGTAGTAACGGCACGGCGAGGAGAGCGAGAGAGTTTGGAGACCAAGGATGGAGATCGAGAGAGTTTGGAGACCAATGAAGGAGAGCGAGAGAGATTGGAGACCAAGGAGCGGAGAATGAGAGGATGGAGACTTGGCGGGCAGAGCAAGAGTGCCGTGTGCAAAAGCGGATAACGGAACTGCACCGGACTTTGGACTCTCCCGTGAACTTTGGACCGGGAGAAGAAGGGCCACATCTCGGCAGTGGAGCGGCACACAGGCGTGCCACAAGCATCACGGGAATCAGCGGGACGGCAGCAGTGGGCGGAGCATCGATTGAAAGCGGTACGTGAAGGACAAGTGGGTCAACCAGGAGGCACGGACTTTGGACCCGGAGTGGAGAGATCCAGCGGGCCGTGCGCAAAAGGGAAACAACGGTTCCCGGAGGCCCTATATAAGGCCGCAAAGCGCTGGCAGCTGGATCAGTCGATCACGAGGAGTCAAACCTTCAAGATCAGTCAAAGTACCAAGTGAACAATCAGTCAAGCAAGTAATCTACGAGGGAGCTACAACCAAGCGAGTCGTCGGAAGCAGCGCCGTGGGAAGCACACAAGGAGCAAGATCGCCACGTCAAGACGTTCGGGGTTGGGACATCAGGAATTTCCGAATTGAGACACAAGTGGCTGAGTTCCGGAAGGCATCACACGGCTAAGTCAAGGCGTTCGTTTTCCAACTTTGTCATGACCGCACCCTGGCGAGTCGCCCGGCGGGTCTGTCAGAGACAAGCGGAAGAGTCCTACGACGAAGAACCGTCAGTTTGGGGAGGAAAGTTGTCTGGGACCCAGCGTACCTTGCCCGACCAAGCAGGACCTGGCGTGACGGACGAGCGGTAGATCGATTTGCGGTTTCAAGAGGCGATCGCCTGGAGGGCCCTGCGATTACCGGCGAAGTTCCTGAACAGCAACCGCCAAACTCCCCGAGTGCCAGAACGACAAGCTACTGGTCAGGAGACAACGCAGAAGACATCGGCAGCGACGCCAGCAGACATTTCCGGCAGCCACGTTACCATCGCCGCGCGGAGATCATTGGGGAGCGCAGGCGCGTCTCGGACGATAAGCATTAGGGTGAAGCCGGGTGGAACGTTCGTCTGCGCTAGGCGTATAGCGAAGTGAACTGCTAGGCAGCTTCCTGGCGACAGCCTGGACTGTCAGCGCGATCTGAGCAAGAACCTAGCGGGACCGTCCGGGACAGAGCAAGGGACAGGTATTGCCTCGAAAGGCGTCGGCCTGGAGAGCACGGTGACGCTTCCCTAAGCACACAAGGCCGAGCTCTCTGCGAGTCTAAGGCGCAACATGCGACCACGAAGCAGCGCGTCGGCGAGTGAGCAGAGGCGGCCACTACGAGCGTCCCGAGACCCAGGAGCCAAGCGGAAGCCGAGTCAACGCGTCGACAAGCCAGAAGGAGGAGCACAAGCAGCCGGCGGAACCAGAGCAAGGAGAGACAGAAGCCAGCACAGCCACAAACCCGCTGTACCAATACCACGAGAATAAATCCCACTGTTGCCATTTGAACCTTTTGTTTTCTCACTGATCTACGGGGCAGTCACGTCATATAAATTTGGTGGGACGAACACACAATCTTCTGAGCTAGCCGCACGAATCTCGTAGCGAGCAGACATACAAAATCAGATCGTTACATCTGGCGCCCAACGTGATTGTCCCAACAGTGAGAACAGCACAGTAAAAATGGGAAAGAAGTGGACTTACCGCCTCAAGAAGGAAGACTTCGCCCATGTCGCACAGAGGCTCAATGTCGCCCTGGAGGGCAGGCTAGACGACATGAGGAAGGCACTTTTGGAATACTACTCCGAAACAGAGAATGATCCACAACTCGTCGACATCTGGGCCGAGCTGGAGGCAACATACTACGACAGAGCCGGTCCAAGCATTACGCTAACGAACGCTGAAGGGGAAAACCTGGTGGCAAGCCTGAGCATTGACAACATGCAAAAAGAGGCCCACAGGAGAGAATCAAGCCAAGAAAAGAAAACAGCAGCGCTGACCCCGAGACCAAGCCAGTCGGACTATGCAAAGGTCGCTAAACAGGTCCGCGAATGGTCGTTCAGGTTCGACGGGGCGGAAAAACCATTCGAGTTCCTGGAGCAGGTAGAATGGTCCGCCAACACGTACGGTTTGGAGCTTGATATGATCCCTCGAGCGATGCCGGAGTTGCTAAAAGGAAGGGCTTTGAAATGGTTCATCGCCAACAATAAGCAGTGGAGAACTTGGGCAGAATTCATTGAAAGTTTCCACACATATTTCCTGCCAAGAGATTTCTTCACCAGGCTGGCGGACCAGGTCTGGCAAAGGAAGCAAGGCTTCAGCGAGTCGTTCAAGGACTACATGATCGATATGCAGACGATGGTGAGACCACTTAACTATTCTACGAAAGAGACGTTAAGGGTCATTAAAGAGAACTGCACCCAAGCCTACGGATGTTCTTAAGAGCATACAAAGTGTCGGACCTGGACACGCTAATGATCCTAGCCGATGAGTACGAAGAACTTGAAAAGGAACGGGAAGTCTTCGCACAGGAGAACAAGTTCTCAAAGACAAAGTCGGCGTCACCAGCATAGGTGACATGCAGGAGATGCGAGGAGGTAGATAACCAGGACACACGAGGAAACGACCAATGGTCACCACCACGCCAAGCCAGACGACAGCAGGCAACAGAAGCACCACGCGGAGGCCATTGGGCATCACCCCCACAGCAACAGAGACAGCCAATCAATACCTTGTGGAGGCCGCCAAGCAACACACAGAGGCCACAAGATGCCACCCATATCACAGACCCGCAGGAGGCCTGACGGAAATGCGGTGGGAACGGACACTGGGCTAGAGGATGTCGAAACCAGCGGTTGCTGTTTTGCTGGATATGCGGCAAGGTGGGTGTTAGGAGCGTCGATTGCTGCCAACGATCGGGAAATGGCCAGCGATCTCAGCCGCAGAGAGGCGAGCGGGGATCGCACAATGCCACCTCTCCAAGCTAACGGGCAAGCTAATCGAGGAGGAGCAGCAGTTGTCCGCAGCTGTGACGATTGGTGGGAAAAGCTACAAAGCCACAATCGACATCGGAGCAACGGCAAGCTTCGTTAGCGAAGAATTGGCGGAGAATATTGCTGCTCTTAGAAAGATTACCAGGACGAGACGGCAAGTTAGGTTGGCAGATGGAAGGTGCGGCGGAATTAATGCGCAGTTCGAGGTGGAGGTCAAATTCGGCAACAAACAAGTGACCATGAGCCTGTTGATTTTACCCGGGGTAGTGGATCCATTAGTGTTGGGATGGAACTTCCTGAAACAAGTCGGAGATAAGGTGTGCTGGACACGAAATAATAATACCAGCCAGGAACCGACACAATGGATGGCTCGAGGAGAAGCTATCAGTAGCACTCGTTCAACAAGTAAACGAGTTGGACGATACTACAGCGTTCCTTGAAACAGAGCTGGCAGACTTCAGCACAATGTCGGGAACATCGAATATGGCAGAACACCAGATCAAAATGAAGGACGACAAGCCAATCAAGCAGAGATACTACCCAAAGAACCCAAAAATCCAAGGGGAAATCAACGCAAAGGTGGACGAGCTTCTCCAAATGGGGTTCATAGAGCATTCAAAGAGCCCATACAGCTCCCCCATCGTGATGGTGAAAAAGAAGACAGGCAAGTGGAGACTGTGTGTCGACTTCAGGCAGATCAACGCGAAGTCAGTGAAGGATGCCTACCCAATGCCCCGCATAAACTACATCCTAGATCAACTAAGAGAAGCGCGGTACATCAGCAGCTTGGACCTGAAGGATGGATACTGGCAGATCCCACTGGAAGAAAGTAGCAGGCAATATACAGCGTTTACGGTACCAGGCAAAATTCTGTTTCAGTGGAGGGTAATGCCGTTCGGACTTCACTCGGCGTCGGCAACGTTTCAGCGAGTCTTGGACCAAGTAATTGGCCCCGAGATGTCACCTCACGCATTCGCTTACCAGGATGACATAATAGTGATCGGTCGCACGCTGGAAGAACACCAAAGAACCCTGAGGGAAGTGTTCCGGCGTCTAAGGGAGGCAAACATGAGGCTGAATCCAGAAAAATGCCAATTCTTCAAAAAGGAGTTGCTGTACCTGGGACATCGAGTGACTAGCGAGGAAATAGGAACAGATCCAGAAAAAGTAGCCGCCATCGCCGAACTAGAACCGCCATCGACTGTCAAAGAGCTCCGGCAATACCTAGGAGTAGCGTCGTGGTACCACCGATTTGTAAGTAAGTGGGAGTGGACACCAGAGCACCAGATGGCGTTTGAGGAGGTTAAGGCAAGACTCATGGCAGATCCAGTGCTAGCATGCCCGGACTTCAGTAGAACTTTCATCCTGCAAACAGACGCCAGCGACTACGGCATCGGAGCGATACTGACCCAGGACACCGGAAATGGCGAAAGAGTAATCTCCTACTCGAGCCGAACACTGAACGGCGCGGAAAAGAACTATTCGACAACGGAGAAGGAGTGTTTGGCGATCGTCTGGGCGATCCGGAAGCTCAGGCCATATCTGGAAGGTTACCACTTTAAGGTAGTAACCGACCACATGGCCCTGAAGTGGCTCAACAGCATCGAAAGCCCTTCAGGAAGGATCGCCAGATGGGCCCTGGAGCTACAACAGTACGACTTTGAGATAGCGTACAGAAAGGGTCAGCTAAACGTGGTGGCCGACGCATTATCGAGACAACCACTACCAGAGACGCTACGAGGATTAAAAGAGGCATCGGCAACAATAACTTCAGGAGGGTGCAGCTGGATCAAGGACATGGGCGAAAAGATAAGGAGCCAACCGCAGAAGTACCCGGACTATGTTATGGATGGTGAGACACTGTACAGAAACATACCTCACCGAGCAGGCAGCGAAGACGTCGCGTCATGGAAGATGTGCGTCCCAAAGTCCCTATGAGAAACAGTGTTGAGGGAAAACCACGACGCACCGTCTGCGGGACACGTAGGAAGCCGGAGGACAGTTGCACGGTTGGCAGCCCGATACTACTGGCCAGGCATGCATAGAGACGCCCGAGCCCACGTACGAAAATGCGAGATTTGCATGCGGTTTAAGTCCAATCAGATGCAGGCGGCCGGGAAGATGTTGACCCAAGTGCCGGAGGAACCATGGGCCACGGTATGTGCAGACTTCGTTGGACCCCTACCAAGATCTAAGCACGGGAACCAAATGCTGCTGGTCATGATAGACAGGTTTTCGAAATGGACGGAACTGGTGCCCCTACGCAGTGCGACAGCAGAGTCGCTCAAGAAGGCGTTTAGGGAGCGCATAATAGCAAGGTACGGGGTCCCGAAGGTGGTCATAACGGACAATGGAGTACAGTTTGCAAGCCGCATATTTAAAAATTTCCTGGCTGAGATGGGTATCAGACAACAGTTCACCGCACCATACACATCACAAGAAAATCCGACCGAACGAGCGAACAGAACGGTCAAAACCATGATTGCGCAATTCGCAGGGCAGGACCAGAGAAACTGGGACGAGAAGTGGCCAGAGAGCAGTGAACACGAGCACATCGGAATCCACCGGCCATACACCGGCGTTTCTTAGCCAGGGCAGGGAACCACGTCTACCCAGTAGCCTATATGATAAGGAAACCCTAGGCACTGGACGAACTACGGAGACCCCTGAGGAAAATGCCAACAAACTGAGGGAGGTATTCGAGATCGTACGGCGAAATATGGAAAAGGCGTCCCAGGACCAAGCCAGACACTACAATCTGAGAAGGAGGCAATGGTCACCAGCGGTGGGCGACATAGTGTGGGCCAAGGAGCATCACCTGTCCAAAGCGGCTGAAGGATTCGGTGCAAAACTAGCCCCGAGGTACGATGGCCCTTACCAGGTTGTAGATTTCGTCTCTCCATTGATCTGCAAAATTCGCCACACACAGTCGAAGAAAGAAAGGACGGTTCACGTTGGAGAGCTCAAGCAACAACAAAACGAGCAGACAGCAGAAGCGTCAGATGTCTAACAACAGGTACGAGGCGACAAGACTAGGCGTCAGGCCGAAGCGAGAGTCATCCATACGCCACACGGAAAGGACAATCAGGATAGCACAAGGACATGTATAAGGATTTCACGTTGATCCAGACTGCGAGGCCACAGGATTATGCGTCAGGCTTAAGCGAGAGTCATCCACACGCCACGCAGAAAGGTCAACCATAAGGATAGGTTACAAAGACGTGGATAAGGATGGTTGGTGATCCCAACCGCAAGGCAACAGGATTCAGCGTCGGGCAGTTGCCAGAGTCACCCGCGATTACGCTAGGCGGAAGGGACACTTATAAAACGGCAACAGACAGGCAAGGCAGCAGGTTTCAGCGTCGGGGCGAGCCAGAGTCAACCGTTTATGCCACGTAGAAGAGAGTATGCGCGGAGGGAGACAAGCAACACAAGGCGCGCAGTCCAGGCACACCATAGCATCCGGAGATTCTTTACGGAAGGCGTCGGACGAACCCGTCTAGTTGTTACCCGAGGAAAGGGGGAGGACGGTGCAGAATCAGATCTACACCGTAGCCAGCTGGTAACAAAAGACAGAAACACGCATCGCACCAACAGTTAACAGGAAAAAAACACGAACAAACCCTGAAAGGAAAGGAAAGTAAATGCCGGTTCAACCAAAAGTGCAACTCACCACGGGCAGAAAAGCTCTGCTACAAACGAAGGCCAAACGTTATTCAAGGCCGCTGGGGCCATTGTACTGGAGGTTGAGGGCAACGAACGGCATAGGCTGGAAGGAGCTGAGAAGATAAAATGGAAAAGACAGATCAGCCAGGAGCTGTGCGGGCAGATCAAAAGTTGCAAAATCACCACGAGCCAGGGAAGGGGGCGCCTCGATAGGCGATCGATTGGCACTAGATGAAAGTGCGATCGATGGATACACGTCAAATGGTAGTATCGGCCAAAGGTGGAAATATCGCAACGAGCAGGTGGCAACGCCGCACCGTCGATATCGATAACGCACATCGATCACGCACGAATGGTGTGACCAGGCGGAGGAAGCGAATAAAAGGAGTAGAACGCAGCAATGAGCAGCGAGCTGGGGATCGATAGCACACGAGTATCGATGTCCCAGTGGAGTCAGGAAAATATCGGCGCGGGAGATTCAAGTTGCTACGAGGAGGATGACCAGCGCTGTAGAAACTCAACGGAGTTAAGAGCGTCGAGGGAGCATCGAGGGAGCAACGAGGGAGCGCCGCGGGAATCACAAGGACTCGAAGGCTAGGATAAGCAAGGAAACGCCGGAGAGTAGGAACCAGTTTTAAATGTTTCCCGAAGTAAGGGAGGAATGTGAGGAGTTGAATAACTCCACACAAATAGAAGCAGTAGCAGATGGCCGGCCGCTTACCAGATACGCGGCGAACTCGCGTAGTAACGGCGCGGCGAAGAGAGTTTGGAGACTTGGATGGAGATCGAGAGAGTTTGGAGACCAATGAAGGAGAGCGAGAGAGATTGGAGACCAAGGACCGGAGAATGAGAGAATGGAGACTTGGCGGGCAGAGCAAGAGTGCCGTGTGCAAAAGCGGATAACGGAACTGCACCGGACTTTGGACTCTCCCGTGAACTTTGGACCGGGAGAAGAAGTGCCACATCTCGGCAGTGGAGTGGCACACAGGCGTGCCACAAACATCATGGGAATCAGCGGGACGGCAGCTGTGGGCAGAGCATCGGTTGGAAGCGGTACGTGAAGGGCAAGTGGGTCAACCAGGAGGCACGAACTTTGGACCCGGAGTGGAGAGATCCAGCGTGCCGTGCGCAGAAGGGAAATAACGGTTCCCGGAGGCCCTATATAAGGCCGCAGAGCGCTGGCAGCTGGATCAGTCGATCACGAGGAGTCAAACCTTCAAGATCAGTCAAAAGTACCAAGTGAACAACCAGTCAAGCAAGTAATCTACGATGGAGCTACAAACAAGCGAGTCGTCGGAAGCAGCGCCGTGGGAAGCACACAAGGAGCGAGATCGCCACGTCGAGACGTTCGGGATTGGGACATCAGGAATCTCCGAATTGAGACACAAGTGGCTGAGTTCCGGAAGGCATCACACGGCTAAGTCAAGGCGTTCGTTTTCCAACTTTGTCACGACCACACCCTGGCGAGTCGCCCGGCGGGTCTGTCAGAGACAAGCGGAAGAGTCCTACGACGAGGAACCGTCAGTTTGGGGAGGAAAGTTGTCTGAGACCCAGCGTACCTTGCCCGACCAAGCAGGACCTGGCGTGACGGACGAGCGGTAGATCGGAGCCCTGCGATTACCGGCGAAGTTCCTGAACAGCAACCGCCCAACTCCCCGAGTGCCAGAACGACAAGCTTCTGGTCAGGAGACAACGCAGAAGACATCGGCAGCGACGCCAGCAGACATTTCCGGCAGCCACGTTACCATCGCCGCGCGGAGCTCATTGGGGAGCGCAGGCGCGTCACGGACGATAAGCATTAGGTTGAAGCCGGGTGGAACGTTCGTCTGCGCTAGGCGTAAAGCGAAGTGAACTGCTAGGCAGCTTCCTGGCGACAGCCTGGACTGTCAGCGCGATCTGAGCAAGATCCTAGCGGGACCGTCCGGGACAGAGCAAGGGACAGGTATTGCCTCGAAAGGCGTCGGCCTGGAGAGCAAGGCTTGTTCACCCTAGTCTGAGAACGGTGACGCTTCCCTAAGCCCACAAGGCCGAGCTCTCTGCGAGTCTAAGGCGCAACAAGCGACCCCGAGGCAGCGCGTCGGCGAGTGAGCAGAGGCGGCCACTACGAGCGTCCCGAGACCCAGGAACCAAGCGGAAGCCGAGTCAACGCGTCGACAAGCCAGAAGGAGGAGCACCAGCAGCCGGCGGAACCAGAGCAAGGAGATACAGAAGCCAGCACAGCCACACACCCGCTGTACCAGTACCACGAGAATAAATCCCACTGTTGCCATTTGAACCTTTTGTTTTCTCACTGATCTACGGGGCAGTCACGTCATATAAATTTGGTGGGACGAACACACAATCTTCTGCGCTAGCCGCACGAATCTCGTAGCGAGCAGACATACAAAATCAGTTCGTTACAAGGTTAAGGCAAGACTCGTGGCAGATCCAGTGCTAGCATGCCCGGACTTTAGTAGAACTTTCATCCTACAAACAGACGCCAGCGACTATCGGCATCGGAGCGATACTGACCCAGGACACCGAAAAGGGCGAAAGAGTAATCTCCTACTCGAGCCGAACACTGAACGGCGCGGAAAAGAACTATTCGACAACGGAGAAGGAGTGTTTGGCGATCGTCTGGGCGATCCGGAAGCTCAGGCCATATCTGGAAGGTTACCACTTTAAGGTAGTAACCGACCACATGGCCCTGAAGTGGCTCAACAACATCGAAAGCCCTTCAGGAAGGATCGCCAGATGGGCCCTGGAGCTACAACAGTACGACTTTGAGATAGCGTACAGAAAGGGTCAGCTAAACGTGGTGGCCGACGCATTATCGAGACAACCACTACCAGAGACGCTACGAGGATTAAAAGAGGCATCGGCAACAATAACTTCAGGAGGGTGCAGCTGGATCAAGGACATGGGCGAAAAGATAAGGAGCCAACCGCAGAAGTACCCGGACTATGTTATGGATGGTGAGACACTGTACAGAAACATACCTCACCGAGCAGGCAGCGAAGACGTCGCGTCATGGAAGATGTGCGTCCCAAAGTCCCTATGAGAAACAGTGTTGAGGGAAAACCACGACGCACCGTCTGCGGGACACGTAGGAAGCCGAAGGACAATTGCACGGTTGGCAGCCCGATACTACTGGCCAGGCATTCATAGAGACGCCCGATCCCACGTACAAAAATGCGAGATTTGCATGCGGTTTAAGCCCAATCAGATGCAGGCTGCCGGGAAGATGTTGACCCAAGTGCCGGAGGAACCATGGGCCACGGTATGTGCAGACTTCGTTGGACCCCTACCAAGATCTAAGCACGGAAACCAAATGCTGCTGGTCATGATAGACAGGTTTTCGAAATGGACGGAACTGGTGCCCCTACGCAGTGCGACAGCAGAGTCGCTCAAGAAGGCGTTTAGGGAGCGCATAATCGCAAGGTACGAGGTCCCGAAGGTGGTCATAACAGACAACGGAGTTCAGTTTGCAAGCCGCATCTTTAAAACTTTCCTGGCTGAAATGGGTATCAGACAACAGTTCACGGCACCATACACACCACAAGAGAATCCGACCGAACGAGCAAACAGAACGGTCAAGACCATGATTGCGCAATTCGCAGGGCTGGACCAGAGAAACTGGGACGAGAAGTGGCCGGAGATCATGCTAGCAGTGAACACGAGCACATCGGAATCCACCGGCCATACACCGGCGTTTCTTAGCCAGGGCAGGGAACCACGTCTACCCAGTAGCCTATATGATAAGGAAACCCTAGGCACTGGACGAACTACGGAGACCCCTGAGGAAAATGCCAGCAAATTGAGGGAGGTATTCGAGATCGTACAGCGAAATATGGAAAAGGCGTCCCAGGACCAAGCCAGACACTATAATCTGAGAAGAAGGCAATGGTCACCAGCGGTGGGCGACATAGTGTGGGATAAGGAGCATCACCTGTCCAAAGCGGCTGAAGGATTCGCTGCAAAACTAGCAACGAGGTACGATGGCCCTTACCAGGTGGTAGATTTCTTCTGTCCAGTGATCTGCAAAATTCGCCACACACAGTCGAAGAAAGACAGGACGGTTCACGTTGGCGAGCTCAAGCAACAACAAAACGAGCAGACAGCAGAAGCGTCAGATGTCTAACAACAGGTACGAGGCGACAGGATTAGGCGTCAGGTCGAAGCGAGAGTCATCCATACGCCACACGGAAAGGACAATCAGGATAGCACAAGGACATGGATAAGGATTTATCGTTGATCCAGACTGCGAGGCCAAAGGATTATGCGTCAGGCCGAAGCGAGAGTCATCCAAACGCCACGCAGGAAGATCAACCATAAATATAGGTCATAAGGATACGGGTAACATATAGGGATCCAACCGCAAGGCAACAGGATTCAGCGTCGGGCAGTTGCCAGAGTCATCCGCGATCACGCCAGGCGGAAGGGACACTTACAAAACAGCACAAGGATACGGGTAACATATAGGGATCCAACCGCAAGGCAGCAGGATTCAGCGTCGGGCAGTTGCCAGAGTCATCCGCGATTACGCCAGGCGGAAGGGACATTTACAAAACAGCACAAGTATACGGATAACATATAGGGATCCACCCGCAAGCCAACAGGATTCAGCGTCGGGCAGTTGCCAGAGTCATCCGCGATTACGCCAGGCGGAAGGGACACTAACAAAACATCACAAGGATACGGGTAACGTATAGGGATCCACCCGCAGTGGCAAGAGGATTCAGCGTCGGACAGTTGCCAGAGTCATCCGTGGTAAGGCCATGCGGGAAGGACACGGACAAGGTCGACAACAACAGTAGCGAAAGCACATCACGTCACTAAGGATACCCCAACAACACCCGAAGGACACCCTAGGGATAGCCCAACGATACCCGAAGGACACCCCAACAATACCTCTAAGTGTACCCAAAGGACACCCGAAGGATACCCTAAGTGTGCCCAAAGGATACCCGAAGGACACCCCAACAATACCTCTAAGTGTACCCAAAGGACACCCGAAGGATACCCTAGGGATAGCCCAACGATACCCCAAGGATACCCCAATAGTACTCGAAAGACACCTCAAGGATACCCCAATAATGCCCCAAGGATACCAAGGATACCAACCAGGAACGCCCCGAAGCAAGGTGTAGGACCAAGGACAACTTCCAAAAATACTCACCAAGGGTGATCAAGGTAGGGTCTCAAGCAAGTTGGTTACGGAACCGGGAAGTACAACGAACCGCAGCATCCAGAGTGCCACGGTGATCTGAGGGAGTACAACTTGTGGCTTACGAAGAAAGGGGGAAGACGGTACAGCAAAAAGAGCTGTACCGTAAGAGAGCGAGCGCCCCAAAGAAAGGACATAACGGTATCGGACAAAAGGAAGGCGCGCAACCCAGGTTTCATATATGGGGAGCCTGGCGACGGTCGAGCACTAAAAATCAGAACACCAAAATGAGCACACGCGTCACCAGAGCCGAAGCACGCAGGAGGATGGCGGCCCTCCAGGAACCTCGCCCGGGGCAAGGATGGTCGGAGACCCGGCCTTCCCGAGCTCCGCGGCGGGCCCTGAAGCGGACCCGCGACGAGGACTCCGCACCAGAACCCGCGGTGAGCTCCGACAGCGACGTGGAGGTGGTCGGCGATCCCGCCGTCGAGGAGAGAGAGTGGCGACTCCGGAAGGCGGCGGCGGGCGGTCGGATACCGCGCGGGACGACGGACATCGGAGGAGCGGAACTCCCGAGGAGCCACTCGGAGGATGTCTGTCGGGCCACCGAGGAGACTCGGAAACGGTTCCGAGACGGGGAGCCGTTGGACGAGGAGCAGCAGCGGTCGACGGAGGAGGAGGCAAGATGGCAGGCGCGGCTGCGGCAGGACCACGAGGCGACGGCGGCGCGATGGCATGCCGACGGCAGTGGGAGGCACCTGTGGAGGACGCGTGGGAAGTGCCACTCACCCCCAGATACGCGGCCGAGGAGCGAGGACGAGGACGAGCCATGCGCGCCATCCCCTCCGCCGTGGTTGCCCGAGGTACCACCCACTCCCCGCTACGAGGGGGAGTGGCTCACGGACGACGCTCGAGACGGCGACGGAGGGGCACCGTTGGCCACGCCGCCGTGGAGGCCGGTCCAGCCACCCACGCCACGATACATCGAGCCACAGCGACCGGAAGAGCACACGCCTAGCGAAGAGGCGACCGCGCAGCCGATGCCACAACCACAGGAGGAGGAAGCCCACCAGGCACGGGGGGAGGAGCCGTCGGTGGTGCGGACGGAGGTGCCGGCCGCGCACGTGAGCCACAGCACACGGGCGTTCGTGGCCGAGGGTGTGCGGTGGCGGCAGCAGACGCTGGTATGGACGTGGACCGAGGGGCCCGCGACAGGACCGACGAAGGAGGAGCCCAGGATATGGGAGGAGGGGGTACCCAAGGTCAACCCTCGGGACCCCCGGACGAGAAGCCGACAGGATGCGTGGGTCCCGCCGACACCAAGCACGGGCCCGCCGACACCGGCGACGACGGCAACGACGGGGGAGGCAGAGTCGCTGGAGAAGGGACCGTGGGTGTGGCCCGAGCCACCGGCCACCCAAAGACCTCCGTTGCAGCGGCAAGTTTCGACGCCCGGATCGACGCGCCCGCGGCCGCAGTTCATGCGGCAAGTGTCGGCCCCGGAAGAAGGAGGTTGGCGCGAGGTTGCCAGGAGCGAGTGGCCGGAGGGGATTGAGGAGGCACCCGCGGTCGCGACGGCACGGCGGAAGGGCGGCAGGCGTTGCGTCCTGGTCAACGACGGCGGAAGGAGGTACCGGGTGAGGCTCGGAGTCGCGGGCATCCGGGTATTCACACAATAAAGAAACAAAAAAAAAACACAATGGTTTCCCAAGTAGCAAGAGAATGGGGTACGGGGCCAAGAGTTTGATTGGGGGTGGCTGGAAGAAGAACGGGGCATGCATGGGCCACTCCAGCAACCTGTAAGTCAAATGGTCTTAGTACTTACCTGTTGTCCCGATTGCAATGTGAATGCGAAGTCTTCTCCGCACCCGCTCTCGAGAGCTGCCAATATGGAGTCTGGTGCAGCCGATAGAGGACGAGTGAAGGGCGAGAGAGGACGAAAGGAGAGAGAAGGATAAGATGAGAAGGAGTAAAGGAAATGCAAAAGAAACCTACCAGGGAAGGGGGCGCCTCGATAGGCGATCGATTGGCACTAGATGAAAGTGCGATCGATGGGTACACGTCAAATGGTAATATCGGCCAACGGTGGAAATATCGCAACGAGCAGGTGGCAACGCCGCACCGTCGATATCGATAACGCACATCGATCACGCACGATTGGTGTGACCAGGCGGAGGAAGCGAATATAAGGAGTAGAACGCAGCAATGAGCAGCGAGCTGGGGATCGATAGCACACGAGTATCGATGTCCCAGTGGAGTCAGGAAAATATCGGCGCGGGAGATTCAAGTTGCTACGAGGAGGATGACCAGCGCTGTAGAAACTCAGCGGAGTTAAGAGCGTCGTGGGAGCATCGAGGGAGCAACGAGGGAGCGCCGCGGGAATCACAAGGACTCGAAGGCTAGGATAAGCAAGGAAACGCCGGAGAGTAGGAACCAGTTTTAAATGTTTCCCGAAGTAAGGGGGGAATGTGAGGAGTTGAATAACTCCCCACAAATAGAAGCAGCAGCAGATGGCCGGCCGCTTACCAGATACGCGGCGAACTCGCGTAGTAACGGCACGGCGAGGAGAGCGAGAGAGTTTGGAGACCAAGGATGGAGATCGAGAGAGTTTGGAGACCAATGAAGGAGATCGAGAGAGATTGGAGACCAAGGAGCGGAGAATGAGAGAATGGAGACTTGGCGGGCAGAGCAAGAGTGCCGTGTGCAAAAGCGGATAACGGAACTGCACCGGACTTTGGACTCTCCCGTGAACCTTGGACCAGGAGAAGAAGGGCCACATCTCGGCAGTGGAGCGGCACACAGGCGTGCCACAAGCATCACGGGAATCAGCGGGACGGCAGCAGTGGGCGGAGCATCGATTGAAAGCGGTAAGTGAAGGACAAGTGGGTCAACCAGGAGGCACGGACTTTGGACCCGGAGTGGAGAGATCCAGCGGGCCGTGCGCAAAAGGGAAACAACGGTTCCCGGAGGCCCTATATAAGGCCGCAGAGCGCTGGCAGCTGGATCAGTCGATCACGAGGAGTCAAACCTTCAAGATCAGTCAAAGTACCAAGTGAACAATCAGTCAAGCAAGTAATCTACGAGGGAGCTACAACCAAGCGAGTCGTCGGAAGCAAGATCGCCACGTCGAGACGTTCGGGATTGGGACATCAGGAATCTCCGAATTGAGACACAAGTGGCTGAGTTCCGGAAGGCATCACACGGCTAAGTCAAGGCGTTCGTTTTCCAACTTTGTCACGACCGCACCCTGGCGAGTCGCCCGGCGGGTCAGTCAGAGACAAGCGGAAGAGTCCTACGACGAAGAACCGTCAGTTTGGGGAGGAAAGTTGTCTGGGACCCAGCGTACCTTGCCCGACCAAGCAGGACCTGGCGTGACGGACGAGCGGTAGATCGAGTTGCGGTTTCAAGAGGCGATCGCCTGGAGGGCCCTGCGATTACCGGCGAAGTTCCTGAACAGCAACCGCCCAACTCCCCGAGTGCCAGAACGACAAGCTACTGGTCAGGAGACAACGCAGAAGACATCGGCAGCGACGCCAGCAGACATTTCCGGCAGCCACGTTACCATCTCCGCGCGGAGCTCATTGGGGAGCGCAGGCGCGTCACGGACGATAAGCATTAGGGTGAAGCCGGGTGGAACGTTCGTCTGCGCTAGGCGTATAGCGAAGTGAACTGCTAGGCAGCTTCCTGGCGACAGCCTGGACTGTCAGCGCGATCTGAGCAAGAACCTAGCGGGACCGTCCGGGACAGAGCAAGGGACAGGTATTGCCTCGAAAGGCGTCGGCCTGGAGAGCAAGGCTTGTTCACCCTAGTCTGAGAACGGTGACCCTTCCCTAAACCCACAAGGCCGAGCTCTCTGCGAGTCTAAGGCGCAACAAGCGACCCCGAGGCAGCGCGTCGGCGAGTGAGCAGAGGCGGCCACTACGAGCGTCCCGAGACCCAGGAGCCAAGCGGAAGCCGAGTCAACGCGTCGACAAGCCAGAAGGAGGAGCACCAGCAGCCGGCGGAACCAGAGCAAGGAGATACAGAAGCCAGCATAGCCACACACCCGCTGTACCAATACCACGAGAATAAATCCCACTGTTGCCATTTGAACCCTTTGTTTTCTCACTGATCTACGGGGCAGTCACGTCATATAAATTTGGTGGGACGAACACACAATCTTCTGAGCTAGCCGCACGAATCTCGTAGCGAGCAGACATACAAAATCAGTTCGTTACACTAGATTGAAATCTTGTATACATTTCATATAGGTGAGCATATTAATTCTAACTGAAATCAACATTCAGATTATCATATGGAAATGACTCAGAATTCAAGTGAACTTTCAAGTTTGATAAATTATTTGTGATAAGTTCTCCATTTAGTCTAAATCCAATTATGGCAAATCTTGGCTTTTCTTTTTTATAATCCTCAGCAAATCCCAACCAATTTTTTCATGGTACAGAAACTTTGAAGTGGGCTCCCGTAGAAATTTCGTCTCCACTGCTCCATCCAGAATTTATTAGATATTGACTTTGAAGATTATCCAGAGAGATACAATTTTTTAGGGTAATAGTCATACCGAGATAGACTTGACACGTTGGACACGTTGTAATTAGGTGTTACCTAGCAGTATTTTGAGGTTACTTTCTGTTTAGTCTTGTTATACCCGTTACTTGTAGAGTAAAAGGGTATACTAGATTCGTCGGAAAATATGTAACAGGCAGAAGGAAGCGTTTCCGACCCCATAAAGTATATATATTCTTGATCAGGATCACTAGCCGAGTCGATCTACCCATGTCCGTCTGTCCGTCTGTCCGTCTGTCCGTATGAACGCTGAGATCTCGGAACAATAAGAGCTACAATACTGGGATTAGGCATGCAGATTCCTGGGATTTCTGCGCAGCGCAAGTTTAACGCCCACAAGCCGCCCACAAACTTCGAAAAATCGTAAGTATGAACGTGGATATCTCGGAAACTATCAAAGATAGAGAATCGGGATCTCAGATTTAGATTCCGTAGCTTTGTACGCAGCGCAATTTAGTCACGCAAATATGCCACGCCCACTATAACGCCCACAAGCCGCCCAAGCCTGTGGCGCCCACAATTTTCATGCTAAATAAAAAATTTTAACTGAAATTTATTGGTCTCGTCAATACCTATCGACTGACACGCCTACCCTAACGCCCACAATGCTTAAATCTGTCTTCCGCCGGTAGGTGGCTCATTTAAATCTCGCTTTGCTGCTTGCATATCTCCATAAGCTGAGTATCTCCCTTAAGCTGAGTAACGGGTATCTGATAGTCGAGGTACTCGACTATAGCGTTCTCCCTTGTTTTTTAGTGTAGTTATAGAAAATTAGTCCGGTAAAATTGAATTTAGTATTTAAAACATTTTAGTATTAACATTTTTAAAAAATTCGTATTGTATTTTTTACTTAAGAAGTACAAATTATATAGTCGGTTATATTTCGCCAAAGACATCAAAAAGTATAAAGAGCATGTTACAAGAAAAATGAGTACAGTCAGTACTAAACATGACAAACTGAAACTTGCGCAGCGAAAGAAGTCCTCTTCGAGTAAAGGGTATACAAATGTTGACGCAAGTTAAATGAAAACAAGAAAGGAATTTAACTTCGACAAGCCGATGTTTGTATACCTTTGCAGTTATAAGAAATAATCAATGTTAGTAACACAATGTTAAATTTTTAAGGATTGTTGATAGATAGCTTCAGTAATTTTTGTGTTAAATTAAATTCGTAATGCTGAAAGTTAAAATATTCTATATCCCAGAGTAGTAAAAAATACGATCAAAATCAACAAAGCACAATTTTTTAAAAAATAGTTTTTCATTAATTCTCTGACCGTTTCTTTGACAGCTATATGTTAGAGTCGTCCGATTTTTATTAAATTTAATTCGAAATTCTTAAAAGTACACAAAATGTTTTTTCACAATAGTATAAAATAATATGTCAAAAACACCGAAGCTATGATTTGTTTCATATTATTTTCCCACCAATTTTCCGATCGTTCCTACGGAAGCTATATGATATAGTCGTCCGATTTTGATAAAACTGAATTCGAAATTCAGAACTAATTAAAAAATGTGATTTCCAAGCGTAGGTGATAGTTTTCGTTTTTTTTCGATTATTCCTATGGGAGGTATAAGATATAGTTGTCCGATATGGCTGGATCCGACCAGCAATAAGAAATAAGTTTTAGCCCGATAGCTTTAAAACTGAGAGACTAGATTGCGTAGAACGGACGGACAGACGGACATGGCTAGATCGACTCGTCTAGTGATGCTGATCAAGAATATATATACTTTATGGGTTCAGAAACGTATCCTTCACTGCGATGCATACTTCTGACTGAAATCATAATACCCTTTGCAAGGGTATAACATTTTTTTTACTCCAACAAAATTAAAATACATTTTATTAAATTTCTTTTCCATTTTTGAAGCTCTTTATTTATTTATATATTTATAATCTGGGATTTGAACAATGCAACCACATTTTTCTAGCTATAGCTACTGGGCCTTAAGTTAGGATTATGTTATTAACATGGGTTTTCAGTACAAATGTATTCATTTAGAATTACTTTTAGTATTTGTAGGTTTCATATATTATTGTAAAAGCTTATGGCCTTGGTAAATTCGCGTAGAATATTTATGGGATTTGAGGGATTGGTGTTGTGTCTTGCTGTATCATGCAATGTCCGCGCTATGGTGGGGGTTGTTTATTGAAGATATGCTCATGAGTATATCTGTTATGCCCAAAACGTAGTCTTAGGAAGCTCTGCTGTTGATGTTGTCTTCGAATGAGATGGTGTAGTCTTTGTTCGATGTTTTCTCTGCGTTGAAATAATCCAGTACTATTCAAGAAATTTATAAAATGCCTTTATTCTCTGATCCTGTTATTTCTTAAAGGGAAAATAATCACAATAAAATGTAATTACATACCAAAAAAAACTTTGGACTTGTTAAAAGCAGCTATATTTGATCAGTTAATTAACAGCGATACGGAAAATAGCGATTGTGATGACGAAACTGATATTAGATTTGATCACTGTGGACGGAAGTCGTATATATACGAAACAAGGAAGAACGCTAGTAGATAGTTAATACGAGGGGGTTGTAGATGACATCTGTTAGTGTAACCTGTCTACGGTCTTGTGGTCAAAAGGTGTTGGTTTGAGGTATATTGGACCGCATAATTTTGTGGTGTTGGTTTGAGAAATATTAGACCGCATACTTTTGTGGTGTGAAACAAGCGTGAGTTCGATAACCACCCCCTCTTTAGCGAGCATTTGATGGGAAAGTGAGCGTAGGAGTGTAAGAGGGATGTTGGTGGTGGTGGTTCCTAACAGAATATACACAAAAACGTTGTTTTGTTATGCGTGGGCGTTTTGTTGATTCAATTAGGGTTGTACATGAAATCTGTTAGTGTAACCTGTCTTCGGTCTTGTGGTTTTTTCTCACGCGCTTATAGAAAGAGGAAACGGTTACCTTTTAAGTTTTCAAAAAAAATATATGTGTTAAGGAGAAATGTGGAAAGTAGTTCAGTTTTAAAAAACTATTCGTTTTACAAGGGGTGTGTGGGAGTGTGAGAGAAGGGTGTTTTGATATGTCTTATCTTGTCTTGGAGGGGTGTTTTGTCATGCGTATGAATTTGTTAAACTATATTTAGGCGGAGGAGGAGGAGGAAGGGAAGTTGTTTTGTTATGCGTGGTCGTTTTGTTGATTCAATTAGGGTTGTAGTTGACATCTGTTAGTGTAACCTGTCTACGGTCTTGTGGTCAATATGGTGGTGGTGGTTGTGGTTCTAACAGAATATACACAAAAACAAATGAGATCTTTTATTTAGTCAAATACGTTTTTCTTTAATCATATTTGAAAATTTTTTCTCACGCGCTTATAGAAAGAGAAAACGGTTACCTTCTAAGATTTCAAAAAATGTATGTGTTAAGGAGAAATGTGGAAAGTAGTTCAGTTTAAGAAAACTATTTGAGTTGAGCGAACCATCTAGAATCGTCGTGCGAACCCTCCGATAATTCCAAGCTAAAGTAAAGTCGTGTTAATTTACGTTCCATACGAATTCGATTTGTGTAAACTTATCGAATTGATAAAAATTAAAATACTTTACTAACTGTAAAGTAAAGTTGTGTGAATTGTGAACTACCCAGATTTGTGTTGTGTGAACTTATCAAATTGATAAAACGTAAAATTCTTTACAGTTAAAGTAAAGTATAATAAAGTGAAAAGTACAAATAACAACAAAAAAATCAAAACAAATAAAATGAATAAGTATTGTGCAAAGTGCAACATTACCCTATCGGGTAACATTTCGTGGACTCATCGTCTGCGGACGGAGCAACATAAGAAGAATGTTGTTGAACCAGTGGATTCAAGGATTAAAACAAGGAAGAACGCTATAGTCGAGTACCTCGACTATCAGATACCCGTTACTCAGCTAAAGGGACCAAAGGAAAATGGAGATATGCAAGCAGCAAATGCGCCACCTACCAGCGGTAGACAGATTTAAGCGTTGTGGGCGTTAGAGTGGGCGTGGCAAAGTTTTTTTTAAATCAATCGATAGGTATTGACGAGACTAATATATTTCAGTTAAAATTTTGTATCTTGCACGAAAATTGTGGGCGCCACAGGCTTGGGCGGTTTGTGGGCGTTAGAGTGGGCATGGCAAACTTTTTTTTAGATCAATCGATAGGTATTGACGAGGCCAATACATTTCCGTTAAAATTTTTTATCTAGCATGAAAATTGTGGGCGCCACAGATTTGGGCGGTTTGTGGGCGTTAGAGTGGGCGTGGCATATTCGCGTAACAAAATTGCGCTGCGCTCAAGCCTACGAAATCTAAATTTAAAATCCCGTTTCTTTATCTTTGATATTTTCCTAGATATCCGCGTTCATATTTACGATTTTTTGAAGTTTGTGGGCGTTAAAATGGGCGTGGCAAACTTTATTTTAAGTCAATCCGTAGGTATTGATAAGAACAATACATTTCAGTTAAAATTTTTGTTCTAGCATCAAAACTGTAGGAGCCACAGTTTTGGGCGCTTTGTGGGCGTTAGAGTGGGCGTGGCACTCTTCTGAACAAACTTGCGCTGCGCAGGAATCTCAGGAATCTGCATGCCTAATCCCAGTATTGTAGCTCTTATAGTTTCCGAGATCTCAGCGTTCATACGGACAGACGGACAGACGGACAGACGGACATGGCTAGATCAACTCGGCTTGTGATCCTGATCAAGAATATAAGTACTTTATGGGGTCGGAAACGCTTCCTTCTGCCTGTTACATACTTTCCGACGAATCTAGTATACCCTTTTACTCTACGAGTAACGGGTATAAAAATCACTTCTGGATTCCAAGGAAGGATTATTCACTACCTCTATGAAAACACCAACAAAGATGTAATTTATCCAACACAATTTATGGAGGAAGCAGGAGAAGCTTTTCTACCTTACTTGTTGGAAAGTTATTCATCGGTGAAAATGAATTTTGAACTTTTTGGAGAGTACGGACTTTTGAAGGAAGAAAAGGAATGCATTGAAATAAAGTCATTTCAAAGTAAGATGACAATAATTAGTCCAATATAGAAAATGAATACAAGGAACATATGGAAAAAATTTTGGCGAGGATGGAAGAACTCCCAGAAAGGGATAGTGGATGGACTTTACTTAATCTCATTCGATTGAAGATGAATATTAATCAATATTCACTTTTAAGAGGATCATCTTACATAAAACTACCCTCTTGTTTGGAAGCTAAAAAAGCAAGCAGCATTAAGTAATCTAAATAAGAATGCAAACAGATGCACAACCTATAAAGTCAATATAAATGATTATCTCATTCAAGTCAATGGGATCACATTAAATTTCACTGGATTGCAATTTCCACTTAAGCCTGCGGATATATCTAAATTTATGAAAATAAAAAAAGATATAAATGTTACACTTTTCGGATTCGACGATGGAGTTATATTTGGACCTATATTTTACTCCCCTGAAGTGAGGAGAAATTCTATAAATATGTTGATACTGGAGGAAGGATTTAAAGCACATTATACTTGGATTAAAAATCTCTCAAAATAAGTTGTTTTATCATATCATTATTATATCTTTTTTGTTTTTGTTTTTGTTTTTGTTTTTGTTTTTGTTTTTGTTTTTGTTTTTGTTTTTGTTTTTGTTTTTGTTTTTGTTTTTTTTTTTGTTTTTGTTTTTGTTTTTGTTTTTGTTTTTGTTTTTGTTTTTGTTTTTGTTTTTGTTTTTGTTTTTGTTTTTGTTTTTGTTTTTGTTTTTGTTTTTGTTTTTGTTTTTGTTTTTGTTTTTGTTTTTGTTTTTGTTTTTGTTTTTGTTTTTGTTTTTGTTTTTGTTTTTGTTTTTGTTTTTGTTTTTGTTTTTGTTTTTGTTTTTGTTTTTGTTTTTGTTTTTGTTTTTGTTTTTGTTTTTGTTTTTGTTTTTGTTTTTGTTTTTGTTTTTGTTTTTGTTTTTGTTTTTGTTTTTGTTTTTGTTTTTGTTTTTGTTTTTGTTTTTGTTTTTGTTTTTGTTTTTGTTTTTGTTTTTGTTTTTGTTTTTGTTTTTGTTTTTGTTTTTGTTTTTGTTTTTGTTTTTGTTTTTGTTTTTGTTTTTGTTTTTGTTTTTGTTTTTGTTTTTGTTTTTGTTTTTGTTTTTGTTTTTGTTTTTGTTTTTGTTTTTGTTTTTGTTTTTGTTTTTGTTTTTGTTTTTGTTTTTGTTTTTGTTTTTGTTTTTGTTTTTGTTTTTGTTTTTGTTTTTGTTTTTGTTTTTGTTTTTGTTTTTGTTTTTGTTTTTGTTTTTGTTTTTGTTTTTGTTTTTGTTTTTGTTTTTGTTTTTGTTTTTGTTTTTGTTTTTGTTTTTGTTTTTGTTTTTGTTTTTGTTTTTGTTTTTGTTTTTGTTTTTGTTTTTGTTTTTGTTTTTGTTTTTGTTTTTGTTTTTGTTTTTGTTTTTGTTTTTGTTTTTGTTTTTGTTTTTGTTTTTGTTTTTGTTTTTGTTTTTGTTTTTGTTTTTGTTTTTGTTTTTGTTTTTGTTTTTGTTTTTGTTTTTGTTTTTGTTTTTGTTTTTGTTTTTGTTTTTGTTTTTGTTTTTGTTTTTGTTTTTGTTTTTGTTTTTGTTTTTGTTTTTGTTTTTGTTTTTGTTTTTGTTTTTGTTTTTGTTTTTGTTTTTGTTTTTGTTTTTGTTTTTGTTTTTGTTTTTGTTTTTGTTTTTGTTTTTGTTTTTGTTTTTGTTTTTGTTTTTGTTTTTGTTTTTGTTTTTGTTTTTGTTTTTGTTTTTGTTTTTGTTTTTGTTTTTGTTTTTGTTTTTGTTTTTGTTTTTGTTTTTGTTTTTGTTTTTGTTTTTGTTTTTGTTTTTGTTTTTGTTTTTGTTTTTGTTTTTGTTTTTGTTTTTGTTTTTGTTTTTGTTTTTGTTTTTGTTTTTGTTTTTGTTTTTGTTTTTGTTTTTGTTTTTGTTTATTGTACTCTGTTGCCAAAAGTTTAAAACTTAAGGTACAGGGAGGAATCGGCCATAGTTGCTAAGACTTTCGGCCGGACTAAATTGTTTTTACAGGTTTACTTAATAACTAGAATTTTACATATGAGTGGGAAGAGAAGGAGATTAACAATTTAAATGTGTTGAAGAGGTTAGCTGATTTGAGAAAGTTAAGAATTTGCTGGAGATTTTCATATGAAGGGTTAATTAAGAGATCAGATAGTTTTATATTTGAGTTACTGGGTCTATGTGATTGAAATGCGGTGCAGTCGTTGAGGATATGTGAGATCGATATGGTGTCTATGGTGCAGAATCGGCATTGGCTGTTTATTGGCTGGGAGAATCGGTATTCGTGTGTCAGTTTTGTGCGTCCTAGTCGAAGCCTGATGATCTTGGTAATTTCTTTCCTTGGCAAGCTCCAAAGTTGTGTGTTTTTGGCGTAGTTGTTGATGCTTATCATCTCTGGGTTAATGGCTTGGTACCAAGGGGATGCTTTCTGTTGTAGGTTTGTATCTTTTTGAAGTATATTCGTTTTGAGGAGTTTGTTAATGTCCGTGCGGTTTAGATTTGGGATGGAAATTAGGGGTGATCTTGTTGCATCTTTCGCTGCTGAGTCGGCGCATTCTTTACCTTTGATTCCAATGTGACTAGGGACCCATAGCAACATGATTTTTGGGGCGAGTTTTATGATTAAGTCCCAGATCGATGTAGTGTAAAATGACACGTTGTTACAATTAAGGACAGCTTTCAAGGTTGCCAGTGAAATACATTTCATAATATTTATTTGCTTTCATATATAAAACAAGGAAGAACGCTATAGTCGAGTACCTCGACTATCAGATACCCGTTACTCAGGTAAAGGGACCAAAGGAAAATGGAGATATGCAAGCAGCAAATGCGCCACCTACCGGCGGTAGACAGACTTAAGCGTTGTGGGCGTTAGAGTGGGCGTGGCAAAGTTTTTTTTAAATCAATCGATAGGTATTGACGAGACCAATACATTTCAGTTAAAATTTTTTATCTAGCATGAAAATTGTGGGCGCCACAGATTTGTGGCCGTTAGAGTGGGCGTGGCATATTCGCGTAACAAACTTGCGCTGCGCTCAAGCCTACGGAGTTGTTACGTACGCCCTCCACATAGATAGATTCACATAGAGAAGCAACAACGAATGTTTAGACAGGAGGAGGGGTGCATGTGACTAACCAGACTCATACTGGTAAAGGCAGAAGAAAATGCAATTCGGCAATTCTCGGGTGTCGCGTGGCCAGAACAACGGCCACGATCAACCTACTGGTAACCATACTCCGGTAGCTAGCAAAGGGCAACAGCCGGCCGTTGACTCCCAAGATAGCAGATATCAAGAAACAGTAATCCTAGGTGGGAACACCTAGTTTATCCGATCCATACCGGCAGCCAAGTAAAAGCTCTAGTCTGGTATAAAAGACCTTAGACAAATAGAGCCTTGGAAGAGAATCCATTTGTGTGTCTTGCTGACGGAAGCCGGCAGCTCCGAGGGAAGACGACTTTCCCTGGGGTAGTCGTCCACGGAGTCTTCTGCCACCAGGACCAGCCACCATATCCAACAGTCCTTGAGGACACAAATCGCTGCTCGAAAGATCCTTATGTGTTGGACCAGCGCCGCCATTGTCATCAAAGAACGTGGAGAGGATCAACAATAAGGACGACATCTGACAAACTGTGATGTTTGTAGCCGCTGTACCCGTGATTCCCATGCTCCTGAAAATTGTTCAGCTGTAGGAGCCATCCGTTCGAAAGCGTGGTGACCAATAACGTTCTTCGGAGAAAGTAGGGGTGCAATATAAATGTGTTAATCGAGCCAACTAAAGCTAAAGTAAACTCATGCATTACCAAAGACTAATATCCTCAAGTAATACAATTGGAGAACAAGTGAAAATCAACAAAGAAACATTGGAAGCATTCAAACATGCACTGAAATACAATTAAACCAACCGAATCGGTAGACAAAGTGCGAATCATGATGAACAGCCGTTGAAGAAGTCGCATGCCTCTGGCATAATATAACTTTATATTTTGTGTTTAAGTGAATTGGTATACTTAAGAACAGCCTTATTTTGGTGCACGTATATTTATATATATATATATCCAATATAATATTTTCCAAAGCCCAGGATCCGGAGCGTCGAGATCTCATCGCCCAGGATTTAAAGAGGGGGTAAGTTTGTCGGAACACGGTTCCTTTCTTATAAACATACATATATAAATATCTGTGCAGTATCCTATAGTTTTATAGACTACTATAAACTTTTCCAGCGGCGAGTATCAGCCTTGTAATTGTATGACAATTGCAAGAGCCCTCTGAGCGACGTTTGTAGTCGTGAATAGTCAGCATTTTGCTGATGTGTGCACCTTCACAGGTGGTCAAATCGATACTCTCCGCTAAAACAAATATTGTCAATTAATTTAACCCCCATATGAATTAGCCAAAATTATGTTACTCAACACCGGCACACGCCGACCTAAATATCATCCAATAAATTTGTAATGTGAAAAAGTATTCGAAAACATGGTGTGCTAAAGCTTTGTTAAAGGGGTGTGCTGACGCGAGAAGTGGAGTAGGTCAAGAACAATGACAAAACTTTTGACGGACAACCTTGACAATAGGGGATCGTATTGCGCGGCCCGCAACGATCCATTGGCACACGAACGTGTGAAGGGGAGGGAATATGGCCAAAACACAGCCCGATCGTATTTCGATCAAGCTACAGCTAAGCTTGTGGGGCAGTGTGGACTGACGACTGACGAACTTTATGAACTGATATTATTTTCAGGCACTTTTAATATTTATTCTCGTTATGTTGGAGAGGAGAGAGGCTTACCAAGATCCCACGACCCGAATACGACGTAGCTTATGCCGGCAAATGGTGCCAGAATATCGGACGCCTCTCCCTCGGCCGAAGTCCTTGTCAGTCTAAATCTGAAATCCCGTTTCTCTATCTTTGATATTTTCCGAGATATCCGCGTTCATATTTACGATTTTTTGAAGTTTGTGGGCGGTTTGTGGGCGTTAAAGTGGGCGTGGCAAACTTTTTTTAGGTCAATCGGTAGGTATTGATGAGAACAACACATTTCAGTTAAAATTTTTGTTCTAGCATCAAAACTGTAGGAGCCACAGTTTTGGAGGTTTGTGGGCGTTAGAGTGGGCGTGGCACTCTTCTGAAACAAACTTGCGCTGCGCAGGAATCTCAGGAATCTGCATGCCTAATCCCAGTATTGTAGCTCTTATAGTTTCCGAGATCTCAGCGTTCATACGGACAGACGGACAGACGGACAGACGGACATGGCTAGATCGACTCGGCTAGTGATCCTGATCAAGAATATATACACTTTATGGGGTCGGAAACGCTTCCTTCTGCCTGTTACATACTTTTCGACGAATCTAGTATACCCTTTTACTCTACGAGTAACGGGTATAAAAACAATTTTTATACCCGTTACTCGTAGAGTTTTTATGCTAGAATAACAATTTTAACTGAAATATATTGTTCTCATCCATACCTATCGATTGACCTAAAAAAAAGTTTGCCACGCCCACATTAAAGACCACAAACCGCATGAAAACTTAAAAAAATCGTAAATATGAACGTGGATATCTCGGAAAATATCAAAGATAGAGAAATGGGATTTCAGATTTAGATTCCGTAGGCTTGAGCGCAGCGCAAGTTTGTTACGCGAATATGCCACGCCCACTATAACGTCCACAAGCCGCCCAAACCTGTGGCGCCCACAATTTTCATGCTAGATAAAAAATGTTAACTGAAATGTATTGGTCTCGTCAATACCTATCGACTGATTCAAAAAAAATTTGCCACGCCTACCCTAACGCCCACAACGCTTAAATCTGTCTTCCACCGGTAGGTGGCGCATTTAAGTCTTGCTTTGCTGCTTGCATATCTCCATTTCCCTTTGATCCCTTAAGCTGAGTAACGGGTATCTGACAGTCGAGGTACTCGACTATAGCGTTCTCCCTTGTTTTTGGATGTTTACTTTTTGTATAGTACCTGTACAGTACTTGGTTTTGAATGGTTACTATCTGTATAGTATCTGTAAAGTACTTGGTTTTAGATGGTAACTAAATGTATTATGAGTTGCTATAGTCTCTTATTAAGAATTATCAAAGCACACAAGTTAAAGTTTCTAAGCCAAACACACTTGCAGTGAACTGTCATTACCTGACCGTCATTAAAGTCACATGCCCAAGACCCAAGGACATTGAATAAAATACTTTCCCTTCATTTGTGCCTGTAGTTTTAATTACAGTCAGAAACAAATTTTGTAGGATCATTCAATATTTTTATACCCGTTACTCTTAGAGTAAAAGGGTATACTAGATTCGTCGGAAAGTATGTAACAGGCAGAAGGAAGTGTTTCCGACCCCATAAAGTATATATATTCTTGATCAGGATCACTAGCCGAGTCGATCTACCCATGTCCGTCTGTCCGTCTGTCCGTCTGTCCGTCTGTCCGTATGAACGCTGAGATCTCGGAAACTATAAGAGCTACAATACTGGGATTAGGCATGCAGATTCCTGAGATTCCTGCGCAGCGCAAGTTTGTTTCAGTAGAGTGACACGCCCTCTCTAACGCCCACAAACCGCCCAAAACTGTGTCTCCTACAGTTTTGATGCTAGAATAAAATGTTTAGCTGAAATGTATTGTTCTCATCAATACCTATCGATTGACTCAAAAAAAAGTTTGCCACGCCCACATTAACGCCCACAAACTTAAAAAAATCGTAAGTATGAACGCGGATATCTCGGAAAATATCAAAGATAGAGAAATGGGATTTCAGATTTAGATTCCGTAGGCTTGAGCACAGCGCAAGTTTGTTACGCGAATATGCCACGCCCACTATAACGTCCACAAACCGCCCAAACCTGTGGCGCCAATAATTTTCATGCTAGATAAAAAATGTTAACTGAAATGTATTGGTATCGTCAATACCTATCGATTGATCCAAAAAAATTTGCCACGCCTACCCTAACGCCCACAACGCTTAAATCTGTCTTCCAACGGTAGGTGGCGCATTTAAATCTCGCTTTGCTGCTTGCATATCTCCATTTCCCTTTGATCCCTTAAGCTGAGTAACGGGTATCTGATAGTCGAGGTACTCGACTATAGCGTTCTCCCTTGTTTTTGGATGATTACTTTTTGTATAGTACCTGTACAGTAATTGGTTTTGAATGGTTACTATCTGTATAGTATCTGTAAAGTACTTGGTTTTAGATGGTTACTAAATGTATTATGAGTTGCTATAGTCTCTTACTAAGAATTATCAGAGCACACAAGTTAAAGTTTCTAAGCCAAACACACTTGCAGTGAACTGTCATTACCTGACCGTCATTAAAGTCACATGCCCAAGACCCAAGGAAATTGAATAAAATACTTTCCCTTCATTTGTGCCTGTAGTTTTAATTACAGTCAGAAACAAATTTTGTAGGATCATTCAATATTTTTATACCCGTTACTCGTAGAGTAAAAGGGTATACTAGATTCGTCGGAAAGTATGTAACAGGCAGAAGGAAGCGTTTCCGACCCCATAAAGTATATATATTTTTCATCAGGATCACTAGCCGAGTCGATCTACCCATGTCCGTCTGTCCGTCTGTCCGTATGAACGCTGAGATCTCGGAAACTATAGGAGCTACAATACTGGGATTAGGCATGCAGATTTCTGAGATTCCTGCGCAGCGCAAGTTTGTTTCAGTAGAGTGACACGCCCTCTCTAACGCCCACAAACCGCCCAAAACTGTGTCTCCTACAGTTTTGATGCTAGAATAAAATTGTTAGCTGAAATGTATTGTTCTCATCAATACCTATCGATTGACCCAAAAAAAAGTTTGCCACGCCCACTTTAACGCCCACAAACAGCCCACAAACTTCGGGATCTCAGATTTAGATTCCGTAGCTTTGTACGCAGCGCACTTTTGTCACGCGAATATGCCACGCCCACTATAACGCCCACAAACCGCCCAAAACTGTGCCGCCCACAATTTTCATGCTAGATAAAAAATTTTAACTGAAATTTATTGGTCTCGTCAATACCAATCGATTGATCTAAAAAAAAATTTGCCACGCCTACTCTAACGCCCACAATGCTTAAATCTGTCTTCCGCCGGTAGGTGGCGCATTTAAATCTCGCTTTGCTGCTTGCATATCTCCATTTTCCCTTGGTCACTTAAGCTGAGTAACGGGTATCTGATAGTCGAGGTACTCGACTATAGCGTTCTCCCTTGTTTTATATATTTTATTATTGTAAACATATTTCATTAAATTCATAATTTATTGTATTTTATGTACATTTGTATATAATTAATTTTCTTACTCCATCCCTCTGTAAGAAACATGTCGGTTATTAATCTTCGTTCCAAACGCAGATTTTCGCTTGGTTCCCATAGATAGATGTAAAATAGTTCTCACAATGTAATCTTTCTCAGATGTTGGATTATTTTTAAAGCATTCATTTGTTCTAACCCATATTAATATTATAACATATTTCGAAAGCATCATTAGTAAACATAGGAGCGTCTTTCAATTTATTTTCTGATTCATGTTTATGATGGAGGTGTTTTGGCCTGGTAATATCGGTTTTTGTTGTCAACTATTTTTCTAGTTCTGGTTTTCTAGTTCTAAGGCATCATTGTCTAAGATTTTGAATAAGTTTAATAAACTCTTTAATTACAATACTCATCTGGTTTTCGTGATTCATGATGGCGGTTGAGCTGCTTGGACTTTGATTACTAGCTGTTGTTAACTGTTATGAGCTATTATTAGATAGCTTATATCTGCTTAGTATATGCCTATTAGTTGCTTACTAGTTGTTATTAGCTGGTTACTATATGTTAAGTAGTTGTTTACTAGCTGCAAGTTGTTTACTAGCTGTTTAGTATTTGGTTTCTAGATGTTTAGTATCTGTTTAATTGACGTTTACTAAATATTATTACATGGTTACTAGTTGTAATTACTGTCTACGAGCTTTTATAGTCTTTTGTTAAGAATGATCAAAAAGTCTTGATCACTAGACGACTTTCGATGTGAAGTAAAAACTTACACTCTGATTTTCAATGTGTTTGCTATGTACGTGAGAAAGAACGCAAAGCCAAAATATCTCAAGATTGATATATAAATCTTACAGGAACATGTCCGATTATGTAGGGGGAAGATGTATCCTATAATTGTAAAACTAATTAAGAAATAAATAGTTCACAAGCTGTCTAAAAGCTGTTTAGAAGCTGTTTTGATAAACAATTTTGATTCATAATGACAGATATTGGGAATATATAATAATATCATCCACTTTAACTAGTATATTGTTAAAATAAAACATTTCCATTTTTCATGTTCTTTCATCTTATGTAGGTATACAAAATGTAGTCTTAACTACGATAGCTAGCCTTACATCCCATAACTATAGTTATTAGCTACAATAAAATGTATAGAAAGGACAAAATATATGAATGTCAAACAACGATTTAAAACTAACTATAATTGGGAAAGTAATTGAAATCGCTCCGGCGTAATACAGTAAAAATAAAAACACTGTGATTATCCCATTTTCTATCACCATAACAAATGTGTACACCCACACCTAAATGACCAGTTGTATCATTTGTCCAAAATGTCTGTGACTTTCACTTATAAATTTGTCACCGATAATTTAAGTCCCATTAAGCAAACCACCCATTGCTAACCGTACCATTACCCCAGAATCAAATTGGTTACCTACAATAAACACAGGTGGTGGTGTAAAGGATTGCTAAAATGCCTCGACGCAGGCGCAAAGGTCAAGGTATTGGGAAAAATTCATGAAATATTATCCGTTCATAAAAGAGGTCATAAAATATATAATTAGGAAAGTATTTTTTATTTGCGAACAATTTATAACTGTTACCAACAACACAAATAGTTATGTTACAAAGGATTGCTAAAATGCCTTGATGCAGGCGCAAAGGTCAAGGTAATGGAAAAATTCATGGAATATTATCCCTTGACCAAAAACAAAAATTTCTTCTATTTGGATAATAATAAAATATATATTAATTCAATACTTAGATTTTTGCATCAAAATGTTTGATAAATCTAGTTGTTTGATATTCTCTAACTAATTGAGCAATGAGTTTTCATGTGCCTATTTAATTTACCAAAAACAGTATTAGGTTTCTCTCATAAAATTGATCTTTTGGATCCCTCTAATTCCCCACCGGTGAAATATATGTTACTCATATTTAATAGTGATGGTTTGTCAACCCCGACCAACCTCCGCAACATATATGGGTACTTGTAATTCATATTTAAGATACTTCCATCCTTCTCTAACTAATATCCTTTTATCCATCATGTAAACAGGTTTAGAATTGTATTGCATGCTTCAACCCCTAGCCACCCCCACCACTGTAACAGATTTGACTTTTCCAATGGCTGCCCCAGCTACCTAAACTGTACATTTCTTTTGACTTTCTCTTTTCCTTTCTAAGCAATGTACCCAATTTTTAAACTGGTTCTGACCTCCCTCTTTAATGGCATCCTCTACTTTCTTTTCGTTATATTTCTGATCTTTGCCTAACAGTAGGTTGTTAAACTTTTATCATTTTATGGGATTATTGAGCACCCGAAATCCCAGATATTAACACATAACATGTAACTAGCAGAATATAGTCAAAGATATCAGACTCTAACAAGGGAGAACGCTAAGTCGAGTACCTCGACTATCAGATACCCGTTACTAAGCTTAAGGGACCAAAGGAAAATGGAGATATGCAAGCAGCAAAGCGAGATTTAAATACGCCACCTACCGGCGGTAGACAGATGTAAGCGTTATGGGCGTTAGAGTTGGCGTGGGAAATTTTTTTTGGATCAATCGATAGGTATTGACGAGATCAATATATTTCAGTTAAAATTTTTTATCTAGCATGAAAATTGTGGGCGCCACAGGCTTGGCGGTTTGTGGGCGTTAGAGTGGGCGTGGAAAAGTTTTTTTAAAATCAATCGATAGGTATTGACGAGATCAATACATATCAGTTAAAATTTTTCATCTAGCATAAAAATTATATATATACTATATATATATTATAGTGGGCGTGGCATATTCGCTCAACAAAATTGCGCTGCGTACAAAGCTACGGAATCTTAATCTGAGATCCCGATTCTCTATCTTTGATAGTTTCCGAGATATCCACGTTCATACTTACGATTTTTTGAAGTTTTTGGGCGGTTTGTGGGCGTTAAAGTGGGCGAGGCAAATTTTTTTTTGGGTCAATCGATAGGTATTGATGAGAACAATACATTTCAGTTAAAATGTTTATTCTAGCATTAAAACTGTAGGAGCCACAGTTTTGGGCGGTTTGTGGGCGTTAGAGTGGGCGTGGACTCTGCTGAAATAAACTTGCGCTGCGCAGGATTCTCAGGAATCTGCATGCCTAATCCCAGTATTGTAGCACTTACAGTTTCCGAGATCTCACGCCATCGTTCATAAGTTACTCTCTTCAGAACAAGTCCCTGGGCCGAATATACTCAGTAATCGATTTAGGTGTTCTCTTAGATCCTAAACTTAAATTTGACTCCCACATAACCTCTACTGTAAATAAAGCTATGAGTGTTCTTGGGTTTACAAAGCGTTGGTCTAAAGAATTTGATGATCCATACACTACCAAGTTTACCTCCCTTGTCCGTCCTAATTTAGAATACTGTTCTTCCGTTTGGAGTCCTCAGTATCAAGTGCACATTGACCGTATAGAGTCCGTACAGAAACAATTTCTTCTGTTTGCCTTACGTGGTTTGAACTGGGATCAAAACGTCAGGTTGCCTTCTTACTCGAGTAGATTGCTATTAATTAATTTTCCTAATCTAGTAAGCCGTAGAACTATGCTCGGTACTATTTTTATGAATAATCTTATCAGAGGCGATATTGATTCTGTAGATTTGGTAAGCCGCCTTACTTTCAATGTTCCTGTTAGACTAATGCGAAACTACTATCCTATCAACTTGCCACGATGTTCATCTAATTTTAGTCAGCATGAGCCTTTTCGCGTTCTTTGTAATTATTATAACAACCTATATCATTTAATTTGTTCCTCAACCTCTATCCCTGTATTAAAAACTAAAATCTTAGCTCATTTGCTTTAGTCTTGTTGATCTATGTTTTGTCCTGTCTTTGTTTGTTCTATGTACCTTTCTCGCGAACCGTATTTGCCCGAAATAAAAATGTGCCCGCGCGTAACAAGCACGTGCTTGGTGTCGTTTGGGCCACTTGTGTGTACTGCTTTTAGTGCATCAACGTTCAACAAATATAATATTAAATTATCATTATCAACAACTATTATATTTTATACAATTAAAGGTATGCATACTCATATAATAACAGTTCCTACTATCGATATGTATTGGCCTACAATCTTACTTTGCCTTTGATTTCTGGTTTCTTATGTATTCTTCTTCTCACTTTGACACAGTGTGGAATGGTTTTACTTAAGCCAATCGCATGGGAGGGGGGTTCGGGAAAGGGGGACTTGATCCTTGGATATAAAGTACGGATTCTACGTTCTGTCTTTTCCTGGTTGATGAGATTACAAAACCTAAAACAGTACAAAATTTGAATCGAAACTCAAAAGATGTCTGAAATCAACAGCCAAATCAACCACTGTGACTTTCATATAGATGAAGATTAGTAGTAGTATCTATTACGATACTATAAAAGAGTTGGACATCCTGAAATGGCGCTTGGTGGATTTGCAGAGCGAAAACAATATCGATTCCCATCTTTTTGATATTGAAAACGTGGAAAATCGAATCACCGAGCTGATGATGGAGACAACCAAGTTACAACACCAAATTAATCTTCACGATGCGGAAATCGAAAATAATCCGCTGTCACGACTGCTCCTGGAAGTTAAGGAGATGATTTTTCGTATAATGGATTCAATATCAGACTTAGAATGTCTTAAATTTAATGGTCAGGCAGACCAATGTGAGTCGCGCTATGTCACGCGAGGACGACCCTAGCTTAATATTTGATCTTAAAAATAGATATGATGCATATCATTTAATATTAATAATTGGGAAACTCTATTGATAAATCTAAAAAATTCTAAGATATATTATGAAAATTATTTGAATGCGACTAATGAATAATGTTCTGAAATAAATAATTTTGAAAATATGCAAATAAGAATTATGTATTATTCATGGGATATTATCACAAAAACATTATTATCTCTGTTGGCTTAATAATAAATGAACTCCAAAACCAGTTTTTGAAAGTTTTAATATTGATTAGAAGTAAAGAGGCGGAAATATATTGCGCATTACAGATACCTTGAGAGTCAGTTCTACGAGGTTGTAAACCAGTGTCTGAATGGTATGGAGTTGGCAGCCATTTGTTAAAAATTGATATTCACCAGCGGGAATCTGTTAAATCAAACAAATTAGAAAATATAACTGCAAGTACTAGACTGTTCTCCAGGGATTGTAGATGGTAAATTGAATTGTTGGTAAATCTTGTCTTTTTAGAGTCTGATATCTTTGACTATATTCTGCTAGTTACATGTTATGAGTTAATATCTGGGATTCCGGGTACTCAATAATCTCATAAAATGATTAAAGTTTAACAACCTACTGTTAGGCAAAATATAACGAAAATAAAGTAGAGGATGCCATTAAAGAGGGAGGTCAGAACCAGTTTAAAAATTGTGTACATTGCTTAGAAAGGAAAAGAGAAAGTCAAAAGAAATGTACAGTTTAGGTAGCTGGGGCAGCCATTGGAAAAGTCAAATCTGTTACAGTGGTGGGGGTGGCTAGGGGTTGAAGCATGCAATACAATTCTAAACCTGTTTACATGATGGATAAAAGGATATTAGTTAGAGAAGGATGGAAATATCTTAAATATGAATTACAAGTACCCATCTATGTTGCGGAGGTTGGTCGGGGTTGACAAACCATCACTATTAAATATGAGCAACATATATTTCACCGGTGGGGAATTAGAGGGATCCAAGAGATCAATTTTATGAGAGAAAACTAATACTGTTTTTGGTAAATTAAATAGGCACATGAAAACTCATTACTCAATTAGTTAGAGAATATCAAACAACTGATTTATCAAACATTTTGATGGAAAAATCAAAGTATTGAATAAATATATATTTTTTTATTATCCAAATAGAAGAAATTTATGTTTTTGGTCAAGGGATAATATTCCATGAATTTTTCCATTACCTTGACCTTTGCGCCTGCATCAAGGCATTTTAGCAATCCTTTGTAACATAAATATTTGTGTTGTTGGTAACAGTTATAAATTGTTCGCAAATAAAAAATACTTTCCTAATTATATATTTTATGACCTCTTTTATGAACGGATAATATTGCATGAATTTTTTCCAATACCTTGACCTTTGCACCTGCGTCGAGGCATTTTTGCAATCCTTTGTAACATAACTGTTTGTGTTGTTGGTAACAGTTATAAATGGTTCGCAAATAAAAAGTACTTTCCTAATTATATTTTTTTATGACCTTTGCGCCTGCGTCGAGGCATTTTAGCAATCCTTTACACCACCACCTGTGTTTATTGTAGGTAACCAACTTGACTCTGGGGTAATGGTACGGTTACCAATGGGTGGTTTGCTTAATGGGATTTAAATTATCGGTGACAAATTTATTAGTGAAAGTCACAGACATTTTGGACAAATGATACAATTGGTCATTTAGGTGTGGGTGTACACATTTTTTATGGTGATAGAAAATGGGATAATCACAGTGTTTTTGTTTTTACTGTATTACGCCGGAGCGATTTCAATTACTTTCACAATTATAGTTAGTTTTAAATCGTTGTTTGACATTCATATATTTTGTTCTTTCTATAAATTTTATTGTAGCTAATAACTATAGTTATGGGATGTAAGGCTAGCTATCGTAGTAAAGATTACATTTACATAAGATGAAAGAACATGAAAAATGGAAATGTTTTATTTTAACAATATACTAGTTAAAGTGGATGATATTATTATATATTCTTAATATCTGTCATTATGAATCAAAATTGTTTATCAAAACAGCTTCTAAGCAGCTTTTAGACAGCTTGTGAACTATTTATTTCTTAATTAGTTTTACAATTATAGGATACATCTTCCCCCAACATAATCGAACATGTTCCTGTAAGATTTATATATCAATCTTGAGATATTTTGGCTTTGCGTTCTTTCTCACGTACATAGCAATCACATTGAAAATCAGAGTGTAAGTTTTTACTTCACATCGAAAGTCGTCTAGTGATCAAGTATTTTTGATCATTCTTAACAAAAGACTATAAAAGCTCGTAGACGTTAATAACAACTAGTAACCAGCTAATAATAATTAGTAAACATCAAGTGAACAGATACTAAACATATAGAAACCAGATACTAAACAGCTAGTAAACAACTTGTATACATCTACTAAACATCTTGTATACATCTACTAAACATATAGAAACCAGATACTAAACAGCTAGTAAACAACTTGTATACACCCTTCAGTTCTGCATTAGGGACGCGGTGACATGGCTCAAGGCAAAAACCTTTTTTTTTTCTTAGTGCCTTAAACGCTGTGCCGCTGTTGACGTCAGCAGAGCAGTCGGCGCAGCGTAGAAGACTGCGTACGAAAACGATCGTGCTACAAAGAGAGGCAGTTATGCGGAGATTTCCCTCTCTTTCTTGTCTTATAATCTGCCTGCACTCCGCGCTTGCAGAGACAAACTTCGGCCAGTCCGTTTTTTTTTGCGTCCCTTCGTTATGTTCGGCTAGCGACTAATATTTCGGCGAAAAAATTTTCGTAGAGCAGCGACAAGTGAATGCCCTAATATTTTAGGAGCATTATTGTATATCGAAAAAAACCACTAATTATGTTTTATATATTAAATTATTTGATTATAGTAAAATTATGTAAATTGGATTTACTTATTATGTTATGTTTACTTATTATAAATTTTTATTACAATATAATTTTTTAGTTTAGTTATAAAAATTTAGTTCGTTAAAATTGATTTAAATATTTAAAACATTTTAGAACCAACATGTTTTTGGAAATTCACACTGTGTTTTTTACTCAAGAAGTACAAATTATGTATTCGGATATTTTTCGCTTTAGAAAGGGTATAGGTGCTGTGGCACGCGCCAACAACGAAGAGAATACAAAAGAAATCCAGTAAAGGGGTTAGAAGACTTGGCGCATTCTATTTGAGTGATTGAAAGTGAAGCATCCATTTTAATTGTGCGCAGCAGAGTTACTTTAATCGTTTAGTTCATATAATAAAGTCAGGTAAGTGCTACATAAAGTTTAAGATGTTGTGCATTGATCTTAGTTTAATGTACGTACATTTTGAAGGTATTCAATGGGTTCCGTTATCCGAAAGTGGATGATGAAATGTTTTGTGCCAATAAAAATCCTGCAAACAGTTAAACACAGGTATAAAAGGTAAATATACAAATAAACAAAAAAAACGCAGTTTTTAAACATATGTTTTTTCAGGACCGTTGGCCAAGGATTCAGAGGACCCGGACAAAGGTTTAAGAACGGCGATGACAAATGTTAAAAATAAGCTTACAAAAAAACCGAAACAATAATTGTCCATTAGTTGAAAATTTGAATAATACCATCTAATTAAAATGAATTAAAATGTATTTAAATACGTATTTACTTTAAATTCAATATTTTCATAATTGAAAACTCATTGAAAAATATTTACTGCTCTGACAATATAAAAAGCAACAAGGAAGAACGCTGTAGTCGAGTACCTCGACTATCAGATACCCGTTACTCAGCTAAAGGGACCAAAGGAATAGAGAGATATGTAAGCAGCAAATGCGCCACCTAGCGGCGGTAGACAGATTAAAGCGTTGTGGGCGTTAGAGTGGGCGTTGCAAAGTTTATTTTAAATCAATCGATAGGTATTGACGAGACCAATACATTTCAGTTAAAATTTTTTATCTAGCACGAAAATTGTGGGCGCCACAGGCTTGGCCGGTTTGTGGGCGTTAGAGTGGGCGTGACAAAGTTTTTTTTAAGTCAATCGATAGGTATTGACGAGACCAATACATTTCAGTTAAAATTTTGTATCTAGCACGAAAATTGTGGGCGCCACAGGCTTGGGCGGTTTGTGGGCTTTAGAGTGGGCGTGGCAAACTTTTTTTTTTAATCAATCGATAGGTATTGACGAAACCAATACATTTCAGTTAAAATTTTTTATCTAGCATGAAAATTGTGGGCGCCACAGACTTGGGCGGTTTGTGGGCGTTAGAGTGGGCGTGGCATATTCGCGTAACAAACTTGCGCTGTGCTCAACCCTACGAAATCTAAATCTAAAATCCCGATTCTCTATCTTTGATATTTTCGGAGATAACCGCGTTCATATTTACGATTTTTTGAACTTTGTGGGCGGTTTGTGGGCGTTAAAGTGGGCGTGGCAAATTTTTTTTAGGTCAATCGGTAGGTATTGATGAGAACAATACATTTCAGTTAACATTTTTGTTCTAGCATCAAAACTGTAGGAGCCACAGTTTTGGGCGGTTTGTGGGCGTTAGAGTGGGCGTGGCACTCTTCTGAAACAAACTTGCGCTGCCCAGAAATCTCAGGAATCTGCATGCCTAATCCCAGTATTGTAGCTCTTATAGTTTCCGAGATCTCATCGTTCATACGGACAGACGGACAGACGGACATGGGTAGATCGACTCGGCTAGTGATCCTGGTCAAGAATATATATACTTTATGGGGTCGGAAACGCTTCCTTTTGCCTGTTACATACTTTCCGACGAATCTAGTAGAGTAGAAGGGTATACTCTACGTGTAACGGGTATAAAAATTAACAACAAATCATTGAAACATATAACCAAACGAAAATTAACAAAAAATCATCGAAACCATCATCAAAAAAAACATTCAAAGAAAACAGGCTGAAGGGCAACCCCTCGTTAAAAGTAAACATTGAAAAAGAAGGAAGACCCCAAGTAAGAATCTGTAAGCCAAAAAAGAAGGACGACCCCAAGCAGGATCATCAACAAACGTTTTCAAAGTGGTCGTGAGGACATAAATGACGATGAACATGTGGGCCAACCAAAATCCGTGATCACCGAAAATTCTATCGAAACTGTGCGTGAATTCATAAAAAAACAAGGAAGAACGCTATAGTCGAGTACCTCGACTATCAGATACCCGTTACTCAGCTAAAGGGACCAAAGGAAAATGGAGATATGCAAGCAGCAAATGCGCCACCTACCGGCGGTAGACAGATTTAAGCGTTGTGGGCGTTAGAGTGGGCGTGGCAAAGTTTTTTTTAAATCAATCGATAGGTATTGACGAGACCAATACATTTCAGTTTAAATTTTTTATCTAGCACGAAAATTGTGGGCGCCACAGGCTTGGTCGGTTTGTGGGCGTAAGAGTGGGCGTGGCAAACTTTTTTTAGATCAATCGATAGGTATTGACGAGACCAATACATTTCAGTTAACATTTTTTATCTAGCATAAAAATTGTGGGCGCCAAGGATTTGGGCGGTTTGTGGGCGTTAGAGTGGGCGTGGCATATTCGCGTAACAAACTTGCGCTGCGCTTAAGCCTACGGAATCTAAATCTGAAATCCCGTTTCTCTATCTTTGATATTTTCCGAGATATCCGCGTTCATATTTACGATTTTTTGAAGTTTGTGGGCGGGTTGTGGGCGTTATAGTGGGCGTGGCAAACTTCTTTTTGGGTCAATCGGTAGGTATTGATGAGAGCAATACATTTCAGTTAAAATTGTTATTCTAGCATCAAAACTGTAGGATCCACAGTTTTGGGCGGTTTGTGGGCGTTAGAGTGGGCGTGGCACTCTTTTGAAATAAACTTGCGCTGCGCAGGAATCTCAGGAATCTGCATGCCAAATCCCAGTATTGTAGCTCTTATAGTTTTCGAGATCTCAGCGTTCATACGGACAGACGGACAGACGGACAGACGGACAGACGGACATGGCTGGATCGACTCGGCTAGTGATCCTGATCAAGAATATATATACTTTATGGGGTCGGAAACGCTTCCTTCTGCCTGTTACATACTTTCCGACGAATCTAGTATACCCTTTTACTCTACGAGTAACGGGTATAATCAGCCGAAATCATCATTGAAATTCATGTAAATAGAATTGAACATCTCCAAAACATCGATTTATCGCATTGCGACCGAACATCTGGGCTTACAAAAGGTGTGTGCACGGTTTGTTCCGCACAAATTGACTGACGTCCTAAAACTGCTTAGAATTCAACATTCGAAGGACATCATTAAAACAAGACCCGAACTTCCTTTACAAGATTGTGACTGGTGGCGAAACGTGGTGTTTTCAATATGATCCCGAAACAAAACGCCAGAGTGCTGAATGGAAGGCGCCGGACGAGCCGAAACCCAAAAAATCGCGCCTGGAGAAGTCAAAAGTGAAGACAATGCTGATTTGTTTTTATGATTCCAAGGGTATTGTCCACAAAGAATTTGTTCCACCCGGCCAAAACGTTAATGCGGTATTCTACCTTGGAGTTTTGAAGCGTTTGGTGCGCCGTATTCGACGTCTTCGCCCGAATATCGCGAAGATGGAAGTTGGCGTTTGTTGCACGATAATGCGCCGTCTCATCGATCGACGCTTGTGTCCGACTATTTGACCAAAAATCACATTTTAACCATCAACCACTCCCCGTATTCACCTGATATGGCACCGTGCGACTTCTACCTTTTCGGAAAAATGCATTTGTCGATTAAAGGAAAGCGTTATGCAGACGTAGAGGCCATTCAAAAGGCTTGCACCGGCATACTGGCGGCCATACCGGGCAACGAGCTAAAACACTCGATCGACATGCTTTTGGACCGTGCAAAACGCTGTATTAAAGCAGAAGGAGACTATTTTGAATAAAATAAATTGATTTTGCCGAAAAAACTTTTTGTTCTGTCTTTTTTTAAAAGTCCTGCTTACTTTGGAACTCACCTTGTATTATTACTATAAAAGAAATTTGTAAAAAATGATATATATAATATCAAAATAATAATTATAGCCAGAACACGTTTGATTCCAAAATAATAGATTTGATACCCAGAACACATATACGATACGCGATATATTTTTTATGAAATAAAAGGGATGTGATGAGATTTACTAGTCGGTTAAAATCTTTTGAAAAAAATAGGAGCTGGAACTGATACAGCTAAGGTGGTAATTTAATAAATTGGAAAAGAAGAAAAATTAAATTATGCTAAGGGAAACATTTTAAATCAACTTTCTTTTACAGAAGAAAACTCTATTTTCCATTAAAAGAATTTATGTTAAACAAAATACTTTGATGAAAAGGCTCAAATCAGATTCGAATTTAAAATGGGTACTTAAAGCGAATTTAGTTTGGGATCTAAAAATCTTGACACGCCGTCGTTAAATTATCCGACAACCAAAAAATAAACAATATTAAAATGTCATCTGCAGATCAAAGAAAAGATTTGTAGAATGAAATATTGAATATAATGAATGAGAAGCATTCAAAAATAAATATATATGATAGACGTTGATGCACTACGAGCAGTACAAACAAGTGGCCCAACGACACGAAGCACGTGCTTGTTACGCGCGGGGCCCTTCTCTAAATTTGGGCAAAAATGCGAGTTCGCGAGGAAGATACAAAAAACAAATAGAGACGGGACGCAAATGAAAATAAAAGAAGCAACTAAGAATGAAGCAAATGAGTTAAAATATTAATTTTTAATACCGGGATAGAAGTTGATGTGCAAATTAAATGGTAAAGATTGTTATAATTATTACATAGAACGCGAAAGGACTCGTGCAGACAAAAATTTGATGTACATCGTGGCAAATTTAGGGGATAATAATTTCGTGTTAGTCTAGCAGGGACATTGAAAGTTAGGCGGTTTACAAGTTCTACAGAATCAATATCACCTCTAATAAGATTTTGCATAAAAATAGTACCAAGCATTGTTCTACGATTTACAAGTGTAGGTAAATTAAGCAATAGTAATCTACTCTGATAGGAAGGTAGCCTTACGTTTTGATCCGAGTTCAAACTACGAAGGGCAAAAAGAAGAAATTTTTTTTGTACCGACTCAATACGGTCAATGTGCACTTGATATTGTGGACTCCAAACCGAAGAACAATATTCCAAAATAGGACGGACAAGGGAGGTAAATAATAATTTGTTTGTATAAGGGTCATCAAATTCTTTTGACCAACGCTTTATAAACCCAAGGACACTCATGGCCTTGTTGACAGTGGACATTAGGTGGCAGTCAAATTTAAGTTTTGGGTCCAGAAGAACGCCTAAGTCATTAACGGAATATTTACGGTCGAGTGACGTATTTTGAAGAGAGTAACTAACAAAAGTAGGAGTACCCCTATAAAAAAGTCATAACGTTGCATTTAAGGCAGTTAAAATTTAAAAGGTTGTACTCACACCATCCCTGAAAACAATCAATATCTGACTGTAAGTTGAAACCCGACGCTATATCATTATATGATAAACAAAGCTTAACATCATCAGCATACAACAGTACACGAGAATGTGTAATGGTAGAGGGAAGATCGTTAATGAACAAAGTAAACAGCAAAGGACCCAAATGACTACCCTGAGGCACTCCAGATGTCACGTAGATCAATTTTGAAACAGCGTTTTTGAATATAACCCTCTGAGTCCTACCATTCAAATAACTTGAAATCCAAGTTAATAGCTTACATGGAAACCCAAGCTGATTTAATTTGAATAATAGAAGAGAGTGGTTGACAGGGTCAAAGGCCTTACTAAAATCTGTATATATAATGTCAGTCTGCATTTTTTTCTTAAGTCCATTAATTAGAATAGATGACAATTCAAGAAGGTTGGTGGTGGTCGATCTTCGCTTAACAAAACCATGCTGACACGGTGATATTAGCGAGGAACATAAATGTTGCAAATGAGAAGTAATAATACGTTCAAATGCTTTAGGAATTGCCGACAATTTGGAAATACCTCTATAATTCTGGGCATCCGTCTTCGCACCCTTTTTGTGAAGTGGAATGATAAAAGAGTCCTTCCAGATAGTAGGAAAAACTGATGATGAAATAGACAAATTAAAAAGTTTAAGAATCGGTTTACATATGGTTGACGCACAAAACTTAAGCACACACCCGGGGAGTCCATCTGGACCGGGAGAATAAGTTGGCGTTGTTGTTGCTAAGTCTCTTAAGAGAGAACTTTCCGTAATTTCAGGGGTAAAAATACAATTTGCCCTATTTAAGGGATTAGGGTAGTTAGAATTTGACCAAGCAGCCGAACTATAAGTAGTTTGGAAAAACTCGGCAAATAAATCAGCAATTTCAGAATCCGTCGACGCCTCCAGTTAGTTAAAACGTACAGATGAAGGCAATGCCGACGACTTACGCTTGGCATTAACAAAGTTATAAAACTGCCTCGGATCATTTGAAAATTCGAATTTACATCGACTTAAATACATAGAATAGCAATGACTATTGAGAACATTAAAGTCCGATCGAGCCACCACATATTTCGAAAAATCAGATGGCTTACCCGATTTTTTATACTTTTTATGGGTGTTTCTTTTAAGGTTTTTAAGTCTATGAAGCGCATTGGTAAACCAAGGAGGCCTGTTAAGCTTTGAAGGAAGCCTATCAGGAACGCATTCATTAAAAAAAGTATTTAACACTATATAGAATAGTTCAGTGGCACTTCCAATATCCATACAATTGTACAAGTCTGTCCAGTTATATTGAGAAATCATATCGTTAAGTTTTTTATAGCCACATTTTTGAAAACATCTCATTTTAGTTTGAGGAATTAAAGGAGAGAGGGTATCAACGCATGGGAGGCAGATTGTCAATTCCATTGTTGGATGATATCGGTCTTCAGGTACAACAAGAGCGTCAATTCTAGATACCGTGACTTCAGACGGGTCTGAAACAAACACAAGATCTAGTTGTCATTTAATGAATTCCGTATAAAGCTTACTTGCTGTAACGATAATTCTAAAAGACCATCTACAAAATCATGGACGGATAAGGGTACAGCGACAAGTGAGTCGTAGGAGAAGACCAAGAGATATCAGGGAGATTAAAGTCACCCAAAACAATCAAAAGGTCTCTGTTAGAAAGAAGGGATAGAACAGATTTTATGGCAGACAGATGGTGCTCATAAATTATTAAATCAGAGCCAGGTGGAATATAGGAACATGTAACAAAAATAGATAAGGATTGCAAGGAAACTTTCACACTAACAAATTCAATTTCGTTATGGGTATCATAGTAAATTTTTTCAGATGTTAGGCTAGTGGTAACGGCAATCAGCACACCGCCTCCCCTACGTGAGGAGCGGTCGGTCCTATAGGCATTAAAGTTATTTGACAGAACTTCAGAGTCAGATATTTCTGGTTTCAGCCAAGTTTCCGTAAAAGCCAAAATATCTGCAGTAAATGCAGAGGAGTCAGCATAAAGCTTGGGTAGCGTCATATTAAGTCCCCTAACATTTTGATGAGCCAAAAATAAACTTTTTAGTTTTTTGGCGCAATGGAAGGTCTGTTATTTGTTCTCGGTTTATTGGGAACAAATTCTTTTATTACTAAATCATCATTAAGCCAAAAGCTTTCAGAAGGTAGTACCTTAAACACATCAGGCGGTGCAAATATTTTAAAAGAGGATATACTGAAATGTGATTGTTAATATTTCTATTTGTGTTTTCATTTAGTTTTATTTTTTTGGTTTTATTTGGAGCAGCAATGGTGCCGCTCCAACGATCGAAGAGTCTCTGCTTTTTACAATATTCTTTAAGTCTAATTAAGGCTAAGTCTCGTAGCTGCGCTGCTCGCAGGCGGCGGCAGAGAGACGGCTATGTACCTATATACTTATGTATAAAGGAATGTACTTATATATATTGCTATGCGCTCTCGAGTGGAGGCGCGAGGGGTATGCATATGCTGTCCGTTCGTTGCAATTATGCCGACGCTAGCACTTTCTGTGTGCGGGCTAAGCCATAGCGATCGGTTCATATTTCGGCCACTTAGGGGACTTTAAAATATGTAAACACTGCAACAAAGTGTTACAGTGCTTACCCTTTAAGTACTTTCGGTACAGTGGGTATTCAATGTATGTGCATACTACATCTCCCTCCTTTTGAAAAATAACGTAATATAATGAAGTTATTTTTATAGTAAAAAATTTTAATTAATACATTTTTTTTTTATTATTTTTTTTTGTATTTTGTTATTGGAATCAAAGAAAATGAAATTATTAAGAGAATATGTGTATTTATTTATCTATGTATGTGTGTCTTTGTATGGCCATACTAAGTGCAATTTATGAAATAAAGATTTTTAATCTATCTTTATGAACTGTTTGTTTCTTTTGTTTATTATTTGTTATTACTATGTTATCTCTATCTCCTATTTCCGTTACTATATACGGACCTGTATATTTTGGATCTAACTTATGACCTGTCTCGTTTTTTAATAAAACTTGGTCACCTACTGATATACAGTGGTCGGCATAAGTATTTTGACAAAATAAATGTTAAGTATACTCATAACTTGAACTTACTTCTTGTAAACTATAGGCATCAATGGAAAGGTAATTTCAATGCCGTTTGAATGATACAATACATTTCTTTACCCATTCAGTACTTATTGAAAAGGACGAATTTGTGTAAATCAACTTTGAAATTTAAAAAAAAAACTTTTTTCCTCGTCTTGAAAACTTAAATTTTTTGATGCAAAAAGTTTCTTCAAACAAAAATAATAGTAACTGCAAAAAGAATTTTTCAAAAATCATTTTTCTTATATTTTTTATGAATTTTTGAAAATGCTTAAAAACAGGCATTTGAGCCATATTTTTGTCTTTTTCATACAAATTTTTTCCGACATTGTCACTTTCAAAAAATCATAAAAAATATAAGCAAAATGATATTTGAAAAATTCTTTTTGCAGTTACTATTATTTTTGTTTGAAGAAACTTTTTGCATCAAAAAATTTAAGTTTTCAAGACGAGGAAAAAAGTTTTTTTTTTAAATTTCAAAGTTGATTTACACAAATTCGTCCTTTTCAATAAGTACTGAATGGGTAAAGAAATGTATTGTATCATTCAAACGGCATTGAAATTACCTTTCCATTGATGCCTATAGTTTACAAGAAGTAAATTCAAGTTATGAGTATACTTAACTTTTATTTTGTCAAAATACTTATGCCGACCACTGTATCTATATCCCTTACTTTATGATCGTATAGTAGTTTATTTCTATTCTTATTTGCTTCTAACATAACTCTAGCTCTTTTATAGGCTACTTCTAATCTATACTTACTCTCCTTAGCATAGTCATCTATATTATATAGTGCTTCTACACTATCTATGCTATTAAAATGTTTTGGTAAATTACTTGTTTTACTGAATACTAGCTCATATGGACAATAAGTATGTGCCATAGAGGGGGTCGTGTTGAAACAAAAGACAAAATATTGAAGCCATACGTCCCAATCAGTTTTATCAACCGATATGTAAGATCGAATGTACTCATTGAAAGTTCTATGACTTCTTTCTATTGTTCCAACTGTCTGGTGGTGGTGTGCTGTGGATGTAATATTTTCAATATTTAAATATTTGCACAAATCGTCTATAATTGAATTCTTATATTCTGTTCCCATGTCCGTAATGAACGTCTTCATTGGACCGTACTTCAGGATAAAAGATTCAAATATTGCTTTAGCGACAGTATTAGCATTTTTATTCGGAACAGGTATGGCAACTAAATACTTAGTTAAATCACATATTAAAGTGACTGCATACTCATTGCCATTTTCTGATTTTGGTAGTGGACCAATAGTGTCCACTATCACTCTGTCGAAAGCATTTATTGGTGTGTCAGTAATTGTTAAAGGGGTCTTTGTGTGTTTAGTTATTTTGGCTTTCTGGCATTTTTGACATTTTCTTACGTACTCAGTTATATCTTTAGACATATTTTTCCAGTAATAGTGTCTTTTTACTTTGGCCAAAGTTTTTGATATGCCAGTATGACCTCCTTGAATTGGATCGTCATGAAATGTAGACAAAATTGCTTCTTTTTCTTTTAAATTTGTTATTTGGGTCACCGGGTTGAGTAGCGCTACTCTTAATGTTTTCAAGATTTTATTGCCCATTAATTTGAAATTATCTATTGAAGTATGTTCAAAGATATTTTCCCACGGTGCCACTTTGAGTTGGCTGATTTTATGTATACCGGCTTGCATTTCAAGCCTTTGGAAAAATTGATCTAAGTCAATAACTCCATTAGTATATAAATCGCTGACATCATATCTTGCAGTAATTTTTTTGCCTTGTTTAAATAAACATAACGTATTTTTTATCTGCAAGGTCACTACTTTACGTACTTCATCATTGTTTATGACGTCGTATACGTTGGGCTTAGAAGCTTTATTTAAGAATTGCATAGGCAATTCTTGTTCTTGATTTTCCGCGCGGAATTTTTGTCTATTTTGATATCTAGTAGTGACTTTCAATATATTTCCAGTTATATTTTGTAGATCTTTGATGGTTATCCTTGATAACGCATCGGCTACATAATTATCTTTTCCCTTTAAATATTCGACTGTAAAGTCGTATTCTTCTAGTTCGAGCCTCATACGTGTCAGTTTAGAACTGGGATTGATCATTGAGAAAAGGTATGTTAAAGGTCTATGGTCTGTTTTTATTAAGAAATGTTTTCCATATATATATGGTCTAAAATGTAGTATCGCCCAATGAATTGCAGCTAATTCCTGCTCAGTAGTACATTTGTTACTTTCACCTTTTGTAAATGCTCTTGATGCGTATGCAATGGGAAGTTGGAGACCATTGTGGTTTTGAGTTAAAACCGCTCCACATGCTTGCTTACTTGCATCTGTTATTATACAGAATTCTTTAGTGAAATCTGGATATTGTAGCAATGTAGGTTCCATAAGTTTTGTTTTTAAATATTGAAATGCATTTTCACACTCATCCGTCCATTTAAAAGGAACATTCTTTTTACATAATCTTGTTATGTGCCGTGAATAGTCGGCGAAATTTTTTATAAAACGTCTATAATAGTTACAGAATGCTACGAAACGTCTAGCACTGTCCGCGTCGTGCGGAACTGGGTAGTTCATAATGACATCGTATTTCTTGTCATCTGGAAGTATTCCTTTATCAGTGCATTTATGACCTAGAAAAGTCACTTCATGCATAAAAAATGAACATTTTTCTGGATGTAACTTTAGGTTGTATTTCCTACATTTCTCAAAAACATCTGTTAAGTTCTTAAGCATATGTTTTTCGGAACAACCAATTACAATTAAGTCATCCATATAAAGGAATGCTTGAGAAGGTTCTAGACCAGAGAACGCAATAGTCATCATTCTCTGAAACGAATTAGGAGCTATTTTTAATCCGAAGGGTAATCGCGTGAAGCGATATGAGCCGTTGCTCGTTGAAAAAGACGTTATATCTCTTGAACCTTTTTCTAGTTCAATTTGATGGAATCCTGACATTAAGTCAAGACATGAAAAGTATTTAGCTCGACCTAGTTGATCTAAAATATCATCAATTCTAGGTAATGGGAATTTATCAGAAAGTAATTTTTTATTAATTTGGCGGTAGTCAATTACTAATCGCCATTTCTTTACATTTGACCCGGGGGATGATTTCTTAGGAACAAGTAACAATGGGCTATTATATTTGGATACTGACGGTTCGACAATCCCGTCAGAGATTAATTTTCCTACTTGCTTTTGTATTTCGTTCACCTGACTATGTGGGCTTCGATAGTTCTTTATATAGACTGGTTCATCATCTTTTAGTCTCAGTCTTTGTTTATAAAAATTATTTGTGGTTATTGATTCGGTTTCCAATCCGAATATATCGCTATACTGGGTGCATAAGCTAGAAAGCTGTGACTTGAACTGTGTAGGGAAGTTTTTTGAAAGTTGTGATAGTACGGATTTTTTTCTATTGTCTGGATTTGTGTTGACTACATCGTAGTTCGAAAGTGGTTCATATGTTAGGTTATCTGTACTGACTACTTGGTCGGTATTTGTTGTGTTTATTAGCATTATGAAGGCATTATTGGATGTTGCTATGGTATTTGCAACGTAAATACCATACTGAATTTCCTGATTTGGAATTAATACACTGTCTTCTTTTGAATTAAGTTCAATTTTCCGAATAACTTGGGATCTTGCTGGCAGAAGTATTGAATTATTGCCAGCACTATGAGCTATTGGTACATTAATTGGAAATTTTAAATTATTGGGTCTAATTATAAGCCAATCTTCAGATGGCTTGAAGTCTAATTGACAGTTGTATTTTTTAATAAAGTCGATGCCTAATATTCCATCGCATGGAATAGGGAAATGTGAATTTACGATATGAAAATCGTGTGGAATTATGTATTTAGTTGTCTGTATCTCTATAGAAACTAAACCTTGGGATTTGGTTATTTCGTTACTTATGCCTTTTATGTCTATGATGTAACCATCTTGGATGTTTTGGAAGTTATCCGAAGTTTCTTTTAAAATGGAAATGTCTGCACCTGTGTCTATTAAAAAGATAAGTTCTTTTCCAGTAGCTACATTGAAAAATGAAACGAATATATTTTGGCTGAGATTAATAGTGTGAACTCTGACTTCTTTTATTGTTGAGTATTTAAAGGGCTTTGGGAGTTTTCCGATGTGTTTTGGTTAGTATTTTGGGTAATTCTGACATTGCTTTGGTTATTGCCATTGTGGCCTCGGTTCGAGTTACTACCACCTCTATAGTTTCCTCTATATTGGCCTCGTCCTCCATTGTTATTTTGGTAATTGTTGTTATAGTTATTGTGATTACCACGAAAATTACCTCTATAATTTCCACGGCCGCGATTTGAGCCGCGCTGTGGATAGTTTTTGAAATATAGGACGGTGTTAGACTGTCCAGTTGCTTCAGTGCAACTATTGACAAATTTGGAAACGGCATCGTTCATAGTACTAAAGGTGCCAGCTTGCATGATAAGTTTTACCTTATCGATTGTGCAATTTTTAGTCATTGCTTTGACTGCATGCTGCGTGGAATAACTTCTGGCTAGCTCTAAAGATAAACCATCTGTTATATATGCACCTTCTAAGGCTTTCGTCATCTGCTCCATTTCTTGTGTGTATTGGTTAGCAGTTTTATTGCGCTGCTGTAGGTTCATCAGCTTCGCTGATAATACTTCAACAGTTTCGCCTTTGACGTTGCCTCTTAGTCTGGAAATCACTTCAGTAATTGTTGTTTCATTACCGATTAGATTTCTGGCGACACCTTTTAGCTTTGTTTTAATTATGGAAACAGCTTATTCTTCGTGATCGCCTTTTATTGATTCTATTATTTGTAAAGCATCAATGAAACTTGTTAAATTTTCAGCCTTACCGTCAAAAACTGGTATAAGCTTGGATGCTGTATTAATAAAGTCAATATTTGTTTGTGCCATTGTGATAGAGTTACTTATTTTGTTTTCTATTACACTTGAAGTATCTGAATCTGTTGAATTGTCCAGATCAGTGTATACCGCCGGAATAGTAAGATTATTTAAATCTTTATCTTCTATTTTGAGGTTTACTTCGGGAAGCTCTTCTGACTCCGATTCGTTCGTTTCTGTTGATTCCGGGTCAGGTGCAGTGTCAACTTCTATTGGAGTGTTTAGAACGGTTGGTACCGATAATTCTAAACTGAACTTTTGTTTAACAAATATTAAATTAGATCGTAGTCGTATCAAAAGTTTCGATACCTGTGACCAATGATTTTGAGATAATCTTTCCCTGTGATCATGTATTAGCATTCGCGCTTCATTAAAGCACTCTACTAATATTTCAACATGCTTCCTAACCGTGTTCTTTTGGATAGGTCTATTCTGGGTTAGTGACTTGTGTGATCTGTCAAAATTAGTTTTAATGTTTGCTAATTCCTCGTACAATTTGTTCCATTCCATGCCTTTAGTTTAGCCATACTTTGTAAGAAGAATATATTGAAATATTTTTATATTTTTTTTTTTTTTTATTTCATTTTCTTAGATTTTAGGTGTTAACATTTATGTGTAATCACTGTTGTTTGTGCTGTTTTTTTTTTATTTATTTGTTTTGCTGCTTATATTTTATCCAGGTCATTTCCCTGGCTCATATACCTTTTTCTCAGACATTTATTATGCATCTTGTAAATTTTGTAAAAGAAAGTGGTGCACATGATAACAACAATGATTATCAAGAGTATATGTACCCAATATAGATTGATGTTGCTAGATTCTACCTTATTGATGACATTGGCAGTGGAATCCACTGTTTTTATGTCCAAAGTCATTTTGGTGGGTTTTGCATATACCTGTATTTTATGTGTATAAAGTGTTTTATTAAAATTATTATGATCTTCTCTTGAAAATTTACTTATCGCATTACTGCGCATTTAAATTAACAAACTTCCTACCTAGTTTTTTGCGCATTTAAATTAACAAACTTCCTACCTAGTTTTTTGCATAGCTTTACGGGCTACACGTCTAATCGGGCAGAAAAAGTTCCGCTCAATTTTACAAAATATTATATTATATAAAAAAAATATGCATCGTAGTGCAATCAAAAAAATTATGCAACGCAGTGCATGGGTAAAAAAAATTTGTTTTCAGCTTAGTTGGATTCTTTTTCTTCCTTCTACGTCAGCTGGTCGTCGCCAGTTCGGCTACGCTGACGTTCCTTCGAAGGCGCAGGGGGCGGTCGTGCCTCCCACGCTTGATAACTGCTGCAGCTGTCCTGGGCCTATTGGCTCAGGCGGTACCGGCGCTGGTCTTCGCACTGGTCTTCGGCTTCATGCATGCGTAATTGCATGCCGCAGAGTTGAGAGGTCCGGGGCAGTCGGTCGGGCAGACTTGTGGTTGCTTCGGCAGTGGCTTGGGAATATTTGGTTTTGTTATTAGTTTTTTATTTATAACTTGTATTTGATTTTCTGAGTGAGTTGTGACTTGTGGTACTCTATTTTGGAGGGTTTCCTTTAAAAATTCAAGCTCGTTGTAAAGTTTTTGCGCTGTACTCCATGCGGGCGGTGTTGCTTGAGCAAATAGCAGCCATTTTAGGCGGGCTATTCTTTTGTTGATTTTATTCTTCTGACCTCCACGTACCATCACGCACACTCTACTCACTCAGACGGGTTATTTTTAAGTATATCCTCCATGTTCCATTATCTTCCTGATCCGCTGCTCCTTGTGACTCTAGTCACGGTCGCCATGAAATGTGATTGTTAATATTTCTATTTGTGTTTTCATTTAGTTTTATTTTTTTGGTTTTATTTGGAGCAGCAATGGTGCCGCTCCAACGATCGAAGAGTCTCTGCTTTTTACAATATTCTTTAAGTCTAATTAAGGCTAAGTCTCGTAGCTGCGCTGCTCGCAGGCGGCGGCAGAGAGACGGCTATGTACCTATATACTTATGTATAAAGGAATGTACTTATATATATTGCTATGCGCTCTCGAGTGGAGGCGCGAGGGGTATGCATATGCTGTCCGTTCGTTGCAATTATGCCGACGCTAGCACTTTCTGTGTGCGGGCTAAGCCATAGCGATCGGTTCATATTTCGGCCACTTAGGGGACTTTAAAATATGTAAACACTGCAACAAAGTGTTACAGTGCTTACCCTTTAAGTACTTTCGGTACAGTGGGTATTCAATGTATGTGCATACTACAATACTACGAGCGTATGAAAATCGAAATCGTTCAACTGAAATATTCTCGGATCGGAATTTTTCACGTATAAATTCCAAAACATCCTCAGATGTAGTATCTGGGGTGAATCTAGAAACAAATAATTGATTCCTATGAGGAACAACTGACAGTTTCTTACGTCCCCCAGCAGCAGATTGAACCACACTAAGCTGAGAGCCAGAATCGGTTCCTTCTGTACCTATAGGTACGATCGGCACCGTAGCCGGCACCGAAGATTTTTTTATCACCAGACTTCGAGAAACAGTGACTCCACCTGAATCAGCTGTATCCCTAGGCGCAGTTGATTCGCTTACCCCAGTGTCGACAGAAACTGCTGCAGCTACCAAGTTCGGATTAGGGGAGGATACCGTGACCGTATTAACTGCCGCTAAGCTGGCTTTTTTGCGTTTAGGCGACTCAGTTAGTAATTTTTTATTATTAAATTGGGCACAAACGGAATTGAACCCCTCATTGAGCTGTTTAAAAGCACCTGAGAGATTCAAAAGGCTGTCTCGAGTCTGCTTCATAAAGCCGCTCATCTCAACTACCATTTCCTTGCAGGATCCACATGACCACATGAGACCAGAGTTGAGATCAATGAAGTCTTTGACTCTTCCAGTAAATCCTGCGCATTTAACGTGCATAATCGATTCGCAGAGCCAGCAGAAAATAAAAGGGTCTTTAGTTGAAGCCGAAAGAGTACAATTTTTCTTACAGCAGACAAGTGCCATTTAAGGAGATGAAATAAAAATAAAATAAAATATGAAAAATACCTCAAGCAAATTTGGCACTGGGATCAAATTCCAAAACCACAAGGGCACAAAACACGAAAAAAATAAAAGCGCGAGATCGCGTTTTAATTTAAATGTAAGAGAGCACGAGAGAATAAATCTTCTATCGACTGAGCGTTGCTTGTGGGACACTGACAACTTTACGCACGAGCAGTTACAATGTAATGTAAAGCAAGCAAGAGAGAGAGAATAAGAGAATAGCACACCAAAAATCTTCCAGAAAATCGGCAGGTTCCGAGAGAGTTTAAATAACAGTTGTAATATAGAGCGGGAGAGAGAGTGGGAATAAAAGAGTTTTAGCAAGATTAGTGAGTGTAAAATTACACTAACAAAGCTACGAGATTAAACAAATCTAATAGAAATGTTAAAATAACTATAACCACATACCCGTTTAATGAGGGATCAAGTCAAAAACACTAACACAACTATTAGGCTAAGCTTTGTTAAAAAACAAACACAAGAAACTCGCAAAAAATCACCGAATAAGACCAAAACTCAGAGCACAAAAGTAAACACATCTGTTCACAAGCGACGCTAAATCGATAAGCAGATTCCTTTTAGGACAGATATACGCGGTGAAATAAACACCCCAAGTGATAGGGCCATTTATAGCAAACAACACCCGTATGCTCTATCAGCTTCAGATTTTGTAAATTCTGAAATAAGTCAAGTGCTAAAAGAAGAAATTATAAGGCCAAGTAAAAGTCCTTATAATTCCCCTGTACTAGTGGTACCAAAAAAGGGTTTCAATGAAGATGGAACTCCAAAGCTCAGACTCGTAACTGATTATAAAAAACTTAATGAAAATACTATACCTGATAGATATCCAATGCAGGACCCTTCAGTGATTTTGTCAAATCTTGAAAGAGTCAAATACTTTTAAACAACTGACTTGGAATCTGGATTTCATCAGATTCTCATTAACGAACCAGACATCCAGAAAACCTCATTTTCAATAAACAATGGGAAATACGAATTTCTAAGAATGCCTTTCGGTTTGACCAACGCTCCAAGAATATTCCAACGAGCGATGGATGATATTTTAAGAGAACAAGTGGGTAAAACATGTCATGTTTATATGGATGACATAATTATATTTTCAAAAACAATTGAACAACATTACAAAGATTTAATTGTCATTACTAAAATTTTGGTAAACGCAAACAGGAAAATTTCGATAAAAAAATCAAAGTTCTTTAAATTAGAAACAAATTACGCAAAATACGCAAAGATAGCCAAACCATTAACAAAATATTTAGAAGGCCAAAACGGCAAAGTATCTGAAAAAGCTTTTTTTTGTGCTAATACTTACTTAAGCGTTGATCAGCCAACCTAATGGCTATAAAACGCATGGAAATAACAAAGGAAAAAATAACATGAAACATAACCGAAATAAGGAAGTTAACAAATTTATAACAGTTTCAGTTCAACATTATTGTTTTAGGACACGGGTACGACGGCGTCCTCGTGCCCAGAGATCGCCAGGGTGCCGACGCTTCAGTATTCTTCTCGTTGACATTTAGTTTGCCAGGGATGCTGCTAGATGGTTTGCTCTCGCACCGTGGGGGTGTGACGATCGCAAGCTAGGACACCGTTCCTTACGTACCAAGGCGCATCCGCAATCGTACGTAGCGCCCGGTTTAACACTCTTTGGACTCTCATGACATTTGAGTCTGAAGCGGTACCCCATATTTGTATGCAATACGTGAATGAGGGAACCACTATCGACCTGTACAGCAACATCTTGTTGCTACGGCTGAGTTAAGTTTCCGCAGTTCAGCGCGACTTGTTGCTGTAAGACGTGCCTCCACGTAAGACGTTTGTCTAAAATCAAGCCCAAATACTGAGCCTGGGCAGATTGCGGTATGACTGTGTCCTGGAATTTCACTCTGGGGGGAATTTTACTTCTAAGAGAGAAGTTGCAGTGTTGAGACTTATTTCCGTTTATCGAGATATTCCATCGATTCGTCCATTCGCCATGCAAATCCAAAAAGTTTTGTGTGATTTGAGTTGCTTCAATTCGACACGTGGAGTTGTAGCCAAGAGGGTACCCAGTTCCCTAGGGTTTGGCAGGTCAGCGGTGTACAGAGTGTATAGAACCGGACCAAAAACGCTACGCTGAGGTACGCCAGCTCGAATGCATCTGATGGACGATCTTTCGCCTGTCACATCTACCATAAAATTTCGTTCTAAGAGATACGATTTCAGGAGAAGATATTAGGCAGTAGGCAGGAGAAACGCGGTCAAAAGCTTCTTTGACGTCAAGAAAGACTGCTGAACTGTACTGCTTGTTCTCGAACGCTCCAAGGATGTGCTGCGTTACCCGATGTGCTTGCTCTGGGGTTCCATGGTGACTTCTAAAGCCGAACTGGTGGTCTGTAATGGCGTCCTGCACACTTCTTACTGCCATCACTCTACTAAGGAATATTCTTTCGAATATTTTAGAGAAGGTGGGCAGTAGACTTATTGGTCGGTAGGATGCAACAAGGTTTTCCGGTTTTCCTGGCCTGGGTATCATCGATATCACAGCACACTTCCACTGTGTGGGAAAATGGTGGATACGTAGCATGGAGTTAAAAAGGAGAACTAGAAGAAGTATACCCTTCCTAGGTAACGCCTTGACAATTCTGCTGTCGATCCCGTCGAAACCGGGAGCCTTACTGCGTTGCAGCTTGCGAATTTGAAGGCAATCCTCTTCCCGACTCACATGTGGGATAGGTTCGATCGCCGAGGAGGTGGCATTTAGGAATGCAAGGGTTTTATCCAGGCCTAGCAAGATTGAATGGCTGAAAGCGCCCTTTCAATTCCTCAGCAAAGGCCATCGAAATTTCGCTGTCTGATCTGCACCACGTGTTGTCGTCACGCTTTATTGAAATTCGGCGAGGGGGCTGTCGTTTAATATTCCTTGTTGCCCTCCAGAGATTGAATCCATACGGCTTTGTGGGATCAGCATTGCGGAGCATATCAGCAAAGTATTCACTCTTCGTTCTAAGCAAAAGTTTCTTAAGATCGTCCTCAGCACGACGATATTCCCTTTTGTCAGCAGGGTCTCGAGAACGCATAAATCTGCGACGCAACGTCCTTTGAAGCCTCACCAAATCCAGGACCTCGGGTTTTAAAAGGGCATGAGGTGGATCAGATGGGCTGTTTGGTCTTTGGCCGCAGGTTGATGATTCGGCAGCGATGTGAATATTTCGCACAAACAATGCAGTTGCATCGTCAATGTCATCAGGAGTGTTCAGCTGCATGTTAAGGTTAACTAAACCGTTAATCGCTTCCTGAAACTGTGGGATATTTGCATTCTGGGGCAGGACGCAGGTCTTGCGGGAAAGCTTACAAGCGGAAACTCTGTAGTGTATTATTAATGGGATGTGGTCCGAACTTAGTTCAACAATTTCAGAGATGCTTAGTAAATCAGAACGAGTCCCTTTGTAAATGGCAAAATCTATGGCTGATGGCATGCGTTGGCTGTACGGGTAATGTTTAGGGCCACCGGTAGCAAGAACCTGCATATGAGATGCGAGTATAATATCCACTAGAGTTCTGCCCCGAATTGTAGAGTTACGTGATCCCCAGAGACGATGAAGCGCATTCCAATCCCCTGCAATTATAAAATTTGGCCCAAGTTCACTAAGAAGCTCTTCGTAGTGGTTAGCTGTGAGAGGCGAATTTGGAGGACAATATATAGTTGCAATGACTATTTCCCCTTGGTCAGTTTTGACTTTGATCGCAACACACTGAGCCGTTTGGTGTTCTATACATAAAAATTGGTAGTATTTAAGGCACAATTTGATGATAATTGCGGATCCTCAGCGATGGCGATCAGCAGGATGGTTTGAAAGATGTACGTCATATCCCCTTATCCGGAAGTATGATCTAGAGCAGAAATGAGTTTCGCTAACCAACATAACGTCGATATGATGTTGTTTTACAAAACGCTCCATCTCGAGTGACTTGTTGATCAAGCCGTTCCACACACCGATTTTGAGTCCAATTCGACTCATGGTTGGGCTGTAAAGGCAGAGTGTAAACCAGCGGCTGCTTGAGCAGATCCTGGCGCTATTTGGGGTAAAAGGTTGGTGATAAGGGACATCATTGACTGCATCATCTGAAGCATTTTGTCAAACCGAGCAACAAGGTCAGAGAGTTGTTCTTCAAATCGTAGGTACATATGTTCACGTAAAATTTTAATACAGTTCGATGATTCAGCTTTAAGAGCTTTTAACGAGCTCAAAGAAAATTTAATTGCTCAAGTGGAACTAGTACAGCCGGACAATAATACAAAATTTACCCTAACAACTGACGCATCTGACTTGGCAATTTGTGCTGTTTTTCCTCAGGAAGGAAAATCAATTACATTTATTACAAAAACTCTAACCAAAACTAAACAATTATACGCAACAAAAAGGAACTTTTAGCCATAGTATGGGCTTTTACAAATCTTCGAAATTACTTATATGGGGTTAACAACATCGAGATCTATACCGATCACCAACCTCTTTCATTCTCCATTTCTCAAAAAAATCCAAATATCGAGATGAAAAGATGGTATTCCTTTATTGAAAGCTATTCACCCAAAATTATTTATAAGCAAGGAGCAACAAATGTTGTTGAGGACGCTTTATTAAGGATCTAAATAAATAACTTAACGGAAAGTTACGAATCGGTCTCAGATCAAAATACTCAGCATTCAGCAAAGACTAGTTTTGAGAATGTTATACAAGAAACCCGAAAACCTTTAAACCAGTTAAAGCAACAATTGCTAATAGCAACGGGGAGGTATACAATACATGAGTCGATTAATGTATTCGGAAATACTAGACATATAATAGTTCATGACAGCAATTTAATGTCTATCTTAAGGGAGTATATTCCACCCAATATAACAATAGGAGTTCATTGTACTCTGTAAGATTTTTATAGAACTCAAAAACTACTTAAAGAAAATTTTATAAATAAATTTGTATACACTTAGACATTTGTCCAGTTTGTCGAAAACGCTGAAGACAGATCTCTCATAATCACAGAAACTCTTTTTAGAGCTCATAGAGGGCTTGATGAAAATTATAAACAAATAACTAGACTTTGTTATTGGCCTTATTTATACAAAAAGCTTAAGGAGTTTATAAAGAATCTCACAATCCGCAATGAAAACAAATACAACAGACCCCCAGTTCAAATTTCTATAGGTCAAGCACCTATTCCAGAAAGAGAAGGTGAAAGTTTGCATCTTGACATAAATTACGCCCAAAATCTTGTATTCATTACTTGTATAGGTTCTTATTCTAAGTACTTAGTCGAAAAAGAAAGTCCTAACAAACTGCATATATAAAATAAAGTTTCAGACAATATACGACAATTTCCATTAGCCAAAACTTTGATGATAGATAACAAACCAAGTTTTTCTTCATCCCAATTAGAATCCTTTGCACAAAGAAATGGGATGTCTCTATTCTTTGCAGATATTCGACATAGTACGTCCAAGGGACAAATAGAAAGGGCACACTCTCCTTTACAGAAATTGCTCACTGCATTACGAATAAGATTAATTTAATTGATTATTCCGAAATTATAATAAGAGCATCACAAAAATATAATTTAACAATTCACTCAATAACCAACCAACGACCTTTTGATATATTATTTAATAAAATCAAACATGTCGAAACTCTTGAATTATTGCAACAAGCTCAAGAGAAAACGTTGCATTTTCACAATAGAGATAGACGAAATAAGAATTATCACGTAGGAGAGGTAATTTACGAAAAGAAACATGTGGAAAGAATCAAGCTTAATTTTAGATATAAAAAAAAGTTGTTAAGGAAAACCCCTAAATAAAGTTATTATGTTGTTTCAAATTCCAAATAATGATTTCAATAATGTACTTATTATTGCTGGTAGCTTCAACCAAATCCGAAGTTATGGATTACACGAACCATGATTTGCTTCTTTACAACGATACCAAAGATGTTCTTATTTATGAATCATTCGCAAATTTATTTCATATAACTAATATAAGTCTTTATAGAGATATTATAAATCTTAAAACAGAATTTCTAAAGAGTCACGACAGCAAGAATTTTCTTTGGGAAATATCCCACGATTTAAAAATTATCAAAATACTTATTTCTCAAATAATACCCAGTAGATCGAAAAGAGCCATTAATGAAATAATTGAACGTTCTGGGGTGGAAACAAAAATGTGTGCTTGAAAACATTTTCACAACTGAGAATCATCAACTTGATATATATATTTTATTGTGGTTCTTTTGATTTCTTAATTTGTTTAACGATTACAGGACACGTTCGTCTAAGATATCAATCTTTAGAAATTTCTCACCTACACGGAAAACATAATACAATTTTTTATTTTAAAAAGTCCGCCAAATTCTTGTTTTGGGTGTTACTTTTATGGCGCATTTCAATCTCGCTTTGCTGCTTGCATATCTCCATTTCCTTTTGGTCTCTTTAGCTGAGTAACGGGTATCTAATAGTCGAGGTACTCGACTATAGCGTTCTTCCTTGTTTTTTTACGTTTTAAAGTGTTCTGTTATGCTTTCATGAGGTTTTTTACTTACTTTTGTGTTTTTGTTTTCTATTTATTATTGTTATGTTTTTCATGAATATTTTTTATTTTTTTATTTATTTTTAATATTGTATATATGTATATATATTATTATTTTTATACCCTTGCAGAGGGTATATTGATTTCAGTCAGAAGTTTGCAACGCAGTGAAGGAGACGTTTCCGACCCCATAAAGTATATATATTCTTGATCAGCATGACTAGACGAGTCGATCTAGCCATGTCCGTCTGTCCGTCTGTCCGTCTGTCCGTCTGTCCGTCCGTTTCTACGCAAACTAGTCTCTCAGTTTTAAAGCTATCGGGCTGAAACTTTCCCAAAAGTCTTATATCTTTTGCAGGTAGTATATAAGTCGGAACCAGCCGGATCGGTCAACTATATCTTATAGCTCCCATAGGAATAATCGGACAAAAAAATGAAAAAAAATTATATCTTTGGTGTTTTTTAGCATATAAACTCCTAAGCTTGGAAATAACAATTTTTAAATAATTTTGAATTTTGAATTAAATTTTATCGAAATCGGACAACTATATCATATAGCTGCCATAGGAACGATCGGAAAATTTGTGGAAAAATAATATGAAAAAAATTATAGCTTCGGTGTTTTTCAAGATATAACCTCCAACGCTTGGAAATAACATTTTTTAATTAGTTCTGAATTTCGAATTAAATTTTATCAAAATCGGACGACTATGTCATATAGCTGCCATAGGAACGATCGGAAAATTGGTAGGAAAATAATATGAAACAAATTATAGCTTCGGTGTTTTTTAACATATAACCTCCTACGCTTGGAAATAACATTTTTTAATTAGTTCTGAATTTCGAATTTCATTTTATCAAAATCGGACGACTATATCATATAGCTGCCATAGGAACGATCGGAAAATTGGTAGGAAAATAATATGAAACAAATTATAGCTTCGGTGTTTTTTGACATATTATCTTATACTATTGGGAATATCATTTTTTGTGTTTTTAAATTTAATAATTATAGCTGCAAGGGTATATAAGCTTCGGCTTGCCGAAGCTAACTTCCTTTCTTGTTGTGGTTGTTATTGTTTATTAAAAATTTTTTACTTATGGAATTTTTTGTTTTCAACCTTTTTTGTGTGGTTTATGTGATTGTAATATGGAAGAAAATATGTGTTTTGTAAAAACTGGGAAGAACGCTATAGTCGAGTGCCTCGACTATCAGATACCCCTTACTAAGCTTAAGGGACCAAGGATTGCTGGAGATATGCAAGCAGCAAAGCGGGATTGTAATGCGCCAGCTACCTGCGGTCTCAATATATGGTTATGCGGGCGACAGATAGATTTAAGCAATATGGGCGTTAGGGTGGGCGTGGCAAACTTTTTTTGGGATAATCGATAGGTATCGACGAGACAAATACATTTAAGTTACAATTTTTTTAGCATGAAAACTATTGGCGCCACTGTTTTTGTGCGGTTTGTGGTCGTTGAAGTGGGCGTGGCAAACTTCTTTTATGGGTCAATCGATTGGTATTGACGAGACTAATACCTTTCAGTTAAAATTTTGGTTCTGACATGAAAATTGTGGGTGCCACAGGCCTGGGTGGCTTGTGGGCGTTAGAGTGGGCGTGGCTTACTCGCGTAACGAACTTGCCCCGCGTACAAGGCACGGAATCTAGATCTGAAATCCCAATTCTCTTTTTTTGATAGTTTCCGAGATACCTGTGTTCATATTGTTCAGGCCCATTGCACCGCTATCCAGTGCACCGCTCTCCCGCTCTCCCGCTCTGCTCCCATCTTCCCGCCGTGAAGTCTCCACTGAAGTGAAGTCTCCACCATCGCGGTCGCTCCCCTGACCTCTTTTCCTAAACGAAGTTGCGCAAGCCCCCCGCAGCCCCCTGCTTACATTTTCGACCTTCGAGCCGTATCTTTGACTCAAGATAAGTAGAGCTTTTAATCTTATTAATTGCCGGTGTGCAGTCAGCCATTCGAAAATATAATTCGTTAGACATTCTGAATGATTTTTCCAAAATCCAAGTCCGATTAAGTCCGACAATTAATAAATTACTTCGCCATTTTTTCTTCGTATTTACTTTATTGAGAGGTCAGATCGACTGAGTGAATTTGAATCCAGCGCAAGCACTCCTTTGCCTCCTACTCCTTCGATGCTAATTATTCGCCGCACCAAGGCAGAGTACGTCGAATGTACCGGGTGCATGGCAATAGCCGGAGAAAGCGCAGCTGAAAGTTTGCCAATTCTCCTTCTAAATCTCCTTTTATTGCTATTCCTTGATAGCCCAAGCTCCCCAAGTTCAACATGTTCCTACCCAGACCTACATTTCCTCTGGCTGTCGACTGACTCGGTTCGATACCGAGGTTTTCACCGGAGATTATCTGCGTAGGCCGACCTTTAGGGATCTGTTTACGGCCATTTATATAAGTAATCCAGGGATAACGCCGGCCGAAAAACTGTTTTAACTTGAATGCAAAAACAAGTGGCGATGCACACAACATAGTTTCGAACTCCCCCATTATCAACAATGGCTTTCGCTCGGCCTGGGCTAACCTAACTGAGCGTTTCGAAAAAAAACTATTGTTAGTAAATATCCAATTAAAAATACTTTTCAATGTGCAGTCCGTTAATCGGGAATCTGGATCGGCTAGCTGTGAACTTCAAAGCACCATTCGGGGTTGTCTTACGGCGTTAGAATTGTCCGGAGCTCGACCCGAAAATTGGGATGCCCCTTTGTGTACATGTGCTTTTCCAAACCCTTACCAACGATGGCTTTCACTCAGCCTGGGCTAACCTAACTAAGCGTTTGGAAAACAATTGATTGTTAGTAAATAGCCAATTAAAAATACTTTTCAATGTGCAGTCCATTAATCAGGTATCTGGGTCAGCTATCCGGGAACTTCAAAGCACCATCCAGCGTTGCCTCACGGCGTTAGAATTGGCCGAAACTCGAACCGACAATTGGGATTGCCTCTTGGTGTACATGTGCTCTTGCACACATCCTTAGCCCACGCTATCCTTGTGGCAACAGTCCCTGAACAACAAGACCGAGATTCCGACGTGGCAGGAGCTGAACACATTCTTTACAGAGCGTCACCGGACCTTAGAGGCCATAGGTGACGTACGACCGTCAGGTTCGAGTCAATCTCAGCCGAAAGCATCCGCCTCCAGTGCAGCGTTTGGAAGATTAAATTCTTACAAGACAAGGGTAGCACCCAAGCCCAAAGAATGTGACCTTTGTAAGAAGGAAAACCATCCTGTCCGCATATGTGCACGATTTCTCCAGATAACGGTTGACGAGCGGTCGGCATATATAAAGATAAAGCAGCTGTGTCTGAACTGCTTCGCACGAGGGCATCAGCTCCATGATTGCGAAAGCACTCATAGTTGCTATACGTGCCGCGGGCGCCATAACACCCTACTACACAGAGGCAACTCCTTCCTATCGCCTTCAAATCCTTCTCCGAGACCCAGATCAAGTCCAAATACACCCGTTGCCACCGCTAACGGGTCCACGGACTCCACAGTCCAAAATTACTTTGCGACGGGGTATAGATCCGTCTTGCTGGGCACCGCCATAATTGACATCTGTCACGTGGGGTCGAATTTTAAAGCTCGTGCCCTGATAGTTTCAGGATCGAAGGCAACTTTAATTTTTGAGCGGCTGTTAAAATTAATTAAGTTGCCTCACCAAGTAATCCGAGTCCAAGTATCAGGCTTAAGCCAGACGGTATCACCTGAATCGAAAAAGCTCTGTCAGTTTACCATCCATTCTCCGAACAGGCCTAGCTTGCAAGTAAACACGACTGCCTATGTTCTTCCGCAATTATCTGGAAGCCTCCCATCTTGTCCGATTCCGCAACAGTTAATACGGGCTCGCCCCGATCTGCCACTAGCGGATCCAAAGTTTTACGAGAGCGCACAGATAGATATATTTGTCAGGACCGATGTACTGACATCCATTCTCCTAAGCGGCACCCGGCCAAGCATTTGTGGGTTCCTCCTCGGTCAAGAAACCATTTTCGGGTGGATACTAACAGGACCCGTGCCTGTTTCAAGGCGTAATCAGATTTCCTCCTTTTTCACGCCGATTTCCTACACGATTGACACATCCCTAGACAAACTGCTCACCAAATTTCGGGAGGTGGAGTAACTTCCAGTAAAAGTGGCAAAATCATCCGATGTGACTTGTGAGGAATAGAGTCTCCGGACTACCGCGAGAGACGATAGCGGCAAGTATATAGTAAGCCTTCCGTTTTGTGATCCTGAAAACGTGAAATCTGATCTAGGTAACTCCAGATCCTCTGCGTTGTCGCAGTTCCAAAGAACCGAGCAACGCCTAAAAAGGGACAGTCAGCTGAAAACCAAATATGACTTCGTGATTCAAGAGTATCTCGACCTCAAACACATGAGAGAAGTCCGTCCTACCCATAATTCTGCTAGTTATTACCTTCCGCATCATGCCGTGCTCAAGCCGGGAAGTACAACCACCAAGCTACGTGTGGTTTTCAATGCTTCCAGCCCTTCAGAGAATGTGGTCAGTTTAAATGATGTCCTTCATGCTGGCCCAGTCTTACAGTCCGATCTAACTATGCAGATCCTGAAGTGGCGATATTTCCGATACGTCTACAGTGCCGATATCGAGAAAATGTATCGGCAGATATAAGTAGATCCGAAGCATTCCCTATTCTAGCGCATATTATTCCGCAACACCGAGGGGCACATTCGAGATTTCGAATTACAGACGGTTACTTTTGGAGTCAATTGCGCGCCATTTCTGGCCATTCGAGTCCTGCAACAGCTGGCAACTGACGTGCAGCTCAGCCGTCCAAGAGCGAGCAACGTCATTCGAAATCATATGTATGTAGACGATGTCCTTCCGGGAGCTGACTCCGCCGAGGACGCTAAGCTCATTGTTCTCGAGCTACAAAGTGCTCTAGATTCCACGTGCTTTCCATTAAGAAAATGGACCTCCAACCACAATGAAATATTAGCTCATATCCAAAGCGATCATCTACTGACAACCGACTTCCTCGAGATCGACACTGAAAGCACAGCCAAAACTCTCGGCGTACGCTGGAAGGCGACGTCCGACGAGTTCTTTTTCGTCCCACCAGATTTAGCAACGGAAATCTCCCCCACGAAGCGCCAAGTCATTTCCCAAATTGCCAAGCTGTTTGATCCAGCAGGCTGGAGAATATTGGTCCGCTTAAGAGTTATCCTTAATGCTGACTAAGTCTTACAGTCCGATCTAACCATCCAGTGCCGATAGCGAGAAAATGTATAGACAGATAAGGGTAGATCCGAAGGGTACCCCATTAGTAGTATGAAAACGCGGCTTCTGGGACAATTAGAATATAAATGGCCACCGCCCCCTCATTGACGTATGTGGGCTCTAGGTCAATTGGCTTAGTCCATTAAATGAACTGATTTTTAAGTCATAAAAATGTCACGAACATGTCCATAAAGAGTATTCTTAATTGCCCCCATCGCCCCCACAACACCATGTGACAATATTGATCATGTATTCTTCCCCTCATTATGAGCAATTAATAGTCACATGAGCAAGGTGAGAAAGGTCGAACACCCATATTATCCAAAGGTTGTTGTCTTAGAGGAACATATCCGATCATGTTGGGGAAAGGTGTGTTCACGTACCCTTTTTGTCTCATTATCACAGGTCTTGCTGTAGACGTAAGAGACGTCGCGCACCCAAAGTATCCAAAGATGGGGAAAATGCTCCCTATGATTGAAAAACTTATTATTATTTTTAAACACATATTTTTTGTTTCCGCCCCAGAATAATTAACTGGTAAATTGTCTAAGAATCTCTCCTTTCCACACACGACACAACATGTCATAAAGGGGATTGATGCAAGAGCTACCCGAACATGCGCACCTGTCCATTACCTGACCGCAATAAAAGAAACACATGCACAAGCCTGAGGGCGCACGCTCATTAATAAGATCATGGGCCCCACGCCAACGACCACACGGCTGACTGCTATCTCTAACACGTCCCATAATAGGGGTTGAAATCACTACCGCGCAACAACTCGCAAGTAGCTGACATATCTCAGTCAAGGAAACATTTTCCGTACCTGTAATTTTAACTGGAATTATAAAGTCTGAAGTTTATTTTGTAGCATAATAATACATTTATTCATATATTTTGGTATTGCGAACATGTTTTATTATATTATTTATTTTTTTAAAATCTTTTTTCTAGAGTACAGTATATACTCATAGTATTTAGTGCTTTCTTTTTGTAATCCGAAATTCGATGGCATACACAAGTATCAACTCCCTTGGTGGCTGCATAATTGCTCCACACTCAAGTGTCTTTATGAATTCCATGAATAGATGTTGTCATATTATCTCCACCACATTTAAAGAGTTTTGATTGAATGAACTGGAGACGTACTTGATGTGCATTTCACTGAATTCCGTCAAATTCGTTCAGAAAATTATTTGTTTTTTCTGAATTCATGATGTCTTCTAAGTCAACTATCTCGGCTTATACTTTTAAATATGCTTACACAATTTATGAATAAATTTTTTTAGCCCTATTGGCTACCTGAGTACGATAGTGAGTAAAAGAAATTATCTTTTCTTTCCCACCAGCAAGCAAAGTATGTGCGGCCTTTTCTAACCAACACTCTCCCTTATTTTATGATTTTGTGTCTCCTTTATCGATTTGATGGTGTCCTATTGGTTACACCTATATCAAATATTTTTCAAAATCAATACTTCGCATCTCCATTACCTATTATTACCTATATTGTTTTCGAATTTACAAAAATCTTAAATATGCACCTCACATCTTCAATAATATCGTACAGGACCACTTCAAACACTATAAATGATCGAGGGTAATAGTTAGTCTACCAAAAATAGTCTTGAAGTGCGATTTTCTGATACATCAAACACAACTTAAGTAAAAGTGAACGTGAAAAATGAACTAAAATAAAAAGAAAAACAATAAAATAAATAACCATTTTTGTGAGTCCTGCAATTGTTACTTGCAAAAAAATATGTGGTTAAACCATGTCCGTTCGGAGTTCCATAAGCAAAATGGAATTCAACATCTTGACGGAAGAGTCAAAAAAATTTCTGAGGGATTCAAGGGAAGAATACTGCAGTACATGTATGTAAATAATGGATCGGAAAAGCTTTCAAAGCAAAATGTCGATTATGAATAAAGATTCTGATTTAGAATGCATCTTTAATGAGCGTACTAAGGAAATAATTTCTAAAACTCAAGAATTTCAAGAGAGAGATAGTGGATAGTCTCTTACAAAACTAATTCGCTTGGAAATTATTGTAAATCCTTGATTTCTACCTTATAATAACACAGGTTTGACTGTCCCCCTTGAAATAAAATGCATAAAACATTTCCTAAAAAAGTATACTCATATGAGCTTAAATGTTTTCGGGTATAATGAAGACATGAAGGAAATAATTGTACCACTTTTTCAATCGGAAGTGGAAAAAATTCTTCATATCAAAATGATGTTTTTGGATGACGGTGGAAATGGACATTATATGTACATTAAAAATATTTCAAGGTAAATTCCTTTGTTTATTCCTTTTTTTTTAAGCAATTAAATAATTTGTACATATTTCATTTCAAAGGCTAATGACTGCTCAAAGAGGAAATCAGAGGAGGGCGCATTTTTTCTTAAATGTGTGTGCTAAAAATTTTTACGGTAACCAGGAAGCTGGATTGAAACACAAGACGCTCTGTAGTATTAAGGTCTCAAAGATGCCGTACCCCCAGAATAAAACATTGAAATTTACCCAAGTTTAACATCAGCTTCAAGTGCTATTCGTTGTCTACGGGGACTTTGAATACATTCTGGAACCGAAAAATCTTGAAGTGAGCCCCAAATTATTTAATATTAATGAACATATTCCAATATCATGCTTATTATATAAAGTGTGCTTTTGATTCTAGACTAGCTAAATTAGTTTAAGAAACAGGGAAAAATTTAGGAACAAGTTTTGCGTTGAGTGATGAGTTACATAAAATAGTTCCTATAAGAATAACTTAAGATCACCAACAAATATTTGATAATTCATTGAATTGTTCTATATGTCAAAACATTTTAGGGACTGATAGGCTTAGAGATCATTGTCATTTCACAGGTCGCTTTAGAGGTGGAGCCCTCTCTAAATGTAACTTGGATTATAAAGTTAACAAATTCATACCAGTATTTTTTCATAATTTTTCGAAATACGACTGTCATTTATTTATTTAAGAGTTTTGAAAGATTTTTGGTGAAATTGCCGTAATACCAGTAAATAGGGAAAACTATATTTCTGTCTTAAAGGAAAATAAAATGTGTAAGTGTGTACTTACAGATTTATGCCATTGTTCGTACCCAAGGGTGCTCAACATGACCAGCACCCAACAAATCAAGCAGTAGCCAAGTTGGGAACAGTACCAGGCGCTCAGTAGCACCCACTGCAGATGAGAATTGCTGATCAGCATTTTATATGTCTCACTAACTCACCGTCTCACCGACTCAACGGCACACTGACCCGCCAATGTAGTCAGCACATTTTGCAGGGTCAGCCGAGCCAACAGGTCGCTTTAGAGGTGCAGCCCACTCTAAATGTAACTTGGATTATAAGGTTAACAAATTTATTCCAGTACTTTTTTTTTTTTTTTTTTGTTTTGCTGACAGTCTCGATCATGCTTTCGTGGAGTGCAGACGCGTTTTTGCATTGCTGCGAAATTCTTTGTGAAAATTCTATGGACAAGTCCACCTTCGTGGCAAATCAATTTGTTTTTGTAAATCCGGCAGCTAAGGCTGCAGTGACAGTCCCCAGACTCTCCGTTAGCTCTGGTGAATCGCGAAAACAAGTGAAACAGAGATCAAAAGGCAACAGTGGCAATTTGTTGATCTGGCAAATCACCGCTATTTCGAATTCAAATTCGAATTCAAATTTAATCATAAACTTAATAAAATAAAATTTTAAAAAATACAGGCATCCGTTCCCCGTATTGAACCCGGTGCCTCCCGGCTGCAAGGCGTTCACCTTGCCCACTAGGCTACAACTGCTTTGGTGGAACCTACTCTAAGTGGGTTTGTCTACTGGAAGTCGGTAAAGCAGTACAAAGCAGTGCACAGCTTTCAATTTGCCCACAATGTCGGACTACGAATCTGAATTCGACATCCATTCAAAGGTGGTTAAAGCGCAACAGACTATGACTAATGCTCTAAATTCCTCATTACAAAAATTTTGCAGCATTTATAAAGCCAGTTCCATCAACGCCCAGCCTTTACCATCTCATGACATTGAACCCGAGCTAGAAGCCATAGCCGGCAACGATGAAGACTGGTGGACCCCAAGGAACAACAAACGCCGTCCAGAATCCAGGTCTCCCAATTCTGCTAATAAAGTGCAGAGAAATTCCACTACTCCCAAAACCACTGAATCCGCCAACCGATTTGCTGAGCTTTCGGACATGGACACAACCGAAGAATATTTACAATCTTACCAAACAGTCAGCCAGTTGGTTAACAACCCTGATCAGGCCAGTACCAGCACAGGCGTAAGCCACGGCAGCTCCGGTAACAACAACAACGTCGAACGCAACAGAAGTCAATCCAACAACAACAGTATCGACAATGCTACTAATAAACACCCACCCAATCACAAGCACCCGCCGATTGTAATCAATAACTGCGAGAATCTGGACGGGCTTATTCGATCCATAGATAAAATCGTACATCAGTCTAAATACTCCGTAAAATGTCATTCCAACAATTCCGTATCGATCCTTTCTGCAATCAGTAAATATTTGATTGCAAAAAAGGTCCCGTTCCACTTCTGGCAGCTTAAAGAGGACAGATCTTAACGCGTGGTTATCCGAGGTGTTCATCACTCCACTCCGGACGAACACATCAAAGAAAGCCTTACCTTGCTTAACCATAATGTTCGTTTCATCAATAGACCAAAAAGCCGTTTCGACAAAACAAAGTCCGTCAACCTAGTGTTTGTTGAACTAGAGCCATCTCCAACCAACAAGGAAATCCACGAAGTTAAGTCTCTATGTCGCCAGCGTGTTCAAGTGGAATTACCATACAAAAAGGATGATGTCGTACAGTGCCATCGTTGCCAGGACTTCCACCATACAAAAAACAACTGCTTTCTGGATCATAACTGTGTGAGATGTGGTCAGAAACATGCTGTAGAGGCCTGCGAACGTGATATTCATCCTGTTAAATGTATTAATTGTGGTGAAAATCACACAGCAAACTACAAGGGCTGTGTTGTCTACCAGCAGACAGTAAGACGCCGAAAAAATCTTTCATCCCAGGTTAACGCTCTTCCCCAAAAAACCTCCACAAAAAGGACGACTGTTCGATCCGATGTCGTGGGAGCTCTGTCGTACGCAAATGTCACCAATGGTCATTCTCGTCACCAAAACCAACAGGGTGGCCGACTCCAGTTGCAGCAACCTGCGAGCCTGCACCAGAACCAATTCCCTCCACTGGGAACCAGCAATGAGAGGCCTAACCAGCAACATAAACCAAATGACCCCGTCGGTTACGGACACAAACCATACAGACGACAGACCAACAACAATATCCAGAGACCCGCCATTAGCAGCAGCAGTCCTTCCAGCAACAACATCAACGAAATCCCGAGCAATTCCAAAACGATCAGCAATGGAAACGACAAGAGCAAATGTACCTACGATCTGAAGAAGAACTGTCTGACCTTGTTGCTCGGTTTGACAAAATGCTTCAGATGATGATGTCAATGATGTCCCTTATCACCAACCTTTTACCCCAAATAGCGCCAGGATCTGCTCAAGCAGCCGCTGGTCTCCACTCTGCCTTTTCAGCCCAACCATTAGTCAAATTGGACTCAAAATCGGTGGGTGGAACGCCGACGGCTTGACCAACAAGTCACTCGAGATGGAGCTTTTTGTAAAACAACATCATATCGACGTTATGTTGGTCAGCGAAACTCATTCTGTTCTAGATCATACTACCAGCTAAGGGGATATGACGTACATCTTTCAAACCATCCTGCTGATCGCCATCGCGGAGGATCCGCAATTATCATCAAATCTTGTCTTAAATACTACCAATTTTTATGTATAGAACACCAAACGGCTCAGTGTGTTGCGATCAAAGTCAAAACTGACCAAGGGGAAATAGTCATTGCATCTATATATTGTCCTCCAAATTCGCCTCTCACAGCTAACCACTACGAAGAGCTTCTTAGTGAGCTTGGGCCAAATCTTATATTTGCAGGGGACTATAATGCGCATCATCGTCTCTGGGGATCACGTAACTCTACAATTCGGGGCAGAACTCTAGCGGATATTATACTCGCATCTCATATGCAGGTTCTTGCTACCGGAGGGCCTACACATTACCCGTACAGCCAACGCATTCCATCAGCCATTGACTTTGCCATTTACAAAGGAATTCGTTCTGATTTACTAAGCATCTCTGAAATTGTTGAACTAAGTTCGGACTACATCCCATTAATAATACACTACAGAGTTTCCGCTTGTAAGCTTTCCCGCAAGACCTGCGTCCTGCCCCAGAATGCAAATATCCCACAGTTTCAGAAAGCGATTAACGGTTTAGTTAACCTTAACATGCAGCTGAACACTCCTGATGACATTGACGATGCAACTGAATTGTTTGTGCGAAATATTCACATCGCTGCCGAATCATCAACCTGCGGCCAAAGACCAAACAGCCCATCTGATCCACCTCATGCCCTTTTAAAACCTGAGGTCCTGGATTTGGTGAGGCTTAAAAGGACGTTGCGTCGCAGATTTATGCGTTCTCGAGACCCTGCTGACAAAAGGGAATATCGTCGTGCTGAGGACGATCTTAAGAAACTTTCGCTTAGAACGAAGAGTGAATACTTTGCTTATATGCTCCGCAATGCTGATCCCACAAAGCCGTATGGATTCAATCTCTGGAGGGCAACAAGGAATATTAAACTACAGACCCCTCGCCGAATTCCAATAAAGCGTGCCGACAACACGTGGTGCAGATCAGCCAGCGAAATTTCGACGGCCTTTGTTGAGGAATTTGAAGGGCGCTTTCAGCCATTCAATCTTGCTAGGCCTGAAGACGTGGATAATACCCTAGCATTCCTAAACGCCCCCTCCTCTGCGATCGAACCTATCCCACATGTGAGTCCGGAAGAGGTTTGCCTTCGAATTCGCAAGCTACAACGCAGTAAGGCTCCCGGTTTCGACGGGATCGACAGCAGAATTGCCAAGGCGTTACCTAGAAAGGGTATACTTTTTCTAGTTCTCCTTTTCAACTCCATGCTACGTATCCACCATTTTCCCACACAGTGGAAGTGTGCTGTGATATCGACGATACCCAAACCAGGAAAACCGGAAAACCTTGTTGCATCCTACCGACCAATAAGTCTACTGCCCACCTTCTCTAAAATATTCGAAAGAATATTCCTTAGTAGAATGATGCCAGTTAGAAGTGTGCAGGACGCCATTCCAGACCACCAGTTCGGCTTTAGAAGTCACCATGGAACCCCAGAGCAAGCACATCGGGTAACGCAGCACATCCATGGAGCGTTCGAGAACAAGCAATACAGTTCCGCAGTCTTTCTTGACGTCAAAGAAGATTTTGACCGCGTTTGGCACGATGGCTTGCTGTTTAAGCTAAAAACTCTCCTGCCTACTGCCCAATATCTTCTCCTGAAATCGTATCTTCTAGAACGAAATTTTATGGTAGACGTGAGAGGCGAAAGATCGTCTATCAGATGCATTCGAGCTGGCGTACCTCAGGGTAGCGTTCTTGGTCCGGTTTGTTACGTACGCCCTCCCCCATACCAAGATTAACCCCGGCAAAACAAGTGCCACTAGTTGAGGGTAGGGGCCGTAATGACTAACCACACTGCGATTGATAAAGGCAAAACAGCAAAAACAATTCGACAACTCATGGGTGTCGCGTGGCCAGAACAACGACCACGATCGACCTGCTCGTAACCGTAAGGTGGCAAAGTGCACCAGCCGGCCATTGACTCATAAAGTAGGGGAAATGGAGAAACAGTGCCCCTAGGTGGGAACACCTAGTTAATTCATCCAATATGCGGGGCTAGCGAAAGCTCTAGTCCGGTATAAAAGACCCCAGCCAAATGGAGAAGAAGACAGAAATTGTTCTGATCTCTCCCTGACGGTGGTCTAGAAGTACAACTCTCATCGACACAGACCACGACTGAAAGAAAGCTGGTGTCCAGAAGGATGTCTTGACGTTTCCCTAGGATCAACTTCACCCAGGAGAAAGTCCCGATAACCGGTCCTGCGATCGACCACAATCTGGAGGAAGTCAACCAGCAAAATCCCGAAGGACGAAAATAACTAGTGAACCAAGTGAATGGCCCAAGGACCCCAAGATGGGTAGCAAAACGTCCAAAGTGGCTGGCAGCACCGCCAATGTGACTAACACCGTAGAGATCGTTGACCACCAATCATTTAGATATACTTTTCTTTTTATACCTTTTTTTTATACATAATAATTAAATGTTAATTTTTCAGCGGCGAGTATCAGCCTTGTAATTGTATGACAATTGCAAGAGCCCTCTGAGCGACGCTTGTAGTCGTGAATAGTCAGCATTTTGCTGATGTGTGCACCTTCACAGGTGGTCAAATCGATACTCTCCGCTAAAACAAATATTGTCAATTAATTTAACCCTCATATGAATTAGCCAAAATTATGTTACTCAACACCGGCACACGCCGACCTAAATATTATCCAATAAATTTGTAATGTGAAAAAGTATTCGAAATCATGGTGTGCTAAAGCTTTATTAAAGGGGTGTGCTGACGCGAGAAGTGGAGTAGGTCAAGAACAATGACATAACTTTTGACGGACAACCTGGACAATAGGGGATCGTATTGCGCGGCCTGCGATGTTCCATTGGCACACGAATGTGTGAAGGGGACATGTGTGGCCAAAACACAGCCCGATCGTATTGCGATCAAGCGACAGCTAAGCTTGTGGGGCAGTGTGGACTGACGACCGACGAACTTTATGAACTAATATTATTTTCCAGGCACTTTTAATATTTATTCTCGTTATGTTGGAGGGGAGAGAGGCTTACCAAGATCCCACGACCCGAATACGACGTAGCTTATGCCGGCAAATGGTGCCAGAATATCGGACGCCTCTCCCTCGGCCCAAGTCCCTGTCAGGACTCGGGCACTAATATGCCCACGTAACAGGTTCTATACACTCTGTTTACCGCTGACCTGCCATACCCTAGAGAACTGGGTACCCTCTTGGCTACATATGCTGATGACACAGCCTTTATTGCCCACTCCACGTGTCGAATTGAAGCAACTCAAATCACACAAAACTTTTTGGATTTGTATGACGAATGGACGAATCGATGGAATATCTTGATAAACGGAAATAAGTCCCAGCACTGCAACTTCTCTCAGAAGTAAAATTCTCCCCAGAGTGAAATTCCAGGACACTGTCGTACCGCAATCAATTGATCTTGGACAAACGTCTTACGTGGAGGCAGCACATAACAAAAATTACAGCAACATGTCGCGCTAAACTTCGGAAACTAAATTGGATGCTTAAAGGTACAAATGAGCTCAGCCTTAGCAACAAGATGTTGCTGTACAGGTCGATAGTGGTTCCTTCATTCACTTATCGCATTCAAATATGGGGTACCGCTTCTGACTCAAATGTCATGAGGGTCCAAGGAATGTAAAACCGGGCGCTACGTACGATTGCGGATGCGCCTTTGTACGTAAGGAACGATGTCCTAGCCTGCGATCTTCACATCCCCACGGTGCGAGAGCGGATTAACATGTACTTAAGCCGTTACAACGACCGTCTACTAGCCCACACCAACCATCTAGCAGCAACCCTGGCAAACCCAACTACAACGAGAAGAAGACTGAAGCGTCGGCACCCTGGCGATCTCTGGGCACGAGGACGTCATCGTACCCGTGTCCTAAAACAATAATGTCGAACTGACACTGTTATAAATTTGTTAACTTCCTTATTTCTGTTATGTTTCATGTTATTTTTCCTTTGTTATTTCCATGCGTTTTATAGCCATAAGGTTGGCTGATCAACGCTTAAATAAATATTAGCACAAAAAAAAAAAGTATTTTTTCATAATTTTTCGAAATACGACTGTCGTTTATTTATTCAAGAGTTAGGAAAGATTCCCGGTGAAATTACTGTAACAAAAAAATAAAATGTTTAAGTGGAAATAGTTTTGAAATCACCAAACCATCAAGTTAAGATATCCTAGCATCTAATTTAAATGATGATCACTTGAATACTCTAAAGTCATTTTCCAGTAATGATATTGAATTTCGATCAATGCGTAAGAAGGGTATATTTTCCTAAGAATGTTTAGATTTCGCTAATAGACTCGAGAAAACCTCCCTCCCACTAAGGGAAGCATTCTATAGTAATTTAAAAATTAAAGATTTGGAAAAAAGAAGAGAAAGAAAATACAAATTTCTTTGCAAATTTATTCACTTGACACAGCTAAGTATTTTACGACACCACACAGTGGTTGATTTTATAGGCCAAAAATAAAAAAACAAAAGTCTGAAATTGGTGATTTTTGTCTTTAAAATATTTTTTAACAGAGCAATAAAACGAACGGTAAATTCATTTTTGGTCTCTCTAATTTGTACGCGCTACGAATAGGGAGAGAAGTGCGACAAAAAAAATACGTGCACGTTACAGCGAACGAAGCTAAAGTATTAGCTGCCACAAAAAAATTAATTTCAGCCTTTAATTCGCGTCCAATCGTCGTAAAATAAAATGTATATTGAAATTAATGGTATCTACTATAAAACTGAGTAATTTTTATCTCATTATGTGTTGTGTTATTGTTTTAAATAAGTGTTTTATTAGTGACCTGTCGAGTGGTGTATTTTTGTATATACATAGATTTTAGATAAAGAAAAAGTTGTGAATCCCGTCTTACCCTTTGATGAAACTAATTTATTAATACTAGTGAATGTTTTCTTAGTCCATGTTTTAAATTTGATCTGCAACCTTTTGTAACATTCTGACTTATACGCTCTTTTGTGCTCGTGCCTATTTTGTGTTTTGTTGTGTTCGTCATATTCGTTTCTGCTTTGAAATCTCAATTGGTCAATAGAGGTGCAGAAAAAATCAAAGGTTATTTAACTTAATTCTGACTGGTTAGCACAATTTGTTTAGGTCAATTTAGTAAATCATCGGATCGAGGACGTCCGAAATTAAATATAGCAGAGTGCTTAGAAAGAACGAAGAGACGACGGATAGCAGAATTAGCAGAGTTCGATGCGTCCGCTGCGGATGACATACGTTGGGCTTGCATGTAAGCGAATCGTTCGATTTTTCCAGCAAAGGAATGCGAAGTAGTAGCTCTTATAACTGAAGCATAATTAACAAAACATCAATATGAAAAGTGTTTTTGATTTGTTAGAATACAACTATATAGAATATATGTAAAGAAACCTATATTTTTTATGCATTGTTTTATATAATTTAAATACAAAGAGCAATTATATATAGATAGATAATGAAACTAAAATAAAATAAATTCTGAGATTTAAATACCCTAAAAGTATGCAATTGAATATAAGTCTTAATTATTTATTATACCCGTTACTCGTACAGTAAAAGGGTATACTAGATTCGTCGGAAAGTATGTAACAGGCAGAAGGAAGCGTTTCCGACCCCATAAAGTATATATATTCTTGATCAGGATCACTAGCTGAGTCGATCTAGCCATGTCCGTCTGTCCGTCTGTCCGTCTGACCGTCTGTCCGTCTGTCTGTCCGTCCAGATGAACGCTGAGATCTCGGCAACTATAAGAGCTAGGCTATTGAGATTTGGCGTGCAGATTCCTGAGCTTCTTACGCAGCGCAAGTTTGTTTCAGTAGAGTGCCACGGCAACTCTAACGCCCACAAACCGCCCAAAACTGCGGCTCCTAAAGTTTTGATGCAAGAATAAAAATTTAAACTGAAATGTATTGTTCTCATCAATACCTGTTGATTGATAAAAAAAGTTTGCCACGCCCACTTTTACGCCCACAAACTTCAAAAAATCGTAAATATGAACGTGGATATTCGGAAACTATCAATGATAGAGAATTAAGATCTCAGATTTAGATTCCGTAGCCTTGTGCGCAGTGCAAGTTTGTTACGCAAATATGCCACGCCCACTCTAACGCCCACAAACCGCCCAAGCCTGTGGCGCCCACAATTTTCATGCTAGATACAAAATTTTAACTGAACTGTATTGGTCTCGTCAATACCTATCGATTGACCCAGTCCGAGCATTGGAACTGACGTGTGCCGCAGTGGAACTCTCATACGATGCATACATACATACATATCTATACAGCGATAGTGTTATTTTTTTTGTGTAACGTAATTTTTGTGTTTTGTTTCTGTAAACCGTCATCAAGTCTTGCACGTATATATATGTATAAGCCAATTCTAAAATCTCCCAAAGCCCAGGATCCGGAGCGTCGAGATCTCATCGCCCAGGATTAAAAGGAGGGTACGTTTGTCGGAACACGGTTCCTTTTCTTATACATACATATTCGCCATGATTACATCAGAAGCTTTAGCAAAAACAATAGACGCCGATCCACAATTTAACGTAAGAATTTTATACTTGATATCCAAAGCCAAACTGCCAATAACAGTGAGTGAATTAGAGTACTTGTATATTGAGACCTTCCGTCTAGATTTTTCACCACTTGTCCACTGCAATAAGACACAAAAAGCTATCATTATCTCTACCGTTCCAACGGTCATTGTTCTCTACCGTCTGGATAAGAATTTGTTTTTGGGCAATGTTAATACTTTCCTAGTTAAGACAAAGAATTAATCTGTTAGGAATACATGTAATAATATATAATATCCACATATAATAATTGTTTCATATATATAATCATTTAGATATACTTTTCTTTTTATACCTTTTTTTTTATACATAATAATTAAATGTTAATTTTTCAGCGGCGAGTATCAGCCTTGTAATTGTATGACAATTGCAATAGCCCTCTGAGCGACGCTTGTAGTCGTGAATAGTCAGCATTTTGCTGATGTGTGCACCTTCACAGGTGGTCAAATCGATACTCTCCGCTAAAACAAATATTGTCAATTAATTTAACCCCCATATGAATTAGCCAAAATTATGTTACTCAACACAGGCACACGCCGACCTATTCGTATTCGAAATCATGGTGTGCTAAAGCTTTATTAAAGGGGTGTGCTGACGCGAGAAGTGGAGTAGGTCAAGAACAATGACATAACTTTTGACGGACAACCTTGACAATAGGGGATCGTATTGCGCGGCCTGCGACGATCCATTGGCACACGAATGTGTGAAGGGGAGGGAATATGGCCAAAACACAGCCCGATCGTATTGCGATCAAGCGACAGCTAAGCTTGTGGGGCAGTGTGGACTGACGACCGACGAACTTTATGAACTAATATTATTTTCCAGGCACTTTTAATATTTATTCTCGTTATGTTGGAGGGGAGAGAGGCTTACCAAGATCCCACGACCCGAATACGACGTAGCTTATGCCGGCAAATGGTGCCAGAATATCGGACGCCTCTCCCTCGGCCCAAGTCCCTGTCAGGACTCGGGCACTAATATGCCCACGTAACAGGTTCTATACACTCTGTTTACCGCTGACCTGCCATACCCTAGAGAACTGGGTACCCTCTTGGCTACATATGCTGATGACACAGCCTTTATTGCCCACTCCACGTGTCGAATTGAAGCAACTCAAATCACACAAAACTTTTTGGATTTGTATGACGAATGGACGAATCGATGGAATATCTTGATAAACGGAAATAAGTCCCAGCACTGCAACTTCTCTCAGAAGTAAAATTCTCCCCAGAGTGAAATTCCAGGACACTGTCGTACCGCAATCAATTGATCTTGGACAAACGTCTTACGTGGAGGCAGCACATAACAAAAATTACAGCAACATGTCGCGCTAAACTTCGGAAACTAAATTGGATGCTTAAAGGTACAAATGAGCTCAGCCTTAGCAACAAGATGTTGCTGTACAGGTCGATAGTGGTTCCTTCATTCACTTATCGCATTCAAATATGGGGTACCGCTTCTGACTCAAATGTCATGAGGGTCCAAGGAATGTAAAACCGGGCGCTACGTACGATTGCGGATGCGCCTTTGTACGTAAGGAACGATGTCCTAGCCTGCGATCTTCACATCCCCACGGTGCGAGAGCGGATTAACATGTACTTAAGCCGTTACAACGACCGTCTACTAGCCCACACCAACCATCTAGCAGCAACCCTGGCAAACCCAACTACAACGAGAAGAAGACTGAAGCGTCGGCACCCTGGCGATCTCTGGGCACGAGGACGTCATCGTACCCGTGTCCTAAAACAATAATGTCGAACTGACACTGTTATAAATTTGTTAACTTCCTTATTTCTGTTATGTTTCATGTTATTTTTCCTTTGTTATTTCCATGCGTTTTATAGCCATAAGGTTGGCTGATCAACGCTTAAATAAATATTAGCACAAAAAAAAAAGTATTTTTTCATAATTTTTCGAAATACGACTGTCGTTTATTTATTCAAGAGTTAGGAAAGATTCCCGGTGAAATTACTGTAACAAAAAAATAAAATGTTTAAGTGGAAATAGTTTTGAAATCACCAAACCATCAAGTTAAGATATCCTAGCATCTAATTTAAATGATGATCACTTGAATACTCTAAAGTCATTTTCCAGTAATGATATTGAATTTCGATCAATGCGTAAGAAGGGTATATTTTCCTAAGAATGTTTAGATTTCGCTAATAGACTGGAGAAAACCTCCCTCCCACTAAGGGATGCATTCTATAGTAATTTAAAAATTAAAGATTTGGAAAAAAGAAGAGAAAGAAAATACAAATTTCTTTGCAAATTTATTCACTTGACACAGCTAAGTATTTTACGACACCACACAGTGGTTGATTTTATAGGCCAAAAATAAAAAAACAAAAGTCTGAAATAAGTAGCTCTTATAACTGAAGCATAATTAACAAAACATCAATATGAAAAGTGTTTTTGATTTGTTAGAATACAACTATATAGAATATATATATAGAAACCTATATTTTTTATGCATTGTTTTATATAATTTAAATACAAAGAGCAATTATATATAGATAGATAATGAAACTAAAATAAAATATATTCTGAGATTTAAATACCCTAAAAGTATGCAATTGAATATAAGTCTTAATTATTTATTATACCCGTTACTCGTACAGTAAAAGGGTATACTAGATTCGTCGGAAAGTATGTAACAGGCAGAAGGAAGCGTTTCCGACCCCATAAAGTATATATATTCTTGATCAGGATCACTAGCTGAGTCGATCTAGCCATGTCCGTCTGTCCGTCTGTCCGTCTGTCCGTCTGACCGTCTGTCCGTCTGTCTGTCCGTCCAGATGAACGCTGAGATCTCGGAAACTATAAGAGCTAGGCTATTGAGATTTGGCGTGCAGATTCCTGAGCTTCTTACGCAGCGCAAGTTTGTTTCAGTAGAGTGCCACGGCAACTCTAACGCCCACAAACCGCCCAAAACTGCGGCTCCTAAAGTTTTGATGCAAGAATAAAAATTTAAACTGAAATGTATTGTTCTCATCAATACCTATTGATTGATAAAAAAAGTTTGCCACGCCCACTTTTACGCCCACAAACCGCCCACAAACTTCAAAAAATCGTATATATGAACGTGGATATTCGGAAACTATCAATGATAGAGAATTAAGATCTCAGATTTAGATTCCGTAGCCTTGTGCGCAGTGCAAGTTTGTTACGCAAATATGCCACGCCCACTCTAACGCCCACAAACCGCCCAAGCCTGTGGCGCCCACAATTTTCATGTTAGATACAAAATTTTAACTGAACTGTATTGGTCTCGTCAATACCTATCGATTGACCCAAACAAAAAAATTGCCACGCCCACTCTAACGCCCATAACGCTTAAATCTGTCTACCGCCGATAGGTGGCGCATTTCAATCTCGCTTTGCTGCTTGCATTTCTCCACTTCCCTTTGGTCCCTTTAGCTGAGTAACAGGTATCTGATAGTCGAGGTACTCGACTATAGCGTTCTTCCTTGTTTTTTAATATTTTTGGGCTTTAACGTACTTTTTTTTATTATTTTATTTATCGTTTTGGATCTATACAGCAGTAAAAAAATTTTCAGCTCAATATTCCAACTTGAAGTATTTTTGGCCGCCTCTGCTATACCAGATCAACCAGTGTGTACCAGGTCTATCTTGGGAGGCAATGTTGAAAACTACAAATATTCAACTTGAATTTCTGGCAGATATAGATATGTATGAAAATATCGTTCGAGGGGGTCTTGTTCAATGTTGTCATAGATACACAAAGGCATATAACAAATATTTGTCAGATTATGATTCCTCGAAAGAGTCTTCATTTTTGATGTATGTGGATGCGAATTACTTGTATGGTTGGGCAATGTCACAACCTTTACCATTTAAAGATTTTAAGTGATGTCTACCACGGACATAAGCAATTTTGATATTCATAATATTCCAATTGATAGCGAATACGGTTATTTTTTGGAAGTAGATTTAATATATCCGTATCGTTTACATGATCTTCCATTTTGTCCGTCAAATTGTCTGGCCCCAAAAGAAGATAAGGTAAATAAAACTATTTGCTGACCTGGAAAATATGATAAATTATGTAATACAATGAAGGAATTTGCGACAATGTATACAGAATGGGCTAGTACTAAAAAAGTTCCATAGAGGAGTTCAGTTCTTACACAACCTTGGTTACAAAGTTACGTTGGTCTAAATACTTTGCATAAAAAATTCGATAAATAAATTAGAAAACATTTTTTTTTAATTAATGAATAATTCTGTTTACGGAAAAACAATGGAAAATCCCTAGCGCAGGGTCGAGTGTAAGCTTGTTAGTACATCTGAAACTCCGGATCGCACCAAGACTGGACGAAAAGTACAAAATTTAATTTTCATAGTGTAACTAAGTTTAATGATAATTTGTATGCAATTCAAATGAAACGATTGTCCTTTCTGTTTAATAAGCCAATGTATTTAGGATTTGCAGTATTAGACTTATCGAAATGGAAAATGTATGATTTTCACTATCATATAAGAAGCCAAAGTTTCAGGAAAAGTTACTTTTACATTATATGGATACAGATTAATTATCTATACAATAAAAACTGAGGATTTTTATAAAGATAATCGTAATGTTCTTAAATCAAAATTTGATACATCGGACTATTCAAAGAATTAATTTGTATAACTATAAAAGAGTTTACAAAAAAAGTTTAGGTGTTTTCAAAGATGAGCTTAACGATAAACTCATGACAGAATTTGTAGGTCTGTGCTCAAAGGTTTAATGTTTATAGAATAGAGGGTATATTGATTTCAGTCAGAAGTTTGGAACGCAGTGAAGGAGACGTTTCCGACCCCATAAAGAATATATACACCTATACCTCGCTTTGCGTCGTTTCGTTTTGCGTTTTTTCGAAGTTGCGTCGCTTCTTAATTATATCTAATTTTCATTGTGCGTCGTAAGATTTTCGATGTTTCGTTGTTTTGGGATGAAGTCGTTAATATGTTTTTAAAGGGTGGGAACGCCTTAATTGCTAATGAAGAAGATGAAGAAGAAGATGATAGAAATCTCAAAAGAACAAAATTTAACCTTCCAACAAATTTCTAAAGCGATGTGTTTGATTGACGAAGGTATGGATATTTTATTAAAAAACAATCCCGACAGCGAAAGGAGTCTTAAAGTTTCCCAGGCGGTAGCTACGAATATCAATTGCTACAAGGAAATGTATTTCACGCTTAAAAAAAAAATGTTCAGCAAACATTGGACCAATTTTTTTTTAAAGAAAGCTGGCCTACGACAACAGACACTAAAGACTAGTCAGAGAGTGATTAATTCTAATATTATTTTTCATAATTGAGTATGCAATTGAAGAATTTATTTTGTTTTAAATGAATTAGTTTCTCTTTGTTTTTATACCCTTGCAGAGGGTATATTGATTTCAGTCAGAAGTTTGCAACGCAGTGAAGGAGACGTTTCCGACCCCATAAAGTATATATATTCTTGATCAGCATGACTAGACGAGTCGATCTAGCCATGTCCGTCTGTCCGTCTGTCCTTCTGTCCGTCCGTTTCTACGCAAACTAGTCTCTCAGTTTTAAAGCTATCGGGCTGAAACTTTCCCAAAAGTCTTATATCTTTTGCAGGTAGTATATAAGTCGGAACCAGCCGGATCGGACAACTATATCTTATAGCTCCCATAGGAATAATCGGACAAAAAAATGAAAAAAAATTATATCTTTGGTGTTTTTTAGCATATAAACTCCTAAGCTTGGAAATAACAATTTTTAAATAATTTTGAATTTTGAATTAAATTTTATCGAAATCGGACAACTATATCATATAGCTGCCATAGGAACGATCGGAAAATTGGTAGGAAAATAATATGAAACAAATTATAGCTTCGGTGTTTTTTGACATATTATCTTATACTATTGGGAATATCATTTTTTGTGTTTTTAAATTTAATAATTATAGCTGCAAGGGTATATAAGCTTCGGCTTGCCGAAGCTAACTTCTTTTCTTGTTATATGTATAATATGTAATAAAATGAAATTTTATTTTGGTTTTTTTATACCCTTGCAGAGGGTATATTGATTTCAGTCAGAAGTTTGCAACGCAGTGAAGGAGACGTTTCCGACCCCATAAAGTATATATATTCTTGATCAGCATGACTAGACGAGTCGATCTAGCCATGTTCGTCTGTCCGTCCTTTCGTCTGTCCGTCTGTCCGTCCGTTTCTACGCAAACTAGTCTCTCAGTTTTAAAGCTATCGGGCTGAAACTTTCCCAAAAGTCTTATATCTTTTGCAGGTAGTATATAAGTCGGAACCAGCCGGATCGGACAACTATATCTTATGGCTCCCATAGGAATAATCGGACAAATAAATGAAAAAAATTATATCTTTGGTGTTTTTTAGCATATAACCTCCTAAGCTTGGAAATAACAATTTTTAAATAATTTTGAATTTTGAATTAAATTTTATCGAAATTGGACGACTATATCATATAGCTGCCATAGGAACGATCGGAAAATTTTTGGAAAAATAATATGAAAAAAATTATAGCTTCGGTGTTTTTCAACATATAACCTCTAACGCTTGGAAATAACATTTTTTATTTAGTTCTGAATTTCGAATTAAATTTTATCAAAATCGGACGACTATGTCATATAGCTGCCATAGGAACGATCGGAAAATTGGTAGGAAAATAATATGAAACAAATTATAGCTTCGGTGTTTTTTAACATATAACCTCCTACGCTTGGAAATATGATTTTTTAATTAGTTCTGAATTTTGAATTTAATTTTATCAAAATCGGACGACTATATCATATAACTGCCATAGGAACGATCGGAAAATTGGTAGGAAAATAATATGAAACAAATTATAGCTTCGGTGTTTTTTGACATATTATCTTATACTATTGGGAATATCATTTTTTGTGTTTTTAAATTTAATAATTATAGCTGCAAGGGTATATAAGCTTCGGCTTGCCGAAGCTAACTTCCTTTCTTGTTAATGATCACTTTGCTCAATTTTCTTTTTAAAAAGAAGTATTTTTGTAACCCTGGAACCCATCTTCGAACTTTACATGGTTTGCTATAGAAAATACTAATTCACTTTGCGTCGTTTCGATAGGTGTATTCTTGATCAGCATGCCTAGACGAGTCGATCTAGCCATGTCCGTTTGTCGGTCTTTCCGTCCGTTTCTACGCAAACTAGTCTCTTAGTTTTAAAGCTATCGGGCTGAAACTTTCCCAAAAGTCTTAAATCTTTTGCAGGTAGTATATAAGTCGGAACCAGCCGGATCGGACAACTATATCTTATAGCTCCCATAGGAATACTCGGAAAAAAAATGTAAAAAACTTATATCTTTGGTGTTTTTAAGCATATAACCTCCTGAGCTTGGAAATAACATTTTTTAATTAGTTTTGAATTTTGAATTAAATTTTATCAAAATCGGGCGACTATATCATATAGCTGCCATAGGAACGATGGGAAAATTAGTGGGAAAATAATATGAAACAAATTATAGCTTCGGTGTTTTTTATCATATAACCTCCTACGTTCGGAAATAACATTTTTTAATAAGTTTTGAGTTTCGTATTAAATTTTATCAAAATTGGACGACTATATCTTATAGCTGCCATAGGAACGATCGGAAAATTAGTAGGAAAATAATATGATACAAATTATAGCTTCGGTGTTTTTTATCATATAACCTCCTACGCTTAGAAATAACATTTTTTAATTAGTTCTGAATTTCGAATTTAGTTTTATCAAAATCGGACGACTATACCATATAGCTGCCATAGGAACGATCGGAAAACTAGTGTGAAAATAATATGAAACAAATTATAGCTTCGGTGTTTTTATCATATAACCTCCTACGCTTGGAAATAACATTTTTTAATTAGTTTTGAATTTTGAATTAAATTTTATCGAAATCGGACGACTATATCATATAGCTGCCATAGGAACGATCGGAAAATGAACTGAGACAAAAAATTCATTGTAGTATATTTTACAAACTTTATAGGTGAAAGACTTATAATTTCCGAAATTCATGTAGTCACTCCTCAGTTATGAAAGAAATACTGTTTAGGGATCGCCATAATCTGTAATATTTATATGCAATTTCCAAATAAATAAGATTCGATACATTTTCTTCATTATATTTAAAAAAGTGTATTTATTGTTATATTCCTAAAATCTCAATCTTTTTAATGATTATTGTCTTATTTCCAAATAAAAATTGTTATTATGTTTACGAATATTAAATTTTCCATCAACCATTCCATTAATGATATCATCCTGAAGAGAGGTGTATCTTTTCGGCATGTACAGGGTGTGCTCCTCCAACTCGAGAGCAGTAGATTCTCCAACTTTTGTTGTTTTGCGCTCCGCCTTGAGCATCGGGAATCTTACATTTTCAGCCATCCTTGTCTTTGATAGCAGTATCTTTTTATTAAATTTATTAAACTCTCTAATTACCATGTTTATCTGGTTTTCCTGATTCATGATGGTGGTTGAGGTTTTTGGACTTGGTACAGTTGTTACACGTTGTATTTAGCTGTATTTTTATGCTTACTACCTGTTTAGCAGTTGTTTAGTAGTTGCATACTAGTTTTTTTTTTAGCTGGTTACTAGCTTTTATTAGATGGTTACTATATGTTTCGTAGCTATTTAATAGTTGTTTACTAGTTGTAATTAGCTGGTCACTTGCTGTTATTAACTGTTACAAGCTGCTATAGTCTTTTGTTAAGAATGAGCAAAAATTCTTGTCTTCTAGACGACTTTCCATGCGAGGTAAAAACTTAGATTGTGAGTTTCAACGCGTGCAGGTCTACTTTTTATGCTACACAGAGTTCGCACATACACGTACCCATACATTGACTTTCAACCCATTAATTACACTGGCTATGACTCCACACCTTTTACGAAAGAAAGTAGAAAAGCGAGGCACAGGTGTCTACAGTTGTATGTATCAAATTCTAGAACTCTATCGCAATTGTATTGAGTTCTATATTTCAAGTATTTCACAACTTCTATAGGTGGCTGAAGATTTCCAAAACTGTCGAAAAAAATATATATTATTTTTATTATTGTTATATGCAACCCAATGTGTACCACTTGATCGTGAGTTATCTAGGTTTACTACACCATGCTTCCGACTTTTTGGTGCTTCTGGGAGTATGTCTCTCTTAAATACCCCTTTTAAAATGTGGGATATATTTCTTAGCAAAATGTGTAATGTCGATATTTGATAGTGGTCTATTGGGTATCAGAGAAATTTGTCTTTTCGCTTCTTAATTCCTTTCCCCTTACTATAGGGCTTAAGAAAGAAACCATAACTTTCTATAGGGCTTGAGATATAATCCTTCTCCTACAGCAACACTTTCAATTGTTCTGTTGTGGCGTTTCTTCTCCTCCTGCTTTTTCAATCTTCTTAAGCCATTCTCGCATTATAAATTGTTTTTGCAATTGCTGCACTATCACTTGCTAAACTATGAAGAGTGCTGAGGGCTGTCAAGACTGGCACGATTGGTAAAAAACTTCTAATTTTGCGTACATTAATTACACGAGGTATTTTAAATTTTCATTAGAGCCCATTGATTGATGAATTGGTTTATGTGTAACTTTACTTGCACTCATAATGTCGAATGGTTTTTGATTTTTTAATGTCTAAGTAGCAACATCAATAACAGTCGAAAGGTTTTTCCTCCCTTTCTTTGCCGTTTTATTCAATTCCGTCCCATTTTTATACCCGTTAATCGTAGAGTAAAAGGGTGTACTAGATTCGTCGAAAAGTATGTAACAGGCAGAAGGAAGCGTTTCCGACCCCATAAAGTATATATATTCTTGATCAGGATCACTAGCCGAGTCGATCTAGCCATACCCGTCTGTCCGTCTGTCCGTATGAACGCTAAGGTCTCGGAAACTATAAGAGCTACAATACTGGGATTAGGCATGCAGATTCCTGAGATTCCGGCGCAGCGCAAGTTTGTATCAGCAGAGTGCCACGCCCACTCTAACTAAATTTTTAGCTTAAATGTATTTTTCTCATCAATACCTATCGATTGACCCAAAAAAAAGTTTGCCACGCCTACTTTAACGCCCACAAGCCGCCCACACACTTCAAAAAATCGTGAGTATGAACGTGGATATCTCGGAAATTATCAAAGATAGAGAATCGGGATCTCAGATTTAGATTTCGTAGCTTTGTACGCAGCGCAATTTTGTCACGCGAATATGCCACGCCCACTATAACGCCCACAATCCGCCCAAACCTGTGGCGCCCACAATTTTCATGCTAGAAAAAAAATTTTAACTGAAATGTATTGGTCTTGTCAATACCTATCGATTGATCTAAAAAAAAAATTGACTCTTTTTATTTATGTCAAACATATAGTCATATACCGAAACATCTGATTCGTGACAATGGAAATTTAATTTTAATGTTTAAAGTTTAAAATGCTGGGAGGATAAGCACGGATTCTAATTAATTAGCAAGGATAACGAAATGGATACCGGAAGATACAGAAAAGGATTTGATTAATTTGTTATGATTATTATGGTTAGATAACACGAAATTATTATCCCCTAAATTTGCCACGATGTACATCAAATTTTTGTCTGCACGAGCCCTTTGGCGTTCTATGTAATAATTAAAACAACCTTTACCATTTAATTTGCACTTCAACTTCTATCCCGGTAGTAACAACTAATATTTCAACTCATTTGCTTAATTCTTAGTTGCTTCTTTTATTTTCATTTGTGTCCCGTCTCTATTTGTTTTTTGGGCCCCGCGCGTAACAAGCACGTGCTTGGTGTCGTTGGGCCACTTGTTTGTACTGCTCGTAGTGCATCAACGTTCATCAAAAATGTAAAAAAAAAAGATCCAGGATTGCAGGCTTTAAAGGGGCATGAGGTGGATCAGATGGGCTGTTTGGCCTTTAGCCGCAGGTTGATTATTCAGCAGCGATGTGAGTATTTCGCACAAACATTTCAGAAGCATCGTCAATGTCATCAGGAGTGTTCAACTGCATGTTGAGGTTAACTAAACTCTTAATCGCTTCTTGAAACTGTAATATATTTGCGTTCTGGGGCAGGACGCACGTCTTGCGGGAAAGCTTACAAGCGAGAACTCTTAACTGGATTATTAATGGGATGTGGTCCGAACTCAGTTCAAGAATTTCAGAGATGGTTAAAAAATCAGCACAAATTCCTTTTTAGATGGCAAAGTCTATGGCTGACGGCATGCGTTGGCTGTACGGGTAATGTTTAGGCCCTCCGGTAGCCAGTACCTGCGTATGAGATGCGAGTATAATATCCGCTAGAGTTCTGTCCCTGTTCGTAGAGTTTCGAGATCGCCAGAGACGATGATGCGCATTCCAGTACCCTGCAACTATGAAATTTGGTCCAAGCTCACTTAGCTGTAAGCTGGGAACTTGATTTGTTAATAATTGTGGATCCTCCGCGTTGGCGATCAGCAGGTTGGTTTGACAGACGAACGTCATGTCCCTTTAGCTGGTAGTATGATCTAGAGCAGAAGTGAGTTTCGCTGACCAACATAACGTCGATATGATGTTGCTTTACTCCATCTCCATCTCCATCTCGAGTGACTTGTTGGCTCATCGGCTTTCCATCGGCTATTTGAGGTAAAAGGTTGGTTATAAGGGATATCATTGACTCATCATCTGGATGGTTTGTGGCAGTAGTCGAGGGTGATCCTTTGGTTTATGTTGCTGGTTGGGCCTCCTATTGCTTGTTCCCAGTGGAGGAATTGGTTCTGGTGGTGGTTTGCAAGTTGCTGCAACTGGGGTCGGACACCCTGTTGAGTTCGGTGTCGAGAATGACCATTGGTGACATTTGCTTATGACAGAGCTCCCACGACATCCGATCGAACAGTCGTCCTTTTTTTAGAGGATTTTTGGGGAAGAACGGTTGGTGGTAGACAACACAGCCCTTGTAATTTGCTGTGTGATTTTCACCACAATTTACGCATTTGACAGGATGAATATCTCGTTCACAAGCATCTGCGGCATGTTTCTGACCACATAGCACACAGTGATGATTCAGAAATCTGTGTGGTTGAAATCCTGGCAACGATAGCATTGTACGACTTCATCCTTTTTGTATGGCAATTCCACTTGAACACGCTGGCGACATAGAGTTTAAGCTTCGTGGATTTCCTTGTTGGTTGAAGATGGCTCTACTTCAACAAACACTAGGTTGACGAACTTTGTTTTGTCGAAACGGCATTTTGGTCTATTAATGAAACGAACAATATGGCCAAGCAAGGTTAGTTTTTCTTCAATGTGTTCATCCGGAGTGGAGTGATGAACACCTCGAATAACCACGCGATAAGATCTGTTCTCTTTAAGCTGCCAAGAGTGGAAAGGGACCTTTTTTAAAATAAAAGATGCACTGATAGCTCTATACGTGTCTGAATCTACAGCAAAGATCAAAACGTAGTTGTTAGAATGGCATTTTACGGAGTACTTAGACGGATGATCAACTTTGGTTGTGGATCGGATAAGTCCGTTAAGATTCTCGCAATTATTAATAACAATTGGCGGTGGCTTGTGATTGGGTGGGTTTGGCAGTATTGTCTTGGCTATTGTTGGAGATATTAATGTCGGTAGTATTGTTAATACTGTTGTTGCCTACATTGTTGGATTGGCTATTTCTGCGTTCGACGTTGTTGTTGTTGCTGCAGCTACCATGTCTTAAGCCCGTGCTGGTACTGGCCTGATCAGGATTGTTCCCCAACTGGCTGGCTGTTTAATAAGCTTTTCGGTTGTGTCCATGTCCAAAGCTCAGCAAATCGGTTGGAGGGCTCAGTCGTTTTGGGACTACTCGAATTTCTCTGAATTCTGGACGGCGTTTGTTGTAGCTTGTGGTCCACCAATCTTCGTCGTCGCCGGCTATGGCTTCCAGCTTGGGTTCAATGTCTTGGGATGATAATGATGGGGCGTTAGTGGAGCTGGATTTATAAATGCTGCTAAATTTTTGTATTGAGGAATTTAGAGCATGAGTCATAGTTTTTTGTGCCTTAGCCACCTTTGAATGAATGTCAAATTCGATTTCGGAGTTCGACAATGCAGACATATTGGAAACAATGTCAGGCTGGGTACTGCTTTGCCGACTTCCAGTACACAAACCCACTATAACCCACGTTAACCACTATAACCCAAAGTAGAAGTGAGAGTACACCCGCGGGGTTCCTCTACTGACACTCAATAGTGGAGTACACTAAAATACTGGTAAGCATGGTGTGTATGAGTCCCACTATAGACCGCTAAATGCCCAGTTCAGTCAGAGTACCAGTGATAGCCGTTGGGGTGACGTTGTTGAAGGCGCCTCCGGGAGATTTTAAGGGCTTAAAAGAGTTAAGGTTTGAGGCATTGGCTATGCTCTGATCATCGAGGTTCTTCACTGCTTGGTTGATTTTAGGGAAATGGGTGTCTAGCAGGAGTGTGTAAGTTTCTTGTGAGCAGTTTTTTGTAGTAACCCCAGTTGGTTAGTCTTAGATTTGTAATGTTCTCGGCGGGAGGACAGTCTAGAGATATTGTAAATTCTATGTACAGGTGGTCTGAGAATGAGTGTTCGACCCCCACATTCCACGCGTTAAGCTGGTTAAGCAGAGGATCAGATATTAGTGTAATGTCTAAGACTTTTCTTCTACTTCTAGAGATGAAAGTTGGTTCATTACCTTTGTTGTAAATAAGTAGATTTGATTAAAGGGGATAGTCATAAGGTAACTCAACCCTTTCGTTTGTGTTGTGTGAGTTGCGTGTGTTGTGAGTTAGCACCGCCTCCCAGGATGAGTTCCTTAGATGAGTGTGCGTGTATGTGTTGTTGTGTTATGGTGTTTGGTATTGGCCCGTCATGGTCGTGAGTCAGATAGAATGATGCTATGGTGTGATGTGTGCGTGCGTTTAGATCCAATCTGACCGTGGTGAGGTCGCCTTCGCTTAACTGTGGAATAATATGAGCGTTAATGTTAATGTGTGCTTCAGAAAGAATGCAGGTCCATACCCTTGGTGTGAAATAGCTTGTATTAAGGGGTGGATAAGCCACAGATGTTGTTACCAACAATCCATGGCTCTTGGATGAGAGCTACGTCTATTTTACCTGTTGCCAGGTGGATAAGAAGGACAGAAGATGCTGCTTTGCTGTGATGCAGATTATTCTGTAGAAACTGCACCATCTTAAGGGCTGAGTACCCTCCGCTTCCTCCACTATGACCTGGAGTACAGTGCGTCCCGGTCGGGTCGTGCCCTGTGTGCACAGCTGCATCAGGCTTTCGGTGAGATCTGATTCAGTTGACACGTACCCTGTATGGGTGGCCTCCTCGAGTTCCATCTCGTCGTCACTCGGGGGATCGAAGGACGCGCAGGCAGCCAGGTTGTCTGCCGCTAACTTGTCCCATAGCTCAGCCGGTTCTGCTGCGCTGCGAGGAGTTCATGCCTGGTTAAGGAGGATCACCACGTTCATGGTGACGCGCTCGGTTTTCTCCACCCTAACCACTCTCCAACCATCTGTCGGAAGCTTCGGGTTGGAACTTGTCAGGAAGTTAAGAATAGCCCCTGGCTCAGAGGGTTCAGACGGCAGACACACCCTCGTTCTCGGTCGGGACGAAATGTCTGCAGCACCGCAAGCAGTCAGCTTGGCCCCGGGGTAGACGTCGCCAACCTTGTTGATGGCAGCCTTGCAAAGCGCTGCCGATCTAACGTCTTCGCAGGCGATCAGCTTCACGTTACCCTGGTACCACTCCGTATCTTTGCAATTACGGGGCCGACATTGGTTTTCGTCCAGCACTTTCAACGCTACTGTCGCAAGTGCCCGTCTAACCCGACCCCACAGGTTTCTTGGGATACTCCTACCTTCACCGATCTTCCGATCCTTTACCATTTCCGCAAAGGACCTCGAACTTTTGCCGGGGGGGTTGTCTTGGCATTTTTGCTCGCTGGTTGCGTCACTTCCATCGACCTCTCTGGTCCCTGGTCAGAGCGATATCGAAGTCTGGGATTTCCGCCTTTGCCCAGGCTATGTCTGGTTTGTCTGATTTTTAGGTATTCTCCGTAGACGCCTGGTTCTCTCGTATGGGTTTGGTTGCCAGCCGTTTGAGGATGCGGAACGCCTTCTTCCGTTCCAGAGGCCCTGCCTGGTTACACAAGATCAGCCTTGGCACGCCCTTCAGGTTGGACTGGCTGGTTAGCCGCTCCTACGCTGGCGGGAGGTTTGGCTGGTCATTGTGGGGTTTCGGGGCTAGTCGGCTGCGTTGTATGCTGGCCGTCGCAGGTGTTGAAGTCGCATGGACTAGGGCTTTTGGAGCGGTACTCTTGCTCTTCTGATCGTCGCTAGTTGCGACTTCCGACTTCCTATGAGTGTCGGACTCAAGATTTATATTCTTTGTTGCTCTCCAGAGATTGAATCCATACGGCTTTGTGGGATCAGCATTGCGGTGCATATCGGCAAAGTATTCACTCTTTGTTCTAAGCAAAAGTTTCTTAAGATCGTCCTCAGCACGACGATATTCTCTTTTGTCAGCAGGGTCTGAAGAACGCATAAATCTGCGACGCTATGTCCTTTTAAACCTCACCAATCAATCGATTTAGCGTCGCTTGTGAACAGATGTGTTTACTTTTGTGCTCTGAGTTTTTGTTTTATTCAGTGATTTTTGCGAGTGTCTTGTGTTTGTTTTTCAACAAAGCATAGCCTAATAGTTGTGTTAGTGTTCTTGACTAGATCCCCTAGTAATCAGGTATGTGGTTATAGTTATTTAAACATTTCTATTAGATTTGTTTAATCTCCTATAGTTGTTAGTGTAATTTTACACTCACTAATCTTGCTAAAACTCTTTTATTCCCACTCTCTCTCCTGCTCTATATTACAACTGTAATTTAAACTCTCTCGGAACCTGCCGGTTTTCTGGTGTGCTATTCTCTTATTCTCTCTCTCTTTTGCTTGCTTTACACTGTAACTGTTTGTGCGTTAAGTTGTCAGTGTCCCACAAGCTACGCTCAGTCGAGAGAAGATTTATTCTCTCGTGCTCTCTTACATTTAAATTAATACGCGATCTCGCGCTCTTGTTTTTTTTCGTGTTTTGTGCCTTTGTGGTTTTGGAATTTGATCCCAGTGCCAAATGTACTTGAGGTATTTTCCATATTTTATTTTATTTTATTTCATCTTAGCGGCAGTTAATACGGTCACGGTGTCCTCCCCAAATCCGAACTTGGTAGCTGCAGCAGCTTCTGTCGACACTGGGGTAAGCGAACCAACTGCGCCTAGGGATACAGCTGATTCATGTGGAGTCACTGTTTCTCGAAGCCTAGTGGTAAAAAAATCTTCAGTGCCGGCTACGGTGCCGACCGTACCTAAAGGTACAGAAGGTATCGTTTCTGGCTCTCAGCTTAGTGTGGTTCAATCTGCTGCTGGGGGACGTAAGAAACTGTCAGTTGTACCACATAGGAAGCAATTATTTGTTTCTAGATTCACCCCAGATACCACACCTGAGGATGTTTTGGATGTTTTTCCCATCCGAGAAAATTTCAGTTGAACAATTTCGGTTTTCATACGCTCGTAGTATATCCTTTTAAAATATTTGCACCGCCTGATGTGTTTAAGGTACTACTTTCTGAATGCTTTGGCTAAATGATGATTTAGTAATAAAAGAATTTGTTCCCAATAAACCGAGAACAAATAACAGACCTACCACTGCGACAAAAAACTAAAAAGTTTATTTTTGGCTTATCAAAATGTTAGGGGACTAAATATGAAGCTACCCAAGCTTTATGCTGACTCCTCTGCATTTACTGCAGATATTTTGGCTTTTACGGAAGCTTGGCTGAAACCAGAGATATCTGACTCTGAAGTTCTGTCAAATAACTTTAATGCCTATAGGACCGATCGATCCTCAAGTAAAGGAGGCGGTGTGCTGATTACCGTTACCACTAGCCTAACATCCGAAAAAATTCACTATGATACCCCTAACGAAATTGAATTTGTTAGTGTGAAAGTTTCCTTGCAATCCTTATCTATTTTTGTTACATGTTCCTATTTTCCTCCTGGCTCTGATCTAATAATTTATGAGCACCATCTGTCTGCAATAAAATCTGTTCTATCCCTTCTTTCTAACAGAGACCTTTTAGAATTATCGTTACAGCAAGTAAGCTTTATACGGAATTCATTAAATAGACAACTAGATCTTGTGTTTGTTTCAGACCCGTCTGAAGTCACGGTATCTAGAATTGACGCTCTTGTTGTACCTGAAGACCGATATCATCCAACATGGGAATTGACAACCTGCCTCCCATGCGTTGATACCCTCTCTCCTTTAGTTCCTCAAACTAAAATGAGATGTTTTCGAAAATGTGACTATAAAAAACTTAACGATATGATTTCTTAATATAATTGGAGAGACTTGTACAATTGTATGGATATTGAAAGTGCCACTGAACTATACTTTTTTTAATGAATGCGTTCCTGATAGGCTTCCTTCAAAGCTAAACAGGCCTTCTTGGTTTACCAATGCGCTTCAAAGACTTAAAAACCTCAAAACAAACACCTATAAAAAGTATAATAAATCGGGTAAGCCATCAAATTTTTCGAAATATGTGGTGGCTCGATCGGATTTTAATGTTCTATTTTCTATGTATTTAAGTCGATGTAAATTCGAATTTTGAAATGATCCGAGGCAGTTTTATAACTTTGTTAATGCCAAGCGTAAGTCGTTGGCATTGCCTTCATCGGTACGTTTTAACTCAATGGAGGCATCGACGGATTCTGAAATTGCTGATTTATTTGCCGAGTTTTTCCAAACTACTTATAGTTCGGCTGCTTGGTCAAATTCTAACTACCCTAATCCCTTAAATAGGGCAAATTGTATTTTTACCCCTGAAATTACGGAAAGTTCTCTCTTAAGAGACCACAACAACGCCAACTTATTCTCCCGGTCCAGATGGACTCCCCGGGTGTGTGCTTAAGTTTTGTGGTTGACGCACATGTAAACCGATTTTTAAACTTTTTAATTTGTCTATTTCATCATCTGTTATTCCTACTATCTGGAAGGACTCTTGTATCATTCCACTTCACGAAAAGGGTGCGAAGGCGGATGCCCAGAATTATAGAGGTATTTCCAAACTGTCGGCAATTCCTAAAGCATTTGAACGTATTATTACTTCTCATTTGCAACATTTATGTTCCTCGCTAATATCACCGTGTCAGCATGGTTTTGTTAAGCGTAGATCGACCACCACCAACCTTCTTGAATTGTCATCTATTGCAATTAATGGATTTAAGAAAAAAATGCAGACTGACGTTATATATACAGATTTTAGTAAGGCCATTGACTCTGTTACCCTTTCTCTTCTATTATTCAAATTAAATCAGCTTGGCTTTCCATGTAATCTATTAACTTGGATTTCAAGTTGTTTGAATGGTAGGACTCAGGGGGTTATATTCAAGAACGCTGTTTCAAAATTGATCTACTTGACATCTGGAGTGCCTCAGGGTAGTCATTTGGGTCCTTTGCTGTTTACTTTGTTTATTAACGATCTTCCCTCTACCATAACACATTCTCGTGTACTAATGTATGCTGATGATGTTAAGCTTTGTTTATCTTATAATGATATAGCGTCGGGTTTCAACTTTCAGTCAGATAGTGATTGTTTTCAGGGATGGTGTGAGTACAACCTTTTAAATTTTAACTGCCTTAAATGCAACGATATGACTTTTTATAGGGGTACTCCTACTTTTGTTAGTTACTCTCTTCAAAATACGTCACTCGACCGTATATATTCACTTAATGACTTAAGCGTTCTTCTGAACCCAAAACTTAAATTTGCATATCGGCAAAGTATTCACTCTTTGTTCTAAGCAAAAGTTTCTTAAGATCGTCCTCAGCACGACGATATTCTCTTTTGTCAGCAGGGTCTGAAGAACGCATAAATCTGCGACGCTATGTCCTTTTAAACCTCACCAATCAATCGATTTAGCGTCGCTTGTGAACAGATGTGTTTACTTTTGTGCTCTGAGTTTTTGTTTTATTCAGTGATTTTTGCGAGTGTCTTGTGTTTGTTTTTCAACAAAGCATAGCCTAATAGTTGTGTTAGTGTTCTTGACTAGATCCCCTAGTAATCAGGTATGTGGTTATAGTTATTTAAACATTTCTATTAGATTTGTTTAATCTCCTATCGTTGTTAGTGTAATTTTACACTCACTAATCTTGCTAAAACTCTTTTATTCCCACTCTCTCTCCTGCTCTATATTACAACTGTAATTTAAACTCTCTCGGAACCTGCCGGTTTTCTGGTGTGCTATTCTCTTATTCTCTCTCTCTTTTGCTTGCTTTACACTGTAACTGTTTGTGCGTTAAGTTGTCAGTGTCCCACAAGCTACGCTCAGTCGAGAGAAGATTTATTCTCTCGTGCTCTCTTACATTTAAATTAATACGCGATCTCGCGCTCTTGTTTTTTTTCGTGTTTTGTGCCTTTGTGGTTTTGGAATTTGATCCCAGTGCCAAATGTACTTGAGGTATTTTCCATATTTTATTTTATTTTATTTCATCTTAGCGGCAGTTAATACGGTCACGGTGTCCTCCCCAAATCCGAACTTGGTAGCTGCAGCAGCTTCTGTCGACACTGGGGTAAGCGAACCAACTGCGCCTAGGGATACAGCTGATTCATGTGGAGTCACTGTTTCTCGAAGCCTAGTGGTAAAAAAATCTTCAGTGCCGGCTACGGTGCCGACCGTACCTAAAGGTACAGAAGGTATCGTTTCTGGCTCTCAGCTTAGTGTGGTTCAATCTGCTGCTGGGGGACGTAAGAAACTGTCAGTTGTACCACATAGGAAGCAATTATTTGTTTCTAGATTCACCCCAGATACCACACCTGAGGATGTTTTGGATGTTTTTCCCATCCGAGAAAATTTCAGTTGAACAATTTCGGTTTTCATACGCTCGTAGTATATCCTTTTAAAATATTTGCACCGCCTGATGTGTTTAAGGTACTACTTTCTGAATGCTTTGGCTAAATGATGATTTAGTAATAAAAGAATTTGTTCCCAATAAACCGAGAACAAATAACAGACCTACCACTGCGACAAAAAACTAAAAAGTTTATTTTTGGCTTATCAAAATGTTAGGGGACTAAATATGAAGCTACCCAAGCTTTATGCTGACTCCTCTGCATTTACTGCAGATATTTTGGCTTTTACGGAAGCTTGGCTGAAACCAGAGATATCTGACTCTGAAGTTCTGTCAAATAACTTTAATGCCTATAGGACCGATCGATCCTCAAGTAAAGGAGGCGGTGTGCTGATTACCGTTACCACTAGCCTAACATCCGAAAAAATTCACTATGATACCCCTAACGAAATTGAATTTGTTAGTGTGAAAGTTTCCTTGCAATCCTTATCTATTTTTGTTACATGTTCCTATTTTCCTCCTGGCTCTGATCTAATAATTTATGAGCACCATCTGTCTGCAATAAAATCTGTTCTATCCCTTCTTTCTAACAGAGACCTTTTAGAATTATCGTTACAGCAAGTAAGCTTTATACGGAATTCATTAAATAGACAACTAGATCTTGTGTTTGTTTCAGACCCGTCTGAAGTCACGGTATCTAGAATTGACGCTCTTGTTGTACCTGAAGACCGATATCATCCAACATGGGAATTGACAACCTGCCTCCCATGCGTTGATACCCTCTCTCCTTTAGTTCCTCAAACTAAAATGAGATGTTTTCGAAAATGTGACTATAAAAAACTTAACGATATGATTTCTTAATATAATTGGAGAGACTTGTACAATTGTATGGATATTGAAAGTGCCACTGAACTATACTTTTTTTAATGAATGCGTTCCTGATAGGCTTCCTTCAAAGCTAAACAGGCCTTCTTGGTTTACCAATGCGCTTCAAAGACTTAAAAACCTCAAAACAAACACCTATAAAAAGTATAATAAATCGGGTAAGCCATCAAATTTTTCGAAATATGTGGTGGCTCGATCGGATTTTAATGTTCTATTTTCTATGTATTTAAGTCGATGTAAATTCGAATTTTGAAATGATCCGAGGCAGTTTTATAACTTTGTTAATGCCAAGCGTAAGTCGTTGGCATTGCCTTCATCGGTACGTTTTAACTCAATGGAGGCATCGACGGATTCTGAAATTGCTGATTTATTTGCCGAGTTTTTCCAAACTACTTATAGTTCGGCTGCTTGGTCAAATTCTAACTACCCTAATCCCTTAAATAGGGCAAATTGTATTTTTACCCCTGAAATTACGGAAAGTTCTCTCTTAAGAGACCACAACAACGCCAACTTATTCTCCCGGTCCAGATGGACTCCCCGGGTGTGTGCTTAAGTTTTGTGGTTGACGCACATGTAAACCGATTTTTAAACTTTTTAATTTGTCTATTTCATCATCTGTTATTCCTACTATCTGGAAGGACTCTTGTATCATTCCACTTCACGAAAAGGGTGCGAAGGCGGATGCCCAGAATTATAGAGGTATTTCCAAACTGTCGGCAATTCCTAAAGCATTTGAACGTATTATTACTTCTCATTTGCAACATTTATGTTCCTCGCTAATATCACCGTGTCAGCATGGTTTTGTTAAGCGTAGATCGACCACCACCAACCTTCTTGAATTGTCATCTATTGCAATTAATGGATTTAAGAAAAAAATGCAGACTGACGTTATATATACAGATTTTAGTAAGGCCATTGACTCTGTTACCCTTTCTCTTCTATTATTCAAATTAAATCAGCTTGGCTTTCCATGTAATCTATTAACTTGGATTTCAAGTTGTTTGAATGGTAGGACTCAGGGGGTTATATTCAAGAACGCTGTTTCAAAATTGATCTACTTGACATCTGGAGTGCCTCAGGGTAGTCATTTGGGTCCTTTGCTGTTTACTTTGTTTATTAACGATCTTCCCTCTACCATAACACATTCTCGTGTACTAATGTATGCTGATGATGTTAAGCTTTGTTTATCTTATAATGATATAGCGTCGGGTTTCAACTTTCAGTCAGATAGTGATTGTTTTCAGGGATGGTGTGAGTACAACCTTTTAAATTTTAACTGCCTTAAATGCAACGATATGACTTTTTATAGGGGTACTCCTACTTTTGTTAGTTACTCTCTTCAAAATACGTCACTCGACCGTATATATTCACTTAATGACTTAAGCGTTCTTCTGAACCCAAAACTTGAATTTGACTGTCACATAATGTCCACTGTCAACAAGGCCATGAGTGTTCTTGGGTTTATAAAGCGTTGGTCAAAAGAATTTGATGACCCTTATACAAACAAATTATTATTTACCTCCCTTGTCCGTCCTATTTTGGAATATTGTTCTTCGGTTTGGAGTCCACAAAATCGAGTGCACATTGACCGTATTGAGTCGGTACAAAAAAAATTTCTTCTTTTTGCCCTTCGTAGTTTGAACTGGGATCAAAACGTAAGGCTACCTTCCTATCAGAGTAGATTACTATTGCTTAATTTACCTACACTTGTAAATCGTAGAACAATGCTTGGTACTATTTTTATGCAAAATCTTATTAGAGGTGATATTGATTCTGTAGAACTTGTAAACCGCCTAACTTTCAATGTCCCTGCTAGACTAACACGAAATTATTATCCCCTAAATTTGCCACGATGTACATCAAATTTTTGTCTGCACGAGCCCTTTCGCGTTCTATGTAATAATTATAACAACCTTTACCATTTAATTTGCACTTCAACTTCTATCCCGGTAGTAACAACTAATATTTTAACTCATTTGCTTAATTCTTAGTTGCTTCTTTTATTTTCATTTGTGTCCCGTCTCTATTTGTTTTTTGTATTATCAAATTGATAAAAGGGCCCCGCGCGTAACAAGCACGTGCTTGGTGTCGTTGGGCCACTTGTTTGTACTGCTCGTAGTGCATCAACGTTCATCAAAAATGTAAAAAAAACAAGGAAGAACGCTATAGTCGAGTACCTCGACTATCAGATACCCGTTACTCAGATAACAAACTTTAAAATAAATATGCCTTCATGAATGTTTTTCGCCGCTCGAATTTGCTCCCGATTACTATGTTAATATCGGTACCCAGGGAACACCAAGAGGAGGCCGTTGCTTTGCAACGGGGTCTTTCAAACCAAAATTCAATTTTGGGGACCTTCGAGTCGACTTGAGTTGTCTAACTTTGTACAAATTTGAAAACTCCATGTTCCCCAAAAATTTTGTTTATCCGTACCATACGGAAGGCATAATTATTAATGGTACCAAATAAATTAAAATATATATTACTTATTTTACGTTCATACAACCTACTCATACTTTTTTTTTTTGTTTTTTAGTTTTTTCAATAATTTGCTACATTAATACCTATTTAGTTTTTATAAAATATAGTTAAATGAAATATATATTTTTTTGGTTTTTTGTTTTTTTTTTAATAAGAAAAGAAAAAACATAAACAATTAAATAGTTACCAATAAGCTAACTACTTAATTTTTTATGTTTTTTTTAGGAATATTTATTTTACCTTAATATTAGTTAATATTTGTGTTTTTTTGTAAGACATACAGACAGACAGCCAGCCAGCCAGACAGACAGACCGACAGACATTCAGACAGACAGACAGACAGACATTCAGACAGACAGCCAGCCAGCCAGACAGACAGACAGACAGACAGACAGACATTCAGACAGACAGACAGACAGACAGACAGACAGACAGACAGACATTCAGACAGACAGACAGACAGACAGACATTCAGACAGATAGACAGACATTCAGACAGACAGACAGACAGACATTCAGACAGACAGACACTCAGACAGACAGACAGACAGACAGACAGACAGACATTCAGACAGACAGACAGACAGACATACAGACAGACATACAGACATACAGACATACAGACATACAGACATACAGACATACAGACATACAGACATACAGACATACAGACATACAGACATACAGACATACAGACATACAGACATACAGACATACAGACATACAGACATACAGACATACAGACATACAGACATACAGACATACAGACATACAGACATACAGACATACAGACATACAGACATACAGACATACAGACATACAGACATACAGACATACAGACATACAGACACACAGACACACAGACACACAGACATACAGACATACAGACATACAGACATACAGACATACAGACATACAGACATACAGACATACAGACATACAGACATACAGACATACAGACATACAGACATACAGACATACAGACATACAGACATACAGACATACAGACATACAGACATACAGACATACAGACATACAGACATACAGACATACAGACATACAGACATACAGACATACAGACATACAGACATACAGACATACAGACATACAGACATACAGACATACAGACATACAGACATACAGACATACAGACATACAGACATACAGACATACAGACATACAGACATACAGACATACAGACATACAGACATACAGACATACAGACATACAGACATACAGACATACAGACATACAGACATACAGACATACAGACATACAGACATACAGACATACAGACATACAGACATACAGACATACAGACATACAGACATACAGACATACAGACATACAGACATACAGACATACAGACATACAGACATACAGACATACAGACATACAGACATACAGACATACAGACATACAGACATACAGACATACAGACATACAGACATACAGACATACAGACATACAGACATACAGACATACAGACATACAGACATACAGACATACAGACATACAGACATACAGACATACAGACATACAGACATACAGACATATAGACATACAGACAGACATTCAGACAGACAGACATTCAGACAGACAGACACAGACATTCAGACAGACAGACAGACAGACACAGACATTCAGACAGACAGACAGACATTCAGACAGACACACAGACAGCAACACACAATTTTTATTTAAAATTTTTTTTGTTGTTTTGTGGTTTTTTTGTTGTTTTTTTTAAATATATATTATTAATATTATATTTAAGTATATACATATGTACACTACCTACTCTGCCTCCCTTATGCTAAGTAATATACCACTGTGGTAGCTATACGTGGTCTCAAATGTGCGCGCAGTGGCCCTATTATCGAAAATATTTGAAAACGCCCAATCAATATGCGTATTGCAATTGGTTGTGGACGAATCCAAATCTAGTAATGAGCTAAAACCTTTTGCATCTGCTAAAAAATCGAAAATTCTCCTACAGCAGCCAGAGATGGAGTGAAGGCACAAATTAAAATCTCCTAACACTAAACAATTACTATTTAAAAACGTGTGCCACTGAAATAAATCCTTAAATTCTGTTTCAAACTTTATCAACGGATACGTCGGACTTTTATATATAACAATAATCCCTAAAGAACGGTACTTAAAGGTGGCAAACTCGAACACTGGAGAGGCTTAATTTGAAGAATTAGCAAAAAAGCGACCACTTGAACAAAGACTAACATTCTCAAAAAGTTCGTTTCGAATGAATACGAGAATGCCTCTTTGTGGCCGAGCTCCGCTAGCTTCTGACTGGCAATCTAGTCGCACTGCTGGGGTAAAGCCAGGAATATTATATGCTTCATTTGAGTATGTGGAAGCCTCAACGAAGCACAAAAGTGAAGACTTAAGCATTAGCTGATCGGAACATACATCGCTAATGTGGCAGTGCAAGCTTTCCGTATTATGGAAAAAGACATGAAGGTTCGGACTATTGAGTAAGCAATCGAAATGGGTATTTAGTAACTTAGGGGAACGCAATTCTCGGAGCTCTTCTTCTGAAGCTGAGTCCTGAGCGGATCTTGGAGGGACGAAAGGTCCAATGATATAAAGACCTGCTGCACTTGTGGCTCTGCTACAGGCTACATACAGTGCAGCTCTCTGCATTCCTGGACTAGTGTGAACCACCACTTTGCTGTTTGTAGCGCCTTGACTTTTGTAATTAGTAATGGCTTCTGCAGGTACCACTGGAAACTGCTCTCGGTCAATGGTAGTGGCCTGGCTAGAATTAATCTGAAAGCTCTTGATAATCTTAACAACTGGGGTCCATGAAGGCTCTTGACGGTGACTGCACTTTGATCGTGCACTAACTCCTATGCTTTCATCTAAAAATTGTATCCAAAGAATATTCGGAGTGTTGGACGTACTGAAGCCTATCTCCCTAAGAACACCTGTGGCTCCATTAACGAGACCATCTGATGTATCTACATTGACCGTCATCATATATTTAGCAGTGGTTTTTAAAATCAGTGAGGTACACAAACCTTGTGTTTCAGATGTTTTTAATACCCTAGCTTGTTCCAGACATCTGTTCCTCTGCTCTGAGCTAAGTTGTGCAGACTTAACTGAGTCTATAGCTTCCGAGTTAAACTGATCAGTGAGAATCGAGCTGAGCTTCTCCCTATTGTACCGATCTGTGTCCTGATTGCTTGAGAAAAGGTGAATTGCGTCATTTGGTACTTGACTTTCATCGGAAATTCGGGTTCTAAGTAAGCTTATATCATCAGACGACATTTGGCCGGACGCCATGTTATTGAGTGCAATTGCAAACGGCTGGTCATCTCGCTGTCGCATTATCTCTGTGAGTTCGAAAAACTTAAAAGGGCTCCACAGGTAAGATCCAAATATAGCACTGTATGGATCATGCGACGGCGGCTGAAAAATCCAACGATCACATACTGGCCGCAATTGTCTAAGATCGCCGAACACGATGACCGAAATACCTCCGAAGGGAGCATCGACGTTGGAAAAAATTTGCTTTAGGCGAGAGTCCAAATGGGAAAACATTGTTGCGCCGACCATAAAAATTTCGTCTATTATAAGTACTTTTAGATCAATAAATCTAGAACGCAGGGTATTTAACAAATCAGGGCTTAAGCTCCTAAATGCAGACCCAGCCTGATTTACAGGGAGAGAGAACATGGAATGAAGAGTGGAGCCTCCGATTCCAAAAGCAGCTTTGCCTGTGGGAGCGCACAATAATATTTTAACCGAAGTTGGGTCGCATCCTGCTCTACCATTATACTCCTTGGAAAGGGACTGAAATAGCGTAGAAATAAGTCTACTCTTGCCGGCACCTGCTCCGCCTCCTACGAACTCATAAAAACTAGCATTTCTTCTTGCATTATGCAAAACATGCGTTGCTTCAAATTGAGGGATCTAACTAAAGTTGCTAAGTTTTCGGCAGAAATAATTGGCGGGAGATTTATTATCCGGATATTGCTATCCGGATCAATTTCTTGAACATTATTGTTTAAGTTTAAAACATTTATTTGAGAAGATATTTCCGGAAAAGCTAGGGCCCTAAACTCCTCATTAACTGCGGCCTCCTCATCTATATTTTCCTCATTATTCTCCTCTACTTCCATGGCCCTTCTAAGCGCGTCTTCCAAACTTTCTATGGAATTAAATCTATCAATATTGGCTTTAATAGCCTCTTCATTTCCTAGGTAAAACTCCTCACAATTTCTCTGTACTAAATCTACCTGTTCGTCTCTCCACGGAGAAAAAAGCATTACTAATGCTCTAAAATAATTCTGTCTATCTATATTAATATTGAAGGGGCTATACCTATTAATACTCGGCCTATTCCTTTCTCTAATAAAACCACTACCATCGCGAAGCGCGAAATAAACTTCTCCTAAAATATCATTTTCTTCTTCAGCTTCGTTGTCACTATTTCTCCCTTGACGAGTTCTTCCCCGGCTTTTTGAAAACTCATAGTTTGCAGCAAAATCGGCTAAACACAGGCCTTCATGAGAATCTGGTCTTTGTTCGTATCTGTCCAGCAAACCTTTCTGAAAGATGTCAGTGGAATTCTGAGGCATATTTTGCAGGACGCTTGTAGGTCTAAGCATACGAACTCGTTGTTCTGGAGGGAAGGTGTTTTTGTGAACGCATTTATTGCTAGATTCTGACAACGCCAATCCCAGACAACAATATACGGCCTCCTGAGCAGAGATCTCAGTGCCCGAAACAAATTTGTGACCAAGATACTGTAGCTTTTGCCGAATGCTTTAATTGCCTCTTCGAATGTCATTAGCTGCTTCTCGCATTAACTTCGAAATACCCCTTTGGGATTTGTTAATATAATTAATTATGTAGCTACAGCAAGCAAAAGGGTCCAAAATTAACTGGATATCCATATTTGCCCTTTGCATAGAAAGAATGTGTTTATTATAAGCATTAACTTGAATTTCTGCAAATGTTCTCTTCAGAAAAATCTGTGGTTTTTCAAACTAGACCTAATAGCAAATATGTAGTCCTCGTAACTGAGGCTCACTTGATCATGAGAAAGAAAATTTTCAAATATGCTAAGATGGCTAATCAAATCATCTGATTGATCGCAAAGCAAAAAGCTACGAATTTTTTTAAAGTTTTCGTGGTGAAGAGAAAAGTTTTGAGTTTCTTCAGGAAGTGGCTTCAATATTTCCGTTTGGGGCATTGGAGGATATGGAATACCGAATCGACAAGCAGATTGTCCGTGCACCTTTTTAAGACACGAATGCCCGTGCTTATGCTTTTGGTATTCAACATACGGAGCCAAATCTGTGTTTGTAACATCCACAGTTACAAACTGATCAATGAAGGCTATTATACTAGACATAGATTCTTCATTGTTGAAATCCACTTCCGGGGCATCTTTCAGCCAAAACATACCGTGAATATGAAGTGAACCTCTCTGTTGAAACTCAACACGCCAATAATAGGTAGTAACAAAGTTACTTCCAAAGATACCACCAGGTTTCTTCATTAACTTAAGAACTTCCCTATATCTATAATCAAAATATCTAGCACACGTCACTGGGTCTGTCCCAATCAGGCGCGCCTTTTCCCTAAATTGTAAATTTAAAGCTTCTTCTTCATTTATTTCAACCCTATCTACATTGCGCTTGAGCAGTACTATCAGCTCTGGCCACCTAGTTTCAGCGGCCGACAGAGTTATAAAGAAAGTTGGCAAACCAAACTGGCGAATCATAGCCATGACTTTCTTCTTTTCTTCTTCCCAGTGAGCAGGAGACGTGCGAATATCTTTAAGAATTCGATATCCATCATCATGGCTAATTAAGTTGCCCATAAAATCTTCATCAAGTACGTTAGCAGCTGTTATAGCGCTGAAGGCGCTGCGCTTACGTAAGCAAGTTGAAATATTGTTTCGAATTTTAATTAATTCCAACTTCTTATAATTGAAGAATAATTTGTCAGTTCTACAACCTCTTCTATCTACGTTCCTAAGCTCAGACCTAACAACGGTTGTATAACTCTCTGAAGATGGTCTCTTGACGCCAGCATATATGCTTGGGAACGCTAATTCTTCAGAGTCAGCATCGAGAATCACGTCGAGAGGTCTTTGGCCCTCACCTGGAGCCATTGTAATTCTCGGAATTCCTACATTGTGTGTCTGGTTATTCTCAAGCATCGTTTCTTGTCCTCCAGGATTTAGCTCTTCGGCTTCCGCATTCTCATCGGAATTAGTCGCCTCCGAATTTACATCCTCCTGCTGGATGGCTAATTGCTCCTCTACTAATGCTAAGTCAGCTTGAGATGCTATGAAGGGAACAGTTTCGGATGTAAAATCAGAGATCCACTGCTCGTTTACTGACACATTATGCTTTCTGTAAAGCTCGGTATTCACTAAGTATCTAATAGCGTCAGCAATTTTAGAAGGCCTAATGGTCTCTGCCATGAAATCATGTCCATATTCCATTCTTCGCTTGAGTTGGAGCTGTATAACCTCAGCTTCATTAAAAGCTCGTGGGAGGGACGTCACAATATTGCTTACTGGAATTGGAACATTTACAACAGCTCCTTTTATAGCACTCTGACGCTCATGACCTATCGACTTAATAATCATAAATGGAAGGCGAGGTGAAATCAGTCGTTCCTCCAAGGGAGTAAGCCCCCTTAAGCAATGAGGAATTCCTGGGAAATCTAGGCCGTTGGAAATGGCACCTTTGGGCTTTCTGCCGTCTTTTATATTGCTGTGACAGGTTGCACAGAACTTAAAAGATTCACCAGTGAAAGCAAGCTGGCTTGCATTTTGGTAAATCTCTTCCCTGAACTCGCAATGTTCTTCTAAAGAGGCTCTAGAAAGCTTATTTATTTGCTTTGGGAACCACAATCCTTTACAGCAAAGGCAAATCTGATCGGGACCAAGCTTCACTTTTCTATTAAAAGTGGCTATAAGAACTTCCAATTCAGAAGGTCTTCTACTGGGCCTATGCTCCTGAGACATAATAAGCCGTATCTCCTGACTTCGGATTGAGTTCCGAAGGTTTTCTGCTTCCCTGTTTCCACTAAGGCTTCTATACTGACTAACTCTTTGACTTATATTTTGAATTGCATCGAAAGCTGCTTGTCGAGCAGCTATACGTGCACTTCGTCGAGCCAGTGTATTCCTCGCCTGCTCGACGACCCTGCGATCCCTAACACTTCTAGCTGTAGCTCTTCTAGCCCTATCCTGCGCTCTTTCCAACAGGCGATCCTGTGTTGATCTAACCTGTGCTCGTTGCAGGGTATTTGCTTCTTGCTCACCCGCACGATACGTAGGATCCAAGCGCCTAATTGAACGACGCCGAGTATCGGCTGCTTGCTCATCCGCACGGAAATCAGGATTCGAGCGCCTTTCCGAGTGGTCAGCTGTATTTTGCACCTGCTCTGTAGCTCGGACTTGGCTATTTTGCCGCCTAATAAAACGACGCCTAGTATCGGCTGCTTGTTCAGCCGCACGAAAAACAGGATCCAAGCGCCTCTCCAAGTGGTCAGCAGTGTTTTGAGCCTGCTCTGTAGCTCGCACTTGGCTATATCGCCGTCTAATAGAACGACGCCGAGTATCGGCTGCTTGCTCATCCGCACGGAAAGCAGGATTCAAGCGCCTTTCCGAGTGGTTAGCAGTATTTTGAACCTGCTCTGTAGCTCGGACTTGGCTATTTTGCCGCCTAATAGAACGACGACTAGTATCGGCTGCTTGTTCACCCGCACGAAAAACAGGATCCAAGCGCCTCTCCAAGTGGTCAGGAGTGTTTTGAGCCTGCTCTGTAGCTCGCACTTGGCTATTTCGCCGTCTAATAGAACGACGCCGAGTATCGGCTGCTTGCTCATCCGCACGGAAAGCAGGATTCGAGCGCCTTTCCGAGTGGTCAGCAGTATTTTGAACCTGCTCTGTAGCTCGGACTTGGCTATTTCGCCGCCTTTTCCTACGGTTCGCTGTGTCTTGATCCTGCTCTATATCTCTAAGCTCGCTAATCTGTCGCCTTTCTGAACGACGCTGAGTATCGGCAGCTTGTTCGACTGCACGAGCGGTAAGATTAAGGCGTCTTGACCTACGAGACGCTGTATTAACGCCCTGCTCTGCATCCCTGACTAAAATATTTTCCCTTCGCCTACGATGAGCTCCTACATTTTCTATCCTCTCCATCTCTGCATACTCAATGTTTTCCCTATTTGCCCTATTTCTTAATAATTCCTAGCCCGTTGAGATGCAGTAGGTCTATTTAAACGAGGCATTTTTATACAATTTTTTTAATTTCCCCAATGGAAAATATATCTTTAAAATATAAATAATAAATATAATTTTTTAAAAAAGGATTATTTAAGCAAAATTAATAAAACTATTTTATTAGTATATAGAAATATTGAAAATATAAAATAATAGTAATCAAAGAAAAAGTCTTTAAAAATAACTAGTCTTCAAATATTATTATAATGTCTACTTTAACTACCTAACAAATATTATTAAAATATTAAAACACTTAATTAAGTGAATAAATAAATACCTGAATTTATAAATAGAATTATAAGTGTTAGTCTTTAAAAAGACTAAAACTTATAGGACTATTAGATAATAAATACGTAAATTTATAAAAATATAAAAAAAGCCTTTAAAAAGGCAATTTTTTTATATTTCTATAAGTTAGAAAAAAGTGCGAAGCGATTAGAAAAATTTAAAATCAAAAATTTAATCGGAAAAAATTTTAAATATGAAAATAGAAATGTTTGTTATTGTTAATAAAATTACTTTAAAAAGGGTACTTAGCAAAGTGCGCAGCAACCAGTCATCAGCAAATCGGCAAAAGCAGCAACAGCTCGCGTGCGCGCAAAAACACAATTTTAGCAAAGGAAAAACACAAATTTACGTTAACTTCATAGAAAAGGAAAATTAACTTATTGAGTTTACGTTAAATTGCTTGCAAAGGTTAGGAATATCGCTTTTAAATTAGAAGACACTTGAAAAATACGCAAAAATCGCATTCGGCACACGGGCAGTAGATTCGCTTACGATGGTTAGTCGTAGACTAAAGAGATAACAAAAGATTTACAGCGCTGTAAAGTTTTTGCCCGCCAATTTTACATGCACGGATTTTCGGTCCTTTTCCCCGAAATATACTTCTCTTTTGGCGCATAAAAATGCACAAAGAGAGAAAATGCTAGGAGCAAAAAGCCCTCCCTCCCGCGCCCTTTCTATTGTTTTTGCAATTTAAATCATACATTAACCTGATCGGAATTTGGTAAATACAACTGGTAGACCAATGAACTGGTGTTCGGGTAGAGCCAAAAGGGGAACAAAATTAAGTTGTTTATTATTCAACGGAGTAAGTTAGCCGCGCACTGTGCTCTCTCTTGGCGTTGGCAGCGCTTTTCATTCTCATTTTCTTGTCCCGCTTTTGTTTCACCCTGCGCCAAGTAAGAGAGAGCAAGACAAAACAGACTGAAAACATTTATATTAATGTATGTTTGTTAAGCATAAACAAACAACAAAATAATAGCAATAAGTAAATTGGCCAGAGGGCAGAGGGGAAAAGGACAAATAGTTTAAATTGCTAAATATTCAATAGAATAAGTTAGCCGCGCACTGTGCTCTCTCTTAGCGTTGGCAGCGCTTTTCATTCTCATTTTGTTGTCCCGCTTTTGTTTTAGCCTGCGCCAAGGAAGAGAGAGCAAGACATGAAACAGACTGAAAACATTTATATTAATGTATGTTTGTTAAGCAACAACAGACAGCAAAATAATAGCAATAAGTAAATTGGCCAGAGGAAAGACGGGAAAAGGATAAATAGTTTAAATTGTCAAATATTCAATATAACATGTTAGCCACGCACTCTGCTCTCTCTTTGCGTTGGCAGCGCTTAACATTATCATTTTTTTTTGTTTCAGCTTGCGCCGAGAAAGCGAGAGCAAAACATACATAGTTTAAAAGAGTTATGTATATTCGCCGCGCAATTCAGTTTGCAACTATTTACACGCAAACATACACATGTAAATATATGTCATTATCTGGCCTGACGTCATTGCTTTTTCTAACTCCTTGGGAAATTTGTATGCGTTGGAGTGGGCGTGGCAAATATTTTATGGGACAGTCTATAGGTATTGGTTAAAACAGTGCATATGCATATGGGCATTTCCAGGGGTCGCGAACGTACGTTCGTACGCTTTTTGTGCAAATAAAAAAATGAAAAAAAATCTTTTCTGAATTTTTTTTTTGCCATTCGATAGCATTCTGTTAGTTCTTTGCTTAGTGTAAATGATGGTATTTATTGATCTATCGTTTTCATAATATTGGCAAAAAACATGCGGTCGCGAACGTACACAAAATGGAAGTCGACTTTGGCATAATCTAGTAAAATGCAAATATCTGCGAATTGGGACGGAATATTTTTATGCAATAATAATGAATTCTTGTAGCTTTCTTTTGAGTCTGTTCCCAAGGAAATATCTCCATTTGTTTTTTTTTATTGAATTAAGTACCGGTCGCGAACGTACGGGTCGCGAACGTACGATTTTTCCATGTTGTTTTTTAAACAGTTAATTGACCATTTTTTCGCCCTCTTTGGATTTTTATATACTTATTAGATTGCAATAAAGAGATTTGGTACAAAAAGTGCAAACAAATCATATGTTTTCCTTGCGAAATAATTAAACATAAAAATGCCCTTAAAAGTAGCTAAAAATGATAAAAAGTGCGTTTTTTCAGTTTTCAGGGAAATTTATTCAACAAAACAAATGAAATATGCTTTGGTTCCATTGTGTCAGGAAAATATGGCCATTGATTTGTGAAAATACGCAAAAAAAATTCGATGATTTTGAAGATTTTCTTGTTTCGGGCCTGGTTGACCATTTTCCGGATTTGCCCATATTTGATCTGATATCTGAAGACAGAACGATTTACAGAGCTGTAAAGTTTTTCGCGCCAATCTTACGTGCCCGGATTTTTGGTCCATTTACTTCAATCTTCCGTCTCATTTGGCCCATGTGAATGGACTGCGGTAAGAGAAAATGCAAAGAGCGAAAAGCCCTCCCTCCCGCGCCCATACCATTGTTTGTCAGGCACTTAAATCTTATATTAACCAAATCGGAATTAAGTAGACCAATAACATGGTGTAAGGGTAGAAAACAGGGGAGTCTAAAACGACGAGCAAAACATAATATAGACTGAAAACATTAAATTTTATGTATGTTTGCTTAATATGAACAATTTTAGAGCCTATAATGTTTTCTTCAATTTAAATGTTTCATGTTCAATTTAAACGTTCTAATCGCTGCTTAATTCAGTTTGCAACTATTTACATACAAACATGCAGAAATAAAATGATGTATACATACAGTGGTCGGCATAAGTATTTTGACAAAACAAAAGTTAAATATACTCATAATTTGAACTTACTTCGTGTAAACTATAGGCATCAATGGAAAGGTAATTTCAATGCCGTTTGAATGATACAATGCATTTCTTTACCCATTCAGTATTTATTGAAAAGGACGAATTTGTGTAAATCAACTTTTAAATTTTTTTTAAAAACTTTTTTCCTCGACTTGAAAACTTAAATTTTTTGATGCAAAAAGTTTCTTCAAACAAAAATAATAGTAACTGCAAAAAGAATTTTTCAAAAATCATTTTTCTTATATTTTTTATGATTTTTTGAAGGTGACAATGTCGGAAAAAATTTGTATGAAAAAGAGAAAAATATGGCTCAAATGCCTGTTTTTAAGCATTTTCAAAAATTCATAAAAAATATAAGAAAAATGATTTTTGAAAAATTCTTTTTGCAGTTACTATTATTTTTGTTTGAAGAAACTTTTTGCATCAAAAAATTTAAGTTTTCAAGTCGAGGAAAAAAGTTTTTAAAAAAAATTTAAAAGTTGATTTACACAAATTCGTCCTTTTCAATAAATACTGAATGGGTAAAGAAATGCATTGTATCATTCAAACGGCATTGAAATTACCTTTCCATTGATGCCTATAGTTTACAAGAAGTAAATTCAAGTTATGAGTATACTTAACTTTTGTTTTGTCAAAATACATATGCCGACCACTGTATGTACATTGTCTGAGTGACGTCTGACGTCATTGCTTTTCTCAACTCCTTGGGCGGTTTGTGGGCGTTGGAGTGAACTGGCTATTTTGTTTGACAATCAAAGGCATTGATTAAACATACAAACAACATAAATAAACATACATATACCTCTCTTTTGGCGCATAAAAATGCACTAAGAAGGGAAAAAATGCAAAGAGCAAAAGCCCTCCCTCCCTCGACCATGCTGTTGCTTTTCAGCATTTTAAATCTAACAATAATCAGAATTAGGTAATTGAAATTAATAGACCAATGAATTGGTGTTATGGAAGAGAACAGGAGTAAATTGTTAATTATTCAATAGAATAAGTTAGCCGCGCACTGTACGCTCTTATCGTTGGCAGCGCTTTTCGTTCTCTTTTTTTTTTGACCTGCTCTCTCTTAGCGTTGGCAGCGCTGTAATTGCCATTGTTTTTTTGACCAGCATTTGTAACAGCCTGCGCCAAGAAAGAGAGAGCACAACATAAAAAAGAATAAAATAATTTGTATTAATATATGTTCGTTGAACATAAGCAATCAACAAAATTACAGCTATATGTAAAGTGGTTGGAGGACAGAGGGAAAAAAGGACAAATAGTTTATTTTTTGTTCAATATTTAATTGAATAAGTTAGCCGCGCACTTTGTTCTCTCTCTCTTGCTCTCATTTTTCGGCTCTGCTTTTTTTTTCAGCCAGCGCCAAGAATGAGAAAGCAACACATAAAATAGACAAAAAACATTTATATTTATGTATGCTTGCTAAACATACACAAAAAAAAAAAAAAAAATAAGGCACATTCTGTACATTTAAATATACATAAATGTTTGCACTAGTTATTCAATAAAATATTTGGTTGAATAGCTTTGTTTGAAAGAGTTCTATTCGCCCCGGATATTAGTTTGCAATTTTGTACACCCACACACATGCATAAATACATGTGTATGTATGTATGTCATTTTCTGGATCTAGTGTCAAGTCTTGTCTTAACTACCTTGGTTTGAGGGAATTGGACTGAAAACGGGAAAGTTTTTTGGGACAATCTATAGGTATTTATTAAGCTAATACATATTCATTGAAAGAGATAAATAAAAATGTACAGATCTTTAAAGGTTTTTGCCCGTCAATGGGACAAATGGATAAAGGGTTCATTATTCAATAGAATAAGTTAGCCGCGCACTTTGCTCTCTCTGAGCGCCGGCAGGCTTTTTTCTTTGCCGCTAGGTTCGGCCGGCAACTATTTACATACACACACATACACGCTTAAAAACATTTCGCGTTGTCTGGCTCTGACGTCATAGCTTTTTTTCTTGGGAAGTTTGTGGGCGTTAGAGTGGGCGCAGCAAAATTTTTTTGGGTCAATCGATAGGTATTGACAAGAGTCAGTTAAAATTTTCTATCTAGCATCAAAACTGTAGGAGTTACAGTTTTGGGCGGTTTGTGGGCGTTAGAGTTTGCGTGGCAGTCTACTGAAACAAACTTGCGCTGCGTAAGAAGCTCAGGAATCTGTACGCCAAATCTCAATAGCCTAGCTCTCATAGTTTCCGAGATCTCAGCGTTCATCCGGACAGACGGACATGGCTAGATCGACTCGGCTAGTGATCCTGATCAAGAATATAAATACTTTATGGGGTCGGAAACGCTTCCTTCTGCCTGTTACATACTTTCCGACGAATCTAGTATACCCTTTTACTCTACGAGTAACGGGTATAAAAAGATCCAGGACCGCAGGCTTTAAAGGGGCATGTGGTGGATCAGATGGGCTGTTTGGCCTTTATCCGCAGGTTGATTATTCAGCAGCGATGTGAGTAACTCGCACAAACATTTCAGAAGCATCGTCAATGTCATCAGGAGTGTTCAACTGCATGTTGAGGTTAACTAAACTCTTAATCGCTTCTTGAAACTGTAATATATTTGCGTTCTGGGGCAGGATGCACGTCTTGCGGGAAAGCTAACAAGCGAGAACTCTTTACTGGATTATTAATGGGATGTGTTCCGAACTCAGTTCAAGAATTTCAGAGATGGTTAAAAAATCAGCACAAATTCCTTTTTAGGTGGCAAAGTCTATGGCTGACGGCATGCGTTGGCTGTACGGGTAATGTTTAGGCCCTCCGGTAGCTAGTACCTGCGTATGAGATGCGAGTATAATATCCGCTAGAGTTCTGCCCCTGTTCGTAGAGTTTCGAGATCGCCAGAGACGATGATGCGCATTCCAGTAACCTGCAACTATGAAATTTGGTTCATAATAATTGGTGATAATAATTGTGGATCCTCCGCGTTGGCGATCAGCAGGTTGGTCTGACAGACGAACGTCATGTCCCCTTAGCTGGTAGTATGATCTAGAGCAGAAGTGAGTTTCGCTGACCAACATAACGTCGATATGATGTTGCTTTACTCCATCTCGAGTGACTTGTTGGTCAACTCATCGGCTTTCCATCGGCTATTTGAGGTAAAAGGTTGGTTATAAGGGATATCATTGACTCATCATCTGGATGGTTTGTGGCAGTAGTCGAGGATGATCCTTTGGTTTATGTTGCTGGTTGGGCCTCCTATTGCATGTTCCCAGTGGAGGAATTGGTTCTGGTGGTGGTTTGCAAGTTGCTGCAACTGGGGTCGGACACCCTGTTGAGTTCGGTGTCGAGAATGACCATTGGTGACATTTGCTTATGACAGAGCTCCCACGACATCCGATCGAACAGTCGTCCTTTTTTTAGAGGATTTTTGGGGAAGAACGGTTGCTGGTAGACAACACAGCCCTTGTAATTTGCTGTGTGATTTTCACCACAATTTACGCATTTGACAGGATGAATATCTCGTTCACAAGTATGTGCGGCATGTTTCTGACCACATAGCACACAGTGATGATTCAGAAATCTGTGTGGTTGAAATCCTGGCAACGATAGCATTGTACGACTTCATCCTTTTTGTATGGTAATTCCACTTGAACACGCTGGCGACATTGAGTTTTAACTTCGTGGATTTCCTTGTTGGTTGAAGATGGCTCTACTTCAACAAACACTAGGTTGACGAACTTTGTTTTGTCGAAACGGCATTTTGGTCTATTAATGAAACGAACAATATGGCCAAGCAAGGTTAGTTTTTCTTCAATGTGTTCATCCGGAGTGGAGTGATGAACACCTCGAATAACCACGCGATAATATCTGTTCTCTTTAAGCTGCCAAGAGTGGAAAGGGACCTTTTTTAAAATAAAAGATGCACTGATAGCTCTATACGTGTCTGAATCTACAGCAAAGATCAAAACGTAGTTGTTAGAATGGCATTTTACGGAGTACTTAGACGGATGTTCAACTTTGTTTGTGGATCGGATAAGTCCGTTAAGATTCTCGCAATTATTAATAACAATTGGCGGTGGCTTGTGATTGGGTGGGTTTGGCAGTATTGTCTTGGCTATTGTTGGAAATATTAATGTTGGTAGTATTGTTAATACTGTTGTTGCCTACATTGTTGGATTGGCTGTTTCTGCGTTCGACGTTGTTGTTGTTGCTGCAGCTACCATGTCTTAAGCCCGTGCTGGTACTGGCCTGATCAGGGTTGTTCCCCAACTGGCTGGCTGTTTAATAAGCTTTTCGGTTGTGTCCATGTCCAAAGCTCAGCAAATCGGTTGGAGGGCTCAGTCGTTTTGGGACTACTCGAATTTCTCTGCATTTTATTAGCAGAGTTGGGAGACCTAGATTCTGGACGGCGTTTGTTGTAGCTTGTGGTCCACCATTCTTCGTCGTCGCCGGCTATGGCTTTCAGCTTGGGTTCAATGTCTTGGGATGATAATGATGGGGCGTTAATGGAGCTGGATTTATAAATGCTGCTAAATTTTTGTATTGAGGAATTTAGAGCATGAGTCATAGTTTTTTGTGCCTTAGCCACCTTTAAATGAATGTCAAATTCGATTTCGGAGTTCGACAATGCAGACATATTGGAAACAATGTCAGGCTGGGTACTGCTTTGCCGACTTCCAGTACACAAACACACTATAACCCACGTTAACCACTATAACCCAAAGTAGAAGTGAGAGTACACCCGCGGGGTTCCTCTACTGACACTCAATAGTGGAGTACACTAAAATACTGGTAAGCATGGTGTGTATGAGTCCCACTATAGACCGCTAAATGCCCAGTTCAGTCAGAGCACCAGTGATAGCCGTTGGGGTCACGTTGTTGAAGGCGCCTCCGGGAGATTTTAAGGGCTTAAAAGAGTTAAGGTTTGAGGCATTGGCTATGCCCTGATCATCGAGGTTCTTCACTGCTTGGTTGATTTTAGGGAAATGGGTGTCTAGCAGGAGTGTGTAAGTTTCTTGTGAGCAGTTTTTTGTAGTAACCCCAGTTGGTTAGTCTTGGATTTGTAATGTTATCGGCGGGAGGACAGTCTAGAGCTATTGTAAATTCTATGTACAGGTGGTCTGAGAATGAGTGTTCGACCCCCACATTCCACGCATAAAGCTGGTTAAGCAGGAGATCAGATATTAGTGTAATGTCTAAGACTTTCCTTCTACTTCTAGAGATGAAAGTTGGTTCATTACCTTTGTTGTAAGTAAGTAGATTTGATTAAAGGGGATAGTCATAAAGTAACTCAACCCTTTCGTTTGTGTTGTGTGAGTTGCGTGTGTTGTGAGTTAGCACCGCCTCCCAGGATGAGTTCCTTAGATGAGTGTGCGTGTATGTGTTGTTGTGTTATGGTGTTTGGTATTGGCCCGTCATGGTCGTGAGCCAGATAGAATGATGCTATGGTGTGATGTGTGCGTGCGTTTAGATCCAATCTGACCGTGGTGAGGTCGCCTTCGCTTAACTGTGGAATAATATGAGCGTTAATGTGTGCTTCAGAAAGAATGCAGGTCCATACCCTTGGTGTGAAATAGCTTGTATTAAGGGGTGGATAAGCCACAGATGTTGTTACCAACAATCCATGGCTCTTGGGTGAGAGCTACGTCTATTTTACCTGTTGCCAGGTGGATAAGAAGGACAGAAGATGCTGCTTTGCTGTGATGCAGATTATTCTGTAGAAACTGCACCATCTTTAGGGCTGAGTACCCTCCGCTTCCTCCACTATGTCCTGGAGTACAGTGCGTCCCGGTCGGGTCGTGCCCTGTGTGCACAGCTGCATCAGGCTTTCGGTGAGATCTGATTCAGTTGACACGTACCCTGTATGGGTGGCTTCCTTGAGTTCCATCTCGTCGTCACTCGGGGGATCGAAGGACGCGCAGGCAGCCAGGTTGTCTGCCGCTAGCTTGTCCGTATCGTAGATGCGGAGTTGCACCTTGTCGAACCCATAGCTCAGCCGGTTCTGCTGCGCTGCGAGGGGTTCATGCCACGTTCATGGTGACGCGCTCGGTTTTCTCCAACCATCAGCTTCGAGTTGGAACTTGCCAGGAGGCTAAGAATAGCCCCTGGCTCAGAGGGTTCAGACGGCAGACACACCCTCGCTCTCGGTCGGGACGGGATTTCTGCAGCACCGCAAGCAGTTAGCTTGGCCCCGGGGTAGACCTCGCCAACCTTGTTGATGGCAGCCTTGCAAAGCGCTGCCGATCTTACGTCTTCGCAGGCGATCAGCTTCACGTTACCCTGGTACCACTCCGTATCTTTCCAATTAGGGGGCCGACATTGGTTTTCGTCCAGCACTTTCAACGCTACTGTCTCAAGTGCCCGTCTAACCCGACCCCACAGGTTTCTTGGGATACTCCTACCTTCACCGATCTTCCGATCCTTTACCATTTCCGCAAAGGACCTCGAACTTGTGCCGGGGGGGTTTGTCTTGGCATTCTTGCTCGCTGGTTGCTTCACTTCCATCGACCTCTCTGGTCCCTGGTCAGAGCGATATCGAAGTCTGGGATTTCCGCCTTTGCCCAGGCTATGTCTGGTTTGTCTGATTTTTAGGTATTCACCGTAGACGCCTGGTTCTCTCGTATGGTGTTGGTTGCCCTTTAGCCCTTTAGGTTGGACTGGCTGGTTAGCCGCTCCTACGCTGGTGGGAGGTTTGGCTGGTCATTGTGGGGTTTCGGGGCTAGTCAGCTGCGTTGTGCGCTGGCCGTCGCAGTTGACTAGGGCTTTCGGAGCGGTACTCTTGCTCTTCTGATCGTCGCTGGTTGCGACTTCCGACTTCTTATGAGTGTCGGACTCAAGATTTGATTTTTGATTGACTTTGTATTCTCCATATTAAATTCCAAGAGCTGCGGAAAAACGACAGGTCCACCCGGGCAGAGATCAGCTGAACGCAGGTAAGGCTGACTTAGAACAGGCGGTCGCCACTTGCCTGAGCCCACCGTTGACTGAGTTATTTTTTGACTCGGATTCCCAGCCAGATAGACTAAGAGATACACTTTTGTCCAGCCTGGGGTGAGATGATTGTTGGGGGTATAGGGAAGAGGTGGGCTTAGCGTGAGGGGAGGGGGGTGAGTGTGAGAACACACGAGCACAAGCGCGACGTCGGTATTGCTACGGCGCAGATACCCGCTGACTGGGGCTACTTATTTACGCTGAATGATGGGGGCTTAGCGGTTGCCAGGGCGTACAAACTTCCACGCTTATTCATAGCTATCCTGAATAACCAGGGCGCGAAAAAGGAGTTTCATACTTATTCATCGTATAATCAAACATTTAAACCAAACGATGAAATTCGAATTACTATCCAAAATCAAGACTTTTCAAGGAATTATTAGAAAAGATTCTCCGAATGGACCTACAACTGATAATACTACCACTTTTTATACCCGTTACTCGTAGAGTAAAAGGGTATACTAGACTCGTCGGAAAGTATGTAACAGGTAAAAGGAAGCGTTTCCGAATCCATAAAGTATATATATTCTTGATCAGGATCACTAGCCGAGTCGATCTAGCCATGTCCGCCTGTCCGTCTGTCCGTCTGACTGTCCATCCGGATGACTTTGAATGCAGATTTCTGAGCTTATTGTGCAACGCAAGTTTGTTTCAACAGGGTGCCATGCCCACTCTTACGCCCACAACCGCCCAAAACTGTGCGCCTGCCTCTTCTATGCAAATCGCCGGAACGCAGCCAGAAAATTAATTTATATAATAAAACACGTTCGCAATACCAAAATAAATGAATAAATGTATTATTATGCTACAAAATAAACTTCTGACTTTTAATTTCTAGTTAAAGTTACAGGTAAGGAGAATGAAAAATATTCCTTGATGAGATATGTCGGATACTTGCGAGTTGTTGCGCGGTCGTGATTTCAACCCCTATTATGGGACGAGTTAGCGCTAGCAGTCAGCCGTGAGGCCGTTGGCGTGAGGCCCATGGACTTGTCAATGAGCGTGCACCTTCAGGCTTGTGCATCTGTCACTTTTATTGCGGTCAGGTAATGGACAGGTGCGCAATCCCCTTTATGACATGTTGTGTCATTTGTGGAAAGGAGAGAATCTTTGACAACTTACCAGTAAATCGTTATGGGACACATCTGAGAATCATTAACTTGTGAGATGTATTTAAGTGGGGTTTTTTTGATTTCTAAATTAGTTTTACAATTATAGGAAACATTATTCCCCAACATGATCGGACATGTTCCTCTAAGATAACCATCTTTGGATACTTTGGGTGTGCGACCTTTTACACGTGCACTGCAACACCTGTGATAATGAGGCAAAAGCGCAGAATCTGTTTACCCTAGTCTGAGAACGTTGACGCTTTCCTAAGACCGCAGGGCTGACCCCTTTCGAGCCCAAGTCGTTACAAGCAGTCGTCGAGTCAACGCATCAGAGACGAGCAGCGCCGAGCGTCTTCAGGGAGCTTAAAGGATCTTCAGGGAGCTACAGGACCGGAGCACTGAGTCAACGAGGCGAGAAATCATGGAGACGATCAGGAGCCGTCGGAGATACCGAGGGCCACGAGTGGCGTTATCAAGGCCAGCCGAGCTTCCAAGCCGCTGTAATATTATACCCGCAATTAGCCAACTACAAACTCGTGAATTCTGTGCTTTCTCACTGAGCTACTGGGTGGTCATTTAAATTTGGTGGGACGAACACACAAAATCTACTTGTGCTAGCATGGTTAGCCAAACTAGCGTTTCATTGGAAAACGTTCGTTGCCAACAGGTGACGAACACAATCCGGTCACAATCCAGCTTATTAGGAGACAATGTGAGGAGTTGAAGAACTCCGCACAAATTCCAACAGCAGTAAGAATGGATGGCCCGCCCCTTACTAGATACGCGGCGAATTCGGGTTGTAACGGCGCGGCGAAGAGCGGTTGAAGAAGAAACTCAGAAGGAGAGTTTGGAGACCAAGGTGTGGAGAAAAAGTGTTTGGAGACCATGGTGTGGAGAATGAGAGAGTGGAGATTGAGAGAGTGAAGACTTTGCATGCAGAGCGAGAGTGCCGTGTGCAAAAGGAAATAACGGAACTCCACCGGACTTTTGACTCTGCCGTGGACTTTGGACCAGGAGAGGAAGTGCCACACCTCGGCAGCGGAGCGGCACACAGTCGTGCCACATGCATCATGGAAACCAGCGGGACGGAAGAAATATGTAGATCTCCAGTTTGAAGCTGTGCGTAAAGGACAAGTGGGTCAAGCTGGTACCACGGACCTTGGACCCGGAGTGGAGAAATTCAGCGGGCCGTGTGCAAAAGGGAATAACGGTTTCCGGAAGCCCTATATAAAGCCGCAGGGCGCTGGCAGCATTATCAGTCGATCACGAGGAGTCGATCCGTCAAGATCAGTCAAGATATCAAAGGAAACAAGTCAGTCAACCAAGCGCGATCAGCCAGAAAGGAAGTCCGATCAATCGTGTAAGGTCTCAAGTGGAGTAGTCCAGGAGAGCCCTACGGTTTGACTCGTGAAGTCCCGGAACGGCGTGTGTCCAAAACCCCGAGCGTAACGAGCCAGAAGGGAGAGCTGTCGATCGTATCGGTATCAAGTGAAGTAGTCCAGGAGATCCCTACGGTTTCCACTTGTGAAGTCCCGGATCGGCGTGTGACCGTAACCCCGAGTGCCAGAAGCCACGCTATGTCCAGCCGCGCAGCCAGCACACCCAGGAGCAGTGCGCAGGACATCGTCAGCTGCCAGCCACCACGGAGACGTCACGGGCAACAAGCAAAAGGGTGAGGCTAGGGTGGAACTTTCGATTACACTCGGCGAAGAAGCGAAGTATAGCGCTAGGCAGCCTCCTTGCGTAACTTGGACTGTCAGCGCGAACTGAGCAGAACCCCAGTGGGACCATCCGGGACAGAGCAAGGGACAGGTGGTTGTGTGTCGAAAGGAGTAATCTTGGAGAGCGCAGCATCTGTTTACCCTAGTCTGAGAACGTTGACGCTTTCCTAAGACCGCAGGGCTGACCCCTTGCGAGCCCAAGTCGTTACAAGCAGTCGTCGAGTCAACGCATCAGAGACGAGCAGCGCCGAGCGTCTTCAGGGAGATTAAAGGATCTTCAGGGAGCTACAGGACCGGAGCACTGAGTCAACGAGGACAGAAATCATGGAGACGATCAGGAGCCGTCGGAGATACCGAAGGCCACGAGTGGCGTTATCAAGGCCAGCCGAGCTTCCAAGCCGCTGTAATATTATACCCGCAATTAGCCCACTACAAACTCGTGAATTCTGTGCTTTCTCAATGAGCTACTGGGTGGTCATTTAAATTTGGTGGGACGAACACACACAATCTACTTGTGCTAGCTTGGTTAGCAAAACTAGCGTTTCATTGGAAAACGTTCGTTGCCAACAGGTGACGAACACAGTCCGATCACAATCCAGCTTATTAGGAGACAATAACATGCAGTCAAAAATTGTATCTACCTTTTCTCCATTTTAGACCATAAGTTTGTTCGGCAATATTGCTTACAATCCTTTTAAGATTAAGTTCCCCCGTACGATTTATCACTTTTCTGTAGTCCCATACAAACGGACCCACCCTAATATTTATTCCCGTTAGTCGTTGTGTAAAAGGGTTACTAGATTCATGGGGTAGTATGTAACAGGTAGAAGGACGCGTTTCCGATCCTATAATGTAATATAACGTATATATATTCAGGAACACTAGCCGAGTTAAAATAGCTATGTTTGTCCGTCCATATGAACGCTGAAAGGGATTTGGCATTCTGATTCTTGTGGTTCTTGCGCAGCGCAAGTTTATTTATTTAGAAGGTTGCCACGACCACTCTAATGCCCACAAAAGCCCATAACGCTCAAACATGTTAAGCTTCCACATTTTTTAAATATTTGTTAAAAAGTAAATGTGCTTTTGTTTTGATAATCAACACCCATATTCATGCCGTCGGTTAAATCGGGCTGTTTATTAAAAAGTTTTAAGCAAATAAAGTGTGCCATCTCGGAAACAGCCGACTTGCTGCATGCATATCCATCTCCTTCGTACTGCCTTTGGCTGAGTAACGGGTGTCTTATAGTCGAAGCCGTAATTTTTGGTCAACTAGTCGGACACAAGCGTCGATCGATGAGACGGCGCATTATCGTGCAACAAACGCCAACTTCCATCTTCGCGATATTCGGGCCGAACACGTCGAATACGGCGCAAATCGATGTTTTGGAGATGTTCAATTCTATTTCCATGAATTTCAATGATGATTTCGGCTGATTACGGATTTTGGTTGGCCCACATTTTCATTGTCATTTATGTCCTCACGACCACTTTGAAAACGTTGAAACCACTCGTGCACTCTGCTACGGGATAGGCAACCATCGCCATAAACTTGTTTCATCAATTGAAACGTTTCGGTAAAAGTTTTACCAATTTTAAAACATTTCGCATCGATGACAAAAACATACTGACACTTAAAACGCAATAACTTCACTTCCAATAGATGAAATGTCATGCAATTTTTACTGGAAGTCGATAAACGATAGCAGATTCTAACGCACCAGTTGACATATAGATGGCGCCACTAGAGGGCGCTAGATTCAAAAAGTCCTGTTTACTTTGGAACTCACCTTGTAAGACGCAATTTTTGAAACATGCGTTCCTTCTTGTTCTCCATCAATTTGGCACACTCAGAAATGTAAAATCTAGACTCTTAAAATGGCTTAGAGCTTCCGGATCACAATCTGCCTTTTCGCAATGTGTAAAACTCGGTCTGATTTCACAAAACTTAACGACCAGTGTTATAAAAAGTATTGTAAGACTCAGTTTACACTGAATCCGAAGCGTAAATTTGCCAGTTATTCAACATCGCTTAAAATAGACAACCTTCTTGCTAATTTTTTTAAAACACTTACTTGAAACAAACGAACTGGACTTGGTGTTAGTCCCGACTGTGAGCTCGCTCGTAAATATATCTGTCTCGACGGAAATTGTAGTGGTGTTCTTTTCTTAGTAGAAGAAAAGAAGGAAAAACGCTATAGTCGAGTACCTCGACTATCAGATACCCGTTACTCAGCTAAAGGGACCAAAGGGAAATGGAGATTTGCAAGCAGCAAAGCGAGATTGAAATGCGCCACCTACCCGTGATCTCAATATATGGTTATGTGGATAAATAAATTATGGATAAATCAATAGGTATTGACGATACTAATACATTTCAGTTAAAATTTTTTTTCTTGCATGAAAGTTGTGGACGCAACAGGTTTGGGCGGCTTGTGGGCGTTAGAGTGGGCGTGGCGTATTTGCGTAAAAAACTTGCTCTGCGTTCAAGGCTACGAAATCTAAATCTGAAGTCCCAATTCGCTATCTTTGATAGTTTCCGAGATGTCCGTGTTCCTATTTACGATTTTGTAAAGTTTTTGAAGTTTGTTGTACGGTTTGTGGGCGTTAAAGTGGGCGTGACAAACTTTTTTTGGGTCAATTTTCATTCTAGCATCAAAACTGTAGGAGCCACAGTTTTGGGCGGCTTGTTGGCGTTAGAGTGGGCGTGGCACCTTGCGCTGCGCAAGAAGCTCAGGAATCTGCATGCCAAATCCCAATCCCTAGCTCTTATAGTTTCCAAGATCTCAGCGTTCATACGGACAGACGGACATGGCTAGATCGACTCGGCTAGTGATCCTGATCAAGAATATATATAATTTATGGGGTCGGAAACGCTTACTTCTGCCTGTTACATACTTTCCGACGAATCTGGTATACCCTTCTACTCTACGAGTAACGGGTATAACAAGAGAGAACGCTATAGACGATTACACAGACTATCAGATACCCGTTACTCAGCTAAGTGTACTGGGAGCACTCAGGGAGTGCGAGGGAGATAAAAATATACAAGTAGCAAAGCGTCGGCTTCCAGGATTGCACACTTTATTTGCTTATACCTGTTTAATAAATGACCCGAATTGAACAATTTTTGCATTTTAGTTTACATTGATGATCAAAACAAAACATCATTAATAATTTTCCAAAATGTTCAAAAATGTGAGTGACGGGCTAAAGCGTTATGGGCGTTTATGTGCGTTAAACCACTTTAGCACCCTGCTGAAACAAACTTGCGATGTGCAAAAAGCTTAAAAATCTACTTTCCGAAATCCAACTTTACTGCATTTATAGTTTTTGAGAACTCAGCGTTCATACGGACGGTCAGGAAGACGGACAAACCAACTATAGTTGGTTTGTTGAATTTTATGATTAAATGAATTCACAACTAATGCGCATTAGGGCAGTTCAATAAACGAAATCTTTTTCTCACCCCTTCACATGGTTGATTAAAGTGTGCAAAAAATGTATTCGTATATTACAAATTTTTTTGTTGAGTTTTCGACCTTGGGAAACGTCCTCAAAGTTTCTTTAAAAATTACTCATACGACAGGTAACCCTAACTATTTTCAAAAAGATCGATTTCCCCTTCCCTACTTTGTCAACTCTCGTATATCGGCCAGTTAGAATAAAAATTGACGACAAATGCCGAAATGTTTTTGGAGGGAAAACTTAAGTCAGAATAAACACAACGGACTTCCCAACTAAGTCAGGGCCATGAAATGAAAATATTGTTGCATTCACAAGCGTTTTTGTGGCGACATGAAACTCGGATCTGAGCAGCATGAAAGTTGCCAGCTTGTCAAAAAAAGATGTTCTCCGTCTCGCCCTCTTTTTCGCACTGATTTATTGGCAGCTTCAGCTGAGTGAACATAATTGGTTTAACATGTTAGATAACAGAGTGCACAGACTTTTGAATTCATTCAAATGTAAATTTACATCGAAAAATGTAGTTTGACCGAACATCTCGGCACTCTTGAAGGGATCTGCTTTCAACACTTCTCAGTCCTTCAAGTCAAATGTTGGAATCAACGCCAGTTAGTGAACTGGCCTATAGCAGTATCCAGTGGGAGTTTGAAGATGAGCAACTTGAACCAGCCCATCCTTGACCGCTACCACGGCGTCGATGCGCCTGAATTTCTTTTTCGTTGTGGAGGGCGATTGTCATCGTTGATAATGACCATAGATCCAACGTTGATGTTGGTCGAAGTGTTCTGTTCAGCAATCCCTTCGCGCTTTTCATCGCCGCTTTCCAAAGCGCGCCGAAATGTGGTGCACTAGGAGTGATAAAATGAAACTTAATAAAGTCAGAGGAACAAAATGCATCAATGGCATCTTGCATTCCACCAGTTCGTGGTGATGATTAGCAGCGCCTGCTCGTTGATTGTGGACGATCCAAAACTCCAAGCGAGTGAGCACCACCAACGCCTTTGGTCCGGCGTGAAAGTTGCGGAGATGAAGATGTCGTACATAAATCCATGAGATGTGCGACTGCTGGGCAAAAGGATCGGATGTTTCTCGCTTACTGGGATGTTGGCATTTTCGAGCCTGCCACCGACTCTGATGAGCTGGAACTCTGAAGTAAATTCGATGAATGGATTGAGATATTTGAATTATCCTTTTAGCGGTCGAGATTTTTGCAAAAGTAGAAATTCCAGCGGAAAAGCTTGTTGTTGGAGATTCCATATTATGCAATCGTTCTTCTGGTGTCACTCTAACAGCCTTGGGTTTGTCTTTCTTACTCGTCAATCGATGAAAGCGGAATATCCATGCCACTACGCGTAGGCAGCGAGAACTAATGATAAATAATAATAAACTAGCGAGAACTACGAACTAATTTTTTCCAATTTTTCAAGCAGATGGCTTGAACTCGCAATGGCTTTGAATGTGTTTTTTCGCTTCTCCAAATTGACCAATTCCATGTCAAGATTCTGGATTCTGGTCGTATGTTGCAATTAAATCGAGGGGCCAGAAAACCATATTGAGGTTTGGAGTTCAGGCATAGTAGCTCCCCTGGACACAATGTCAACTGGGCTAAACGATGTTGTACATATCTCCACTCTCCAATAGAAGTTGAATCTCGTATTTCGTGTAACAGAATGTTTCTGTAGCCAATGTATCACAATTTGGGAGTCTGACCAGAAGTACGATTTATGCGGCTTGTCCATAAGTAGTGAGTGAACCTTTGCATACAACTGCGCCAGTTAGTGCGCTCCGCACAACTACAATTTCGGGAGAGACTTCCGTTTTACCGGAGCCACTCTGTATTTAGCTGTGAGGAGTCGGACAGCGATGCTTCCATCGATGCATTCAGTACGCAGGTAAATGGAGCAGCCATATGACCCAATCGATGCGTCACAAAATCCGTGAAGCTGGATTGATTGGTACTGAGCCTGTAGGCAATAGGAAGGCACCGAAAGCGTTGAACATCTTTTGAAGGACTGTAGACATTTTTTCCAAGCGACATGCAAGTGTTGTGGTACGGATTCATCCCAAATCAGTTTTGCGAGTTCTTGTAGAATAATCTTGGCGACGATAATAAGCGGTGACAGCAATACAAGTGGGTCAGATAGCGCGGACGCGACTGCACCACCAATGGGATATTCGGCGCGATGAAGTTCTGCTAAATGATGTAGACTACGTACAGCAAAATATGGTGCGGAAGCCGTTCCGTAAGTAACCGTGTTGAGCTGGTATGTACGAAGTTGTTCACCTGGAAAGTCTTGCCAGAGAATGTACTGAAATTTGCGGTCATTTATGTCAACATTCACTTGCCTGTACATTTTCGCTATGTCGGCGGTTAAGCGGCGGCGTAGCAGAAGCAGGAAAATATCATCTTGTTCAGTTGCGCCGCACAGTAAGATATCATTGGATTGGACGTCTTGCATGACGCATCGAAGACCACTCTAAGTTTTGTGGTCTCACTCGCTGGCTTCATTACACAATGATGAGGGATGTAGTAATGTGGGACCTATAAGTTAGGATTTGTTACGAGAGCCATGTGGACCATTTGTTCGTACGCGTTCATGAGCATTTTATATTGGGTGTAGGTTTCCGGAGAACGGACAAGTCGCCGTTCGACGCTGAGGAACCTTCGACGAGCAATATCAAAAGAGCTACCGAGCTGATCGGGAGTATCCTTAAATGGCAATTTCAAGACGATTCTTCCATTTTCCTCTAAACGCGTTGTCTGCTTTAAGTGCTCCTCACATAATTTGTGTTCGAGCTCGAGTCGCTTAGCCGATGTAGCAATTGCTTCTACCTCCCACAGATGCATTAAAATTATCGACGGCTGATACTTCATGTGTCGAGTCACCAATGCTTCGAATTTTAATGCTATGCTGGTCCCGCGGCAACCTCAGCTTTTGAGCAAAGGCCTCGGTCATGAATTTGACCTGGGAGCACGAGTTAAGGAGTGCTCTCCCGAGTCGGTAGGAACCCAGTGAGTCCTGAACTATCACCATTGCTGCGACTATAATAACCTGTGATCCTTCCTTCGAATCAGATTGCGCGTGAGCATGGGTTGAAGCTCCGATAGGATACGCCACCGAACTACTATAAGTTGGTGCTCCGTTGAATTGTTGTTGAGAATAGGCAACTACTCCACCAGGCTGTGCTTGCGAATGAGAGTAAGTAGCTGCGATCGGCTGAGACGAACTAGTTGATGGTTATGAAGATTCAGCCTGCAGAAAGCTTTGAAGATGCAATGGCGTATGATACGGCTTTGGCAGCTTCGGCAGCGATTTTTCGACGGACAATTCGACACCTTATGACCCTTGCCAAGGCAGTTGACGCACAGGACGGTCGATCGCCTCACAATTTATCAAGGACTGATGCCACACGCCGGAGGTATAAAAATCATAACAAACAGCAGGAGGAGCACAAAAGAATTGGCCAGATGATGAAAAAAATAAAAAAGGAAGATGTCTGAGTGAGTAGAGTGCGAGTGATGGGTAGACGCATAGTTTTTAGCCACAAAAATAAATTTTTTTTTACAAATGTAGAAAAAAAGTATAAGTTAAAATGAAATCATTAAGAATACATAAGATACGCCCAAAATGATATCAATATAATGGAATAAAAAGATATTGACACACATTTAAAAAATATATTGTTATTAATAACACTAGCTAACAAAATGTTTTTTTCGAGTTAAGCCTTAAAATCCATTTTTTTCAGTCCTATATGTATTTCTTGTACACGCTTACATTACAAAAAAAAATTTCCAAGTAATCTTTCTTGAGATATTCGCGAATAACATGTTTTTTCGATGTTGCTTTTTTTAATCAAGCTAATATTACAGAATGAAATTATCTAGACTTTTAACAGTTGACACAATCTGAAAGTAGAAAAATCTACCTTTCCGAAGATATATCATTTGTTGGGATCGGACTTCAATTAACGGAGTTATTAACCCAAGAAATTATCAAAACTTAAATTGGTTAAAAGGATATACTAGATTCGTTGGAAAGTATTAAGCAGGCAGAAGGAAGCGCTTCCGACCCTATAAAGTAAATATATTCTTGATCAGGATCACTAGCCGAGTCGATCTAGCCATGTCCGTCTGTCCGTCTGTCTGTTCGTCCGGATGAACGCTGAGATCTCGGAAACTATTAGAGCTAGGCTATTGGGATTTGCCCTGCTGATTTATGAGCTTCTTACGCAGCGCAATTTTTTTTTCAGCAAGGTGCCACGCCCACTCTAACGCCCACAAATCGCCGACAACTGCGGCTCCTACAGCTTTGAGGCTAGAATAAAAATTTTAAATGAAATGTATTGTTCTCATCAATACCTATCGATTGACCCAAAAAAAGTTTGCCACGCCCACTTTGACGTCCACAAACCGCCCACAAACTTCGAAAAATCGCAAATATGAACGCAGATATCTCGGAAACTATCAAAGATAGAGAACTGGCATTTTAGATTTAGATTCCGTAGCTTTGTACACAGCGCAAGTTTGTTACTCGAATATGCCACGTCCACTCTAACGCCCAAAACGCTTAAATCTGTCTACCGCCCATGTAATCATATATTGAGATCACGGGTAGGTGGCGCATTTCAATCTCTCTTTGCTGCGTGCACATCTCCATTTCCCTTTGGGGAATCTGATGGGTATCTGATAACTACGCTACTTGCTTGTTTTCTTTTGAGTTTTAATACCTTAAGAAAAATTTTAGAAAATATTTTGAGCACTTGATTCAATAGATTAGTTTGTTCTTTAAATGTTAGGACAAACTGTGCAAAAATCGGTGGCAAATCGAAAGCCCTATGGCTTGCTTAAGAATAGTAATAAATTTGATAACATAACAATTTTCCTCCAAAAAAGGATTGCTATGATGCTGACGTTAATTATTTCACATTAATTAAGTTCTTACAAGACTAAAATGTGCAAGCGTTTGATTGATAAGTTTTGTTACTGCGTCAGCAAGATGAAAATTTAATATAAATATATAAGTTGTCTGAAAAATGAATAAAACACCGATAAATGAAAAAAAAACCTGTAAAAATGAATACAAAACAAGGAAGAAAGCTATAGTCGAGTACCTCGACTATCAGATACCCGTTACTCGGCTAAAGGGACCAAAGGGAAATGGAGATATGCAAGCAACAAAACTAGATTTAAATGCGCCACCTACCCGCGGTAGACAAATTTAAGCGTTATGGGCGATAGGTATTGATGCGAACAACACATTTCAGTTAAAATTTTTATTCTAGCATCAAATCTGTAGGAGCCACAGTTTTGAGCGGTTTGTGGGCGTTAGAGTGGGCGTGGCACTCTGCTGAAACAAACTTGCGCTGCGCAGGAATCTTTGGAATCTGCATGCCTAATCCCAGTATTGTAGCTCTTATAGTTTCCGAGATCTCAGCGTTCATACGGACAGACGGACAGACGGACAGACGGTCAGACGGACAGACGGACATGGCTAGATCGACTCGGCTAGTGATCCTGATCAAGAATATATATACTTTATGGGGTCGGAAACGCTTCCTTCTACCTGTTACATACTTTCCGACGAATCTAGTATACCCTTTTACTCTACGAGTAACGGGTATAAAAATGTATTCGAATAACATTCTGATTAGAAACGCAATTTTAGAATAGGGTACTTTCCATAATTAAAATTGAACCAGACCCCATGTCAATTTATTTATTTTGAAAATTAATACATAGAGGGCCTTGGGTTAAACCACTCTCCACTTACTCACTGTAGCTGTACACAAAAAGGAATAGTACTATCTAATCTAAAACATTTTTTTCAAGAATTCTCATAAATAGATAGAAATGCATTGCTAGGAAATATTACTGAACTAAAAATTATGTACAAATAATATTTAACCAAATGAAAACATTACATTTTTAAAAAAATAATAAAATCGTAGCATGGAATGGGAGCTATCCAAATCAGTGAAATAGAAGAAAAATTTGACAAATCTTATAAATGCGTAAACCAAAACAGGGTTATATTGTTGAACGTTGATGCACTAAGAGCAGTTCAAACAAGTGGCCCAAACGACTTGGTGTGCGCTTGGGCACATGCTTGTTACGCGCGGTCCGATTTTAATTTCGGGCAAATACGGTTCGCGAGAAACAAATAAAGACAGGACAAAACATAGATAAACTAAAACTAAAGCAAATGAGCTAAGATTTTAGTTTTTAATACAGACTTAGAAGTTGAGGAACAAATTAAATGATATAGGGTGCTATAATTATTAGAAAGATCCCGAAAGGGCTCGTGCTGGCTAAAATTTGATGTACGTCGTGGAAAGTTAATAGGATAGATGTTTCGCATAAGTATATCAGGAGCATTGAAAGTTAGGCGGCTTACCAAATCTTCGGAATCAATATCGGCTCTGATAAGATTATGCATGAAAATAGTACCAAGCATAGTTCTACGATTTATTAGAGTAGACAAATTAATTAATAGCAATCTACTCGAGTAAGAGGGCAACGTCACGTTTTAATCCCAGTTCAAACCACGTAAGACAAAAAGAAGAAATTGTTTCTGTACGGACTCTATACGGTCAATGTGCACTTGATACTGAGGACTCCAAACGAAAAAACAGTATTCTAAATTATGACGGACATGGGAGGTGATTAATAATTTGGCAGTGTATGGATCATCAAATGCTTAGACCAACGCATTATAAACCCAAGAACACTCATAGCTTTATTTAAAGTAGAGATTATGTGGGAGTCAAATTTAAGTTATGGATCCAGGAGAACACCTAAATCGTTAACTGAGTGTATTCGGTCCAGGGACTTGTTCTGAAGAGAGTAACTCATGAACGTTGGCGTACCCCTACAGAAAGTCATAACGTTGCATTTAAGATAATTTAAGTTCAAAAGGTTGTACTGACATTCGTGGAATCTATTAATATCTGACTGCAAGGAGGAAGCAGACTCAATATTATTATATAATAAACAAAGCTTAACATCATCAGCATTCATTAGTACACGAGAGTGAGTTACGATAGAGCGTAGATCAATTATAAACAGAGTAAACAGCAAAGGACCTAAATGACTGCCCTGAGGCACTCCAGATGTCACGTAGGTCATCTTGCAAACAGCTTTTTTGAATATAACCCTCTGAGATCTACCATTCAAATAACTTGAAATCCCAGTTAACATATTAATTGGAAACCCGAGCTGATCTAATTTGAATAAAAGAAGAGAGTGTCAAAGGCTTTACTAAAATCTGTATATATAAGGTCTGTCTGCAATTTTTTGTTAAGTCCATCTATTACAAAAAATGTCAATTCGAGTAGGTTAGTGGTGGTCGATCTTCGCTTAACAAAACTATGTTGACACGTTGATATCAGAGAGAAGCACAGGGTGTGGTCGTGACAAAGTGCGCAACAAACCGCTTTGACTTAGCCGTGTGATGCCCTCTGGACCTCAGCTACCTTTTTTTTTTTTTTTTTTTTAATGCTTTGCTATTTATTTATGGAATTTTCTCTCTTTGGATACTAACAATAAGTGTATTAAATCTTAAACTAATTAGTCTTACTAACAGGCATATGACTGATATTGTGCTAAAGGGGGCCCGAAAGTTATTGCTGGCCTGGCAGATCGTTGCGTTGTAGACGGGATCGGCTGGAAACCCAAGTCAAGCCCTTTGCGAGGCGATTGGGGTGCACAGAGAGCTTTTCATTGTAGGACGCTTTTTGTTTGTCTATTTCATCTTTTACGGTAAGAATGCCGAGGACCCTGTGGATGTTTTGGTTGCGAATATACCATGGTGCCCCAGTGATAGTTCGCAGGATTTTCGATTGAACGCGCTGTATAATGTCTATGTTGCTTCTGGTGGCGTTTCCCCATAGCTGGGAGCCGTATGTCCAGATGGGCTTGAGAGTGTAGTTGTAGAGCAAAACCTTGTAGTCCAGACGCAGGGGCGAACGAACGTTAAGAATCCAGTGGAAGCTGCTGGCTTTTAGTTTTAGATGTACTTTCTTGCGTTCGATGTGTCTTCTCCAGGTTAGTCGTCTGTCAAGGTGGACGCCGAGATACGTTACATCGTTGACTTGGGAATCTGCGTATTATTCAATGATAGTTGTGCGCATGTTTGCCTGTTGAGAGTAAACGTAATGGGTTTACATTTTTGTTCATTAATTTTAATCCGCCAATCAGATAGCCACCTCTATACTACGAGGAGGTGGTTTGCTAGTTGTGTTGTGGCTCGGCCTGGGCACCTCGAGCGACTTAAAATTACGGTGTCGTCAGCGAACGTAGATGTTGTTAGCTGCTCGTTCGTGGGAATATACGCTGTGAGTAGGAGGAACAGAGTAGGCCCTAGCGCGCTTCCTTGTGGGACTCCAGCTTTGATAATGCAGGCGTCGGATGTTGTTATGTTGCACCTTACTGCGAAGGTTCTTTTGTATAGATACGACTCAAGAAGCCTGTGAGTGTAATCAGGCAAGTGTGTTTTGATTTTGTGCATGAGGCCATCTAGCCATACTCGATCGAAGGCTTGAGATACATCGAGGAATATTGCGCTGCAGTATTCCCGATGCTCAAAGGCTGTGCGTATTTCTGATGTTATTCTTGTTCGATTGATCCATGGTTTTGACGAAAGCCAAATTGATGAGCAGGGATAACATTGTGTGCTCCTAGATATGCGAGTAAGAAGGCATTTTTCGAAAAACTTAGACAGACACGATAATAAACTAATTTGTCTGTAGGACGAAGGAATTGAGTGGTCTTTACCGGGCTTCGGTATCATAATGATAATAGATGTCTTCCATTTTTTCGGACAGTAGCCGAGAGTTATGATCCCTTTGAAGAGCTTACAAATAACCTCAATGGCAAAGTTTGAAAGTTCAATTAACATTCAACTAACAGCTACCTGTGTCTCAATTTGGAGATCCCTGATGTCCCGATCAAGAACGTCTCGACGTAGCGATCTTGCTCCTTTGAGTTGACTAGTTGTTCTCGCGCTGCTGGTTGACTTGGTTCTTTGCTAGCTGACTGATCTTTTTGGATTGACCTCTAGTGGTCGACCGATGCAGCTCCCAGCACCCTGCGGCCTTATATAAGGCATCCGGGAACCGTCATTTCCCTTAAGCGCACGGCCCGCTGGAACTCTTCACTCCACGTCCAAAGTCCAAGGATCCAGTTTTTCCTCCTTATCCTAGACCCACGGCTACCGCCTGGGGTCCGATGTCTTAGTGCTATCCTGCTGAACTTCCTGTGGCATGTGGCACGCAGGCGCGCAGTCTCGCTGCTGAGATGTGGCACTTCTTCTCCTGGCCCAACGTCCACGGCAGAGTCCAAAGTCCTGTGCGCTCCGTTATTTCCTATTGCAGACGGCACCCTCAATCTGCCATCGAAGTCTCGACTCTCTCTCTCTCTCTCTCCAACCTCTTGTTCTCCAAACTCTCTTTCTCCAACCTCTCGTTCTCCAAATTCTTTTTCTCCATACTATCTTTCTGGAAGCTCTCGTTCACCAAACTCTCTTTCTCCATATTCTCTTTCTCCAAACTGTCATCTTCGCCGTACCGTTACTAAGCTTATCCGCCGCGTATCTGGTATAATTTCAACTGCCGCTGCAATTTGTGTGGAGTTATTAAACTCCTGACAGTCTTTTCGCCTTTCTAAGACTACTCCAGAATTAAAAATAATTTGCTTTAATATGTTAACAGGTAGATTACCACCGAGCGCTTAATCACTAGGGATTTTGTACGAAATGTTGTGATGATTTTAACATAGGCATCTCCATTTATTCACAACTTTTCAAGAGCTCGCACAATTTCATCATCTTTTAAAGGTGCCTAAAAAGGTACTCCCACCGATGCGTTTGGCCCTGCAAGCGTAGCAGTCGACTACATTACGATTTGTGCCAGTGCTAAATTGTGAAACTGTAGGGTGAGGTTTTCTTATCTTTCTGACTACCATAGTAATTATACTTCTGAAGAATGGAGATAACTTCGGAAATGGTTTTAGTTAAAAGCGCATCTTAAATTTTTGAGATTTTGCGTGCAGATTTCTGAGCTTCTTACGCAGCGCAAGTTTGTTTCAGCAGAGTGCCACGCCCACTCTAACGCCCACAAGCCGCTCAAAACTGAGGATTCTACAGTTTTGATGCTAGAATACAAATTATAAAAAATTAACGATTAACAAAGTTTCATCGCGTATCCTCAGCTATTATTGATCAGGAACAGGAACAGGCCCCCACAAAATGCTACACAGCCATTTCGATTTTTTTCGTCACTAAGGCTACGCTTTTGAAAGTAGTTAAGGATATTTCAACGCCATCTTTTAAAAGATTTATAAGCCTGAGGGAAAAGCCTCAAGCTATTTGGTCGGACAACGCAACCAATTTTGTGGGAGCCAAAAACGAGCTTATTGAGCTTTGGCTGCTGTTCCCCAGCGATCCTCAAAGCAGCGAGCCAGAGTTCCCTTACTTCGACGAAAATGAAGTGGGTTATCATCCCACCTCGTTCCCCACACTTTGGAGGCTTGTGGGAAGCCGCGGTCAAATCCGCAAAATACTATTTTGTTGATTCCCACATTTAATGAGCTGCGCACTTTAGTTTGTGAAATTTCCGCAATGTTGAACTTACGGCCACTCTCTTCCATTCCAGAAAACCAAGATGACATCGATGTTCTGAAGCCCCCTTACTTGCTCAATGGGTTTACATTTACCTCAATGAGCTAACCTGATGTCACCCATCTGAACCTCCATCGTATGAGCCGGTGGCAGCGTGTGTGTGCCAAGTGCAGCAAATATTCGGGAGCAAATGGAGCACCGACTTCCTCTCGTTGCTGCAAATGGCGCTCTCCCGAGCGCAACGTAAAGGCAGGTGGCGTAGTCCTCATAAAGGAGGACAACTTTCCCCACAAGCAAGCAGGCGCAGAGGAAGTTAGCTATCCTGCCCCTTGAAACCACTTCACTTGGAAGTATGGCTTCCAACGGGGGAGCATGTCGGGAGCAGTCACTTAATTCAAATTAAATCACTGTTTGTTATTTGGTCAGCATAACTGACAACAACAATGTAAACAAGAAGAGAAGTTAATTTCGTCAAGCCGAAGTTTGTATACCCTTGATTCATATTATTTTCCCACCAATTTTCCGATCGTTCCTATGGCAGCTATATGATATAGTTGTCCGATTTTGATAAAATTAAATTCGAAACTCAGAACTAATTAAAAAATGTTATTTTCAAGCGTAGCAGGTTATATGTTAAAAAACACCAAAAATATTATTTTTTTTCCGATTATTCCTATGGGAGCTATAAGATATAGTTGTCCGATCCGGCTGGCTCCGACTTATATACTACCTGCTAAAGATTTAAGACTTTTTGAAAAGTTTCAGCCCGATAGCTTTAAAGCTGAGAGACTAGTTTGCGTAGAAACGGACGGACAGACGGACATGGCTAGATCAACTCGTCTAGTCATGCTGATCAAGAATATACTCTATGGGGTCGGTAACGTCTCCTTCACTGCGTTGCAAACTTCTGACTGAAATCATTATACCCTCTGCAAGGGTATAACAAAAGCTTGCGGAATTAGCTGAGATAAACACATGCGAGTCGCTGTTCTCTCGGCTCATCTACATTTGCTCGTTATCGTTTTCGATAACGATTATCGGATTTTTAATATTTAGATACCAATTTTTGAACCACACAGATTCGTACTTTCCCACATAATCCCCTTACCAATAAGGAACACAACAATCCTAGCGAGGGTATACATAAACCCGAGCTGAGCAATATACTTCACTCTTGATTTTAAAGTCTAACTGAGCAGCAGCATTTATCCTTTCATTGGAACCAACCTAATTCTAAACACTAACGCTCACAGTAACATAACTCAGGTGGCGTAGTCTTTATCAAGGAGGACAACCTGCCCCCTTGCTGTAGCGCCTTGGTAGGGTGGAGTGCACCGTCTCCGGAGAGGATGGCGCCGACCGAGTTGCAGTAATCCGATCTGACTCTGGACGATGCAAGCGGGCAACGAGGAAGCTAGCTGTCCTGCCCCTTGAAACCAATTCACTTGGAAGTATGGCTCTTCCAACGGGGAGAGTATGTCGAGAGCAGTCACTTAATTCAAATTAAATCACTGTTTGTTATTTGGTCAGCATCACTGACAACAACAATATAAGCAAAAGCTTGCGGAATTAGCTGAGATAAAAGCATGCGAGTCGCTGATCTCTCGGCTCATCTCCATTTGCTACATCGTTTTCGATAACGATTATCGTTTCGTAGGAAAGTCATACTGAAATTGTAAACCTTTAAAAATAAAAGAACAGATGTAAATAAAATATATTTATTGTGAAATATACTTATTGGTAAAACCACAAAAAACAAGAAAGGAAGTTAGCTTCGGCAAGCCGAAGCTTATATACCCTTGCAGCTATAATTATTAAATTTAAAAACACAAAAAATTATATTCCCAATAGTATAAGATAATATGTCAAAAAACACCGAAGCTATAATTTGTTTCATATTATTTTTCCACCAATTTTACGATCGTTCCTATGGCAGCTATATGATATAGTCGTCCGATTTTGATAAAATTAAGTTCGAAATTCAGAACTAATTAAAAAATGTTGTTTCCAAGCGTAGGAGGTTATATGTTTAAAAACACCGAAGCTATAATTTGTTTCATATTATTTTCCCACCAATTTTACGACCGTTCCTATGGCAGCTATATGATATAGTCTTCCGATTTTGATAAAATTTAATTCGAAATTCAAAACTAATTAAAAAATGTTATTTTCAAGCTTAGGAGGTTATATGCTAAAAAACACCAAAGATTTAATTTTTTTTAATTTGTTTTTCGTATTATTTCTATGGGAGCTATAAGATGTAGTTGTGCGATCCGGCTGGTTCCGACTTATATACTATTTGCAAAAGATATAAGACTTTTGGGAAAGTTTTAGCCCGATAGCTTTAAAACTGAGAGACTAGTTTGCGTAGAAACGGACGGACAGACGGACAGACTGACAGACGGACATGGCTAGATCGACTCGTCTAGTCATGCTGATCAAGAATATATATACTTTATGGGGTCGGAAAAGTCTCCTTCACTGCGTTGCAAACTTCTGACTGAAATCAATATACCCTCTGCAAGTGTATAAAAACAGATATTCGGAAATAATTCGAAGACGCTTGCTTAGTATAAATTCGTACAATTGGCGACACCAAACAACCCCAAAATTACAGGTGCTTATAGCCGTTACTCGTAGAGTAAAAGGGTATACTAGATTCATCGGAAAGTATGTAACAGGCAGAAGGAAGTTTTTCCGACCCCATAAAGTATATATATTCTTGATCAGGATCACTAGCCGAGTCGATCTAGCCATGTCCGTCTGTTCGTCTATCCGTCTGTCCGTCTGACCGTCTGTCCGTCTGTCCGTATGAACGCGGAAGTCTCGGAAACTATAAAATCTACAATACTGGGATTAGGCATGCAGATTCCTGAGATTCCTGCGCAGCGCAAGTTTGTTTTAGCAGAGTGCCACGCCCACTCTAACGCCCACAAACCGCCCAAAACTGTGGCTCCTATCGTTTTTATGCTAGAATGAAAATGTTAACTAAAATGTATTGTTCTCATCAATACCTATCGATTGACCTAAAAAAAGTTTGCCACGCCCACTTTAACGCCCACAAACCGCCCACAAATTTCAAAAAATCGTAAATATGAACGCGGATATCTCGGAAAATATCAAAGATAGAGAATTGGGATCTCAGATTTAGATTCCGTAGGCTTGAGCGCAGCGCATGTTTGTTACGCGAATATGCCACGCCCACAAACCGCCCAAGCCTGAAGCGCCCTCAATTTTCATGCCAGATAACTGAAAATGTATTAATGTATTAACTGAAATGTATTGGTCTCGTCAATACCTTTCGATTCGAGGAACTTGACTACAGCGTTCTTCCTTGTTATACCCGTTACTCGTAGAGTAAAATGGTGTACTAGATTCGTCGGAAAGTATGCAACAGGCAGAAGGAAGCGTTTCCGACCCCATAAAGTATATATATTCTTGATCAGGATCACTAGCCGAGTCGATCTAGCCATGTCCGTCTGACCGTCTGTCCGTCTGTCTGTCCGTCCGGATGAACGCTGAGATCTCGGAAACTATAAGGACTAGGCTATTGAGATTTGGCGTGCAGATTCCTGAACTTCTTACGCAGCGCAAGCTTGTTTCAGTAGAGTGTTTGCCACGCCCACTTTAACGCCCACAAACCGCCCACAAACTTCAAAAAATCGTAAATATGAACGCGGATATCTCGGAAAATAGCAAAGATAGAGAAATGGGATTTCAGATTTAGATTCCGTAGGCTTGAGCGCAGCGCAAGTTTTTTACGAGTATATGCCACGCCCACTCTAACGCCCACAATCCGCCCAAGCCTGTGGCGCCCACAATTTGAATGCTAGATACAAAATTTTAACTGAAATGTATTGGTCTCGTCAACACCTATCGATTGATTTAAAAAAAAACTTTGCCACGCCCACTCTAACGCCCACAACGCTTAAATCTGTCTACCGCCGGTAGGTGGCGCACTTCAATCTCGCCTTGCTGCTTCCATATCTCCATTTTCCTTTGTTCCCTTTAACTGAGTAACGGGTATCTGATAGTCGAGGTACTCGACTATAGCGTTCTTCCTTGTTTTGTTCTATTTCTTTTGTTTTTTTCTGTTTTCAACATCGCCAAAATGGTTTTATACCTGCAAATAGCTGCAAAAACTTATGAAAAAAAGACTACTGAAAACAAGATATGTGCGCACGTATGTGTGTATATACGCATTTGTCCTTTAAATAAAATTTCTTTATAGTACCCCCTAATAGCATTTCGCTAAAAAAATTGCAAATGCAAGTCTTGAATAGATTTAACAAATTTCCTTTAAAGGGCAAAAATATTTTCAAGTTATAAACTAATATTGTTATTGAAAAATTGAATTTGATTTCCAATGTTTAAGCAAATAGTTTTACGTCCTTCCCTCACACCTGTTTCCAAGAAATCCAATGAAAGCAGTAATACTGAAAGCAAGATTTGCTTGCGTGTGTGTATGTATACATTTGCAGCCGTTCGGAGAAATGAGATTCGTTTAAATACAAATTATTTATATAACCTACTGATATCTTTTTGGAAAAAAATATTTCGTTTGCAAATCTTAAACAGATCAAAGGTTAAAAATAATTTCAAATTACATAAAATTTTTATATTCCCAAACTTAAAATGGTTTTCTATGTTTAAACAAGCATAAATGAGATAATTAAATAAACTGCATTCCTACGCTTCAACAAACATAAATGTTTAAACAAATAGATTTTGAAATGACAAGATAAGAGTTTAATGAAATATTTGCAGTCTCTTGGGGAAACTAAAAAAAAAACACCAAAACCTCTACCTCTATGGTGCTGAGGTGGTGGTAAGGAATGTTTTAAATTTAGTTTAAGTAGAAAAGATTAAAGCAAGTAGAAAGTATGTATAGGATAATATAGCCATCTATTTACGAAATTTCCGCAGGTGAAGAGGGAGGTGACCTTGCTAGCACATAATAATACTATAATAACAATACAATTAAGTAACAACATTTACAACCTTAACACAGATTATCTGAGTCACCGTTCTATATTCAAATGCATGCCACAAACAAAATGCACACGTATTGGCGAGAAAATTACGAGTACGAAAAAATTACCCTCTACCAATCTTCTGGATTAAGACCAATAATTTTTCAATTAAGAAACTCACTTGCGATTTTGGTCGTTATCAAAACGGATGCGTATCTCTATACAGAACAATATAAGTCGTTAATAATAATATTGACTTGTTTTAAGCCCATACTGAAAGCATCTTCAAAGAACAGTTCCTTATGTCACATAAGTTATGTGGTTGATGTAATTGCTTGTCAGTAAGGAACGCGCGTCAGGATGCTGAGACCCAGCGCGGGAAGCTAGGTTAATAGGATGATGATGGTCCTGCAGAATATTGTAGATGTAGGCAACATTCTCCAGATGAGTATGTCGGGGACAGTAAAGGCTTTTAGGAAGTGATGTAACTCACATTATTTTCTATTTGCCCAGCTTCACAAAACAAAATGTAAACAAACCGCTTGGAGATTCTGTAAAAAATGTAAAGCGTTTTGGAGAGTCTGAACCAAGCAAATTAATTTTATAATTGTTCATTGATACATTTTTTTTTTAAATTGATTTTTTTATTCATTGAGTTACACTATTACATCAAGGAACTTTTACTTTTAACTTTATTGAATGACAGATCGTGTCTTCAATCCCAATAATACTATTGAGACTGATATAAATATTGTTAAATATTCAAAAATAATGCGAGAAGATTATGCACCTGCTTAAAATAAGAATTTAATCGTACTACCTATTCTCCTATAATAATATAGGAGCCACTCATTCCACAATGAACTAAACATCTTTTTGCATTCTTTATAATAAAATCAAATCACATTCCTCAAATTTTGAAAATTACTCCAGGGAAATTGACAGCAATAAAACAGAAAAGAATATTATATAGGACTGGTTGCTTATGATTAGAAATACGGGGAATGAAATATACTTAAGCCAAGAAACAAAAAGCAAGTAGCTAAGGAGGTTAAGCCTAATTGTTCACTCCAAAAGGGCTTTTAGTTTCTGGAGACAGTGTTGAGCGGCAGTTTTCTCCAGATGACAACATCTCGTTCGCTCGCACTGCCCTCCGCTTTCCTTCTCAAGCTCACCCTTGTTACGCTTAGCTTAAGCAGTCCTATTTTCCAAGTGTCACAATAAACACCCCCGCAAGTCGTGCAAAAACCCGAAAGTACCCCCGTATTTTTCGTACTGGTCCAGTATTTTTTCAGTCCTAAAAAAATAATTATAAGCAAATTTAAACAAAATTTATTGTTAATGGTTACTTCTGAAAATGTTGGGATCAACTGAAACTTACTCGCAAATGGCGAAAGCGAATGCTCTTTATTTTTCATATTCCGCGTCAATGAGGTATTTTAGAAACGGGAACATATGTTTTTATTGCATGCATTTTCTTTACTAAGCTCGGATTATATCTCTTATTCTCTAAAAGAGTGAAATTCATTCTGTTTCTGTTTTACAAAATAAAATATTTACAGTAAAATTGGTCTTAGGAATTTGACTGATATTTCCAAGAACAAAGATATAAGACACATATTATATGTAGTAATTAGACAATTGTAGCTGTTTCTCTACCCTTGCAGAGGGTGTTTGTTCATCTTTTACTCTTAGGAATATCACTTTTTTAATATATCGAAATTTCTAAATAAATTCTAAAGAAAATCGGACGACTTTATCATTCAACTATTAAAGGAGCAATAGTTTATGGAAAAAAAGTGATCGTCCTTGTGAACACAGTCGTAGACAAGTACCCTTTGCCTCTAATTTTTGACCAAATTGCTAGATTACGTGAGGCAAGCTATATCTCATGTCTCGATATGCCCAGCGGCTTTGCCAAATACTGGTACATCCAGATTCAATTGAGTGTACCGCTCCTATCTCGTCTGAGGGTCAAAATGGATTTTTGACTATGCTTTTTGGTTCGGAAAACGCTCCTTCTTTTTTTTCAGCGCGATATAAATATAGCTTTGGGTAATCTTGCATACACTTACGCCATCCTGTATGTCGAAGATGTTTAAATTGTGGCGGAAACTTAGAGTGAATCTTTTTATTGCAGATTGTGCTAGAAACCTTGAGCAAAGCTGGATTTTCATTCAACTAGGGTTGAATATATGGGATTTTAAGTGAGCAATGCACCAGATCGAAGTGTACCTTTCCTAAAACTTGGATTGAAGAACTGGGATTTGAAGTGAGCATTGTACAAGCTTGCCATAATCCACGAAAAATTTAGGTGTCGACAGAACTGCCACCCCCAATAATCATAACGTAGTTGAGACAATTTATAGGGCTAGCTTATTACTTTCGGCCGTTTTCTCAGAGACCTTAAAACTACGAGTATGTATTCGCTTACCTCAAAGAAAAACTCTGATTTTGTTTGGCTGTTAGGGCATAAACAAATTCGTTCGAAAATAATATACCCAGGAGCTGGTACTAACAATATTCGACCTTCAATACACGATAGAACTGCACACAGATGGCAGCTTAATAGGCTATGGGGATATTTTGCTACATAGAATAAAAAAAAAAGCCCCATGTTGTTGAATATTAAAGTATATGCATGTGGGAAAGGAAAAGAAGACAAGGAGTGGTCATGTCTACAACAGCTCTGCTTAAACTTATTTTACTTTATTTACATTAAGGTATATTCAAATTTGTTAACGTAAAATTATCGCTTACAACTCTGTCAAAATATTATATTCGATACCGCACGACAAGAATCGTCGCCCGAGGAAGAAGATGTAAAACTGAATATCTTATTGATTCCCGATTAAATAAAGTCATCAAACGTAATTGTTGAGATTATCTTTGAACCAATCACCGGCGATCCTTCAAATTTGGTGTCAGAAGTGGGCTTTACTTGGAAAGACGGCAGAAAAGCGGACGTACCGAACAGATTCATTAAAATCAGAGTGCGGATAACATTGTTCTACACAGGAGGGAAAGCAGTTCACTGGCAGATCGTATACACCTGAGAGGTATAGCAAGGTGCGCAACCTGCGCAAAGGTTCTGCAAGCGAGCGAGGAGGCGTCAAAATCTTGCTTTGGGAAAGCGCAAATTGGGTGAAAAAGCCTGAAAAGCAGCGTCACCTTGGCCACAGGGTGTGTCGTGCCAAAGAAGGAAGACCTGAGACAACCAGCAAGCACCAGAACTGCGCAGAAGAGGACAGTGAGCGATCTGGATCATTTTTTTTTTTGTATTTTCATACCTATAACCTATAATGTTTTTTATAATTGAACAATTTCTACTATATGTAAGCAGAGAGTAACAACGAGTACAGAATGCAGAGGGAAGAAATTTTGTCGCTTAACGTAAACGAGCTTAATGAGCAATTATCACAGCTTAATTGAGCTACAAGAGGTAGAAAGCAAACATTGCAGGACAGACTTCTCGACCACTACAACTTATCGGCTGACGAAATCGCGGATGAGAAATCCGATTACGGGGAAGCAAGTTCAATGCACAACCCAAGATCCAAATCAGACGAAGGTCGTAGTTCGTTTACATTGCGCGACATTGAGGACTCACTTTCTCAGTTTAATGGTCCGAGCCAGCCGTCTGTTCACAGCTGGATCCAGGAGTTTGAAGATAATGCCGCAGTCCAATGGATTAGTCCTCAAATATTTATCTATTCGAAGCAATTGGTAAAGGGAGCAGCTAAAATATTTGTTCGAAGTCAGTTAGGTATTCCCAACTGGTCAACTCTCAAGCGAGCTTTAGAAGCTGAGTTCGGCTCAGAGGTATCGGCAATTGAAGTTCACCGAATGTTAAAAAACCGCCGAAAAGGCCAACATGAGGATTACAAGGAGTATCTCTACTTACCCATGGAAATAGGAAAGCCTGTCAATCTGGACGACCCCAGCCTTATAGAGTTCTTCATCGAAGGGATACCCGACTCGAGAGCCAACAAAAGCAACTTATACCAGGCCAGGACTCTGCAGGAACTGAAGGAGCAAATAAAGGTATATGAGAAAATTAGTTGCAGTCGCCCTCAATTGCTTAATACGGCTAAATTTCATAATACTAATGAAGACAAGAAACCTGATGTGATCAAACAGCCTTCCAAAAAATGTTTTAAGTGTGGTGATCCTTCGCATTTTGCCAGGGAGTGTAACCACCCCATTACTGCTACAGATGCGAACAGCTTGGCCACAAGGCATCGAATTGTCCAGCAATAGGATAGCTGAAAAGAAGGAGGGAAAAAGTGCCAGCTCCATAACGAACTATATTAGTAGCAGTGGCAAATGTATATTTAAGGAAATTTCCTGTAATGGAGTTCGATTTTTCGCTTTGATCGAGACAGGCTGTGACTTTGCCTTATCCGTGATGACGTGGTTGAGAAACTAGGAAATATCGAGCTTATAAACGAAAAACATTTGTAACAGCGAGCTAAATACGCTTGGCAGTTTTGTAACCACAGTTGTGGTAGACAACGCTTGTTTGGACTTAAACTTTCATGTTACCAGCAGAAATGATATCAAGTACTCAGCAGTCATCGGGAATAGCGTCCTGAAGCTGGTGGACTTGATATTCTCAGAGAATTCGGTAACATTTCAACAAAAAAGGAACCACAACATCCTGGAATCTTTTGCCGGAGAGAAAGCAGTCCAGTTTGAGTTACACATATTCCAGGAACACCCCCAGATGTGTCTTTTTGCTGAAGGTGAGGATCCCGAGATCGACGTCGCTCACCTGGAGTGAGCAATTGCAAAAACTGTAAAAGATTTGATCAAAAAATACAAGCCAGAGAAGAAAAAGGATAGTCCCATTCAAATGAAGATATTGCTAAATGACGAATACCCAGTCTATGAACGCCCTCGAAGCACGTTACCTGCAGGCGAGACAATTATCGACAACCAGGTTGAGAAATGGTTAGAAGAGATGATTGTCCAACCAAGTTCGTCTGAGTATGCCTCACCGGTTGTCTTGGTACCGAAAAAGTATGGCAGCAAGCTTGAAAATTAAGTGGAGTAAATGCCAGTTTCTCAAGGGAAAGGTAGACTTATTGGGGTACATTGTCGAAGAGGAGACCATAAGACCGTCAGAGGCCAAAACTCACGCAGTCAAGAACTTTTCGGTTCCACGTGACCGAAAGAGTCTTCAGCGTTTCCTTGGACTTACATCCTATTTTAGGCGATTCATTGCAGATTACGCGTTGAAAGCAAAACCAAAAAATCCCTTCCGATTCGCCGAAGAACAGCTAGTAGCATTTGAGCAACTAAAAGTTGCATTGATATCTGCACCGGTGTTACGTTTATATAATCCTAAAGATCAAACGGAGATACACTTTGACGCTTCTATGCACGGTTACGGGGGTGTTCTTCTGCAAAAAGATCCGGACGATCAACAGTTGCACCCTATTCAATACCTAAGTCGAAAGACGAAGCCAGCTGAAGAGAAATAGCACTCTTAAGAGCTCGAAGTGATGGCTATAGTTGAAGCTTTGAAAAAATGGCGTGTCAATTTACTTGAGATAAAGTTCAGAATTATAACCGACTGCAACGCATTTGCTTTAACGATGAAAAAGCGCGGTGAAATTCCACTAAGAGTGGCACGGTGGGCATTGTTTCTCCAGGATTATGACTATGTCATCGAGCATCGAAGCGGCAGCAAAATGCGTCACGTAGACGCCTTAAGTCGTGTTTCATGTCTAATGTTGGAAGACACTCTGCATCACAAGTTGCAGGAAGCACAGTCGCAGGATGAATGGGTTCGGGCAGTAATGGCCGCCCTCGAAAACAGCACATATGGTGACTTCTTTATTAAGCATGGCATATTACACAGGGATCTTGTCAAAGAACTGATTGTGGTGCCGACATTAATGTAGGAAGAAATCATTCGTATGGCCCATAAGCAAGGACATTTCTTAGTAAAAAGAAATCAAGAGGCTGTCGAGAAGACATTTTACATACCGAACTTATCAAAGAAAGTAATAAGAGTGGTCAAGAGTTGCGTCGAATGTATTATTTCTGAAGGCAAGGCAGGCAAAAAGGAAGGTTTCTTAACACCCACTAACAAAGATGATAAGCCGTTGGAAACATATCATGTTGATCGATGTCGCGATCGATGCGTTCTCTAAATTTGTCTGGCTCCACCCGACAAAAAATACAACCGCTGAAGGAGTTATCGATCGACTTACCCGTCAAGCGGCAGTGTTTGGGAACCCTAAGCGCATAATATCAGATAGAGGGGCAGCGTTTGTTGTAAACACATTTAGGCAATACTGCGACGAGAACGGGATACAGCATCTAATGATAGCCACTGGAGTTCCCCGAGGAAATGGTCAAGTGGAGCGAATTCATAAAATCGTAATCCCAATGTTGGCCAAGATTTGTCAAGAGAAATCGTCCAGCTGGTATAAGCATCTAGAGATTGTGCAGCAAGTAATGAACAGCACACCCCCAAGAAGCACGAAACTATCACCTTTCAGGATATTAACAGGGGTTGAAATGAGGACTTACAAACTATCCGAGCTCAACACGCCGCTATCGAAGAATTGGACCAAGAGAGAGAGACCGTTCATATGGAAGCGAAGAATAACATTTCCAAAATTCAGCAAGACAATCGTAGGTCCTTTAACAAGGGTAGTAAGAAGGAGGTGAATTACAAAACCAACGAACTCGTCGCTATAAAGCGCACACAGTACGGCCCAAAGGACCAAAACCAAAATTCTTTGGACCTTACAAAGTAGTCAGGACTCTTCCCCATGGCCGATATGGCGTGGTGAAAGTAGGTGACCATGCAGGTCCAGGGAAAACATCAACCGTCGCTGAATATATGAAGAAATGGAATCCTCAGTCAGACTCTGCAGAAGAACAATCATTCGAGCCGAATAATGATTCAGGATGGCCGATTGTGGGAAAGGAAAGGAAGACAAGGATTGGTCATGTCTACAACAGCTCTGCCAAAACTTATTTTACTTTATTTATATTAAGGTATATTCGAATCTGTTAACGTAAAGTTATCGCTTACAACTCTCAAAATATTATATTCGATATCGCCCAGAGTACTCGCTTTTGCTTTCTGTTTTTCCGAGGAAGAAGATGTAAAACTGAATATCTTATTGATTCTCAATTAAATAAAGTCATTAAACGTAATTTTTGAGATTATCTTTGAACCAATCACCGGCGATCCTACATGAACATCACCTGTGTTACGTACGCCCTCCCCATACAAAGACTAACTCCAGCGAAACAACTGTCTTAAGTTGAGGATAGGGGCCGCGAATGACTAACCACACTCAGATTGATAAGGGCAAACCAGCAATACAATTCGACAAGTCACGGGTGTCGCGTGGCCAGAACAACGACCACGATCGACCTACTGGTAACCGTACTCCAGCAGGTGGCAAAGTGCACCAGCCGGCCATTGACTCCTAAGATAGGGGAAATAGAGAAACAGTATCCCTAGGTGGGAACACCTAGTTAATTCATCCTATAAGACCCCAGCCAAACAGAGAGGATAGACAGAAATTGTTCTGATCTCCCTGGCACTGGTTTAGAGGTGCAACTCCCCTGAAGTAAGGATCACGACTGGAAGAAGACTAGTGTCCCGTAGGACGTTCCCATCCTTCCCTGGAAGCCAACCCTATCCAGAAGAAAAATTCTTCTGCAATCCTGCAATCGACCGCATCCTGAAGGAAATCTACTGCACACCCCGAAGGACGAAGAGTATTAGTGAACCAAGTATATGGCCTAAGGACCCCAAGATGGGCAGCAAAACGTCCAAAAGTGGCCGGCAGCACCGTCAACGTTATTAACACCGTGGAGATCGTTGACCGCAAGGATGACATTTAAGATGTAAACAAGAGTATGAATCTCATCGTTGGACTACTCCTGATTCTGGTTATCCTTAAAGTCGTTAAGATCTACAAGCACTCTGTTCAGAGACGCCGCTACCAACATCACGCCCTGACAATAAGAACAAAAAGAACAATAAATGGCAAATTAATGGCATTTAGAATTACAAACAAAAAGTGAATCTCAATTCTGATACAAACAAAAAAAGAATCGCCAAAACAATTACAAGCAATTTGCGAGTGCATGCATTTCTGAATGCAAGTGTAAAAGAACCCACAAATACATACATTGAACAAAAAATTGGAGCTGCACCGACCAGCCCCAGCCCGAGCATTGGAACTGACGTGTGCCGCAGTGGAACTCCCATACGATGCATACATACATACATATCTATACAGCAACAGTGTTATTTTTTTTGTGTACCGTAATTTTTGTGTTATGTTTTTGTGAACCGCCATCCAATATTGCACGTATATATATATATAAGCCAATTGTAACGCCTCTCAAAGCCCAGGATCCGGAGCGTCTAGATCTCATCGCCCAGGATTAAGAGGAGGGTTAGTTTGTCGGAAGAAAAAAGTTTCTTCAAACAACAATAATAGTAACTGCAAAAAGAATTTTTCAAAAATCATTTTGCTTATATTTTTTACGATTTTTTGAAGGTGACAATGTCGGAAATGAATTTGTATGAAAAAAAGAAAAATATGGCTTTAATTCATGTTTTTAAACATTTTCAAAAAATCATAAAAAATATAAGCAAAATGATTTTTGAAAAATTCTTTTTGCAGTTACCATTACACCAGTTTACAAAAAAAAATTGATGAAATACGCACTTCAGGAAACCTTTGTTTTCCGGTAAGATACATCTCCCTGATTAAGAAAAGGGCATTTAAAATTTTTTCTATGGTACCAATTTTTTTTAAAGTGTAAAAAACGTTTTTCGCACTTTTTTATTTTCTAGCTCGAGTTGTGATAAACCGAATTCGGTCATTAAAGACTCATTTTACAGGTAATAGAATGCCCTTTAACTTTCTTATACACATCATTGAGTTCCATTCATTAGTTTAAAAGCTACACTTCGTCAAAGTTGAAAAAGTTGGAAAAAATGCAAAAACGCTGGCATAAATTGCTTCTTTAAAAATACACGCCTAAAAACCGAAATTAGTTTTATGTTGTTTTCTTAAAGGCTGAACTTTAACGGAGAATATAAGCCATTGATCACGACAATCCGTTGGTAAATCGACTTTTTACAGATTTTTAAACGTATATACTCAAGTTCAGTGTTCGGGAGCAGCGGCCGTTAAACATTATTTTAAATTTTCAGTGTTGGGGAACGTAAGATTTTGGTGCAAGTAGTTATGCATAACGTCAGTTTCTTTGCTATTAGTGCTGGGCAAGCTAAAAAGTATGCGATTGCAGTTACAAGGATATCATTTTCATATATTTTTAGCAAGGAAACTGACGTTATGCACTAGAACTTGCACCAAATTCTTACGTTCCCCAACACTGAAAATTTAAAATAATGTTTAACGGCCGCTGCTCCCGAACACTGAACTTGAGTATATACGTTTAAAAATCTGTAAAAAATCGATTTACCAACGGATTGTCTTGATCAATGGCTTATATTCTCCGTTAAAGTTCAGCCTTTAAGAAAACAACATAAAACTAATTTCGGTTTTTAGGCGTGTATTTTTAAAGAAGCAATTTATGCCAGCGTTCTTGCATTTTTTCCAACTTTATCAACTTTGACGAAGTGTAGCTTCTAAACTAATGAATGGAACTCAATGATGTGTATAAGAAAGTTAAAGGGCATTCCATTACCTGTAAAATGAGTCTTTAATGACCGAATTCGGTTTATCACAACTCGAGCTAGAAAATAAAAAAGTGCGAAAAACGTTTTTTACACTTTAAAAAAAATTGGTACCATAGAAAAAATTTTAAATGCCCTTTTCTTAATCAGGGAGATGTATCTTACCGGAAAACAAAGGTTTCCTGAAGTGCGTATTTCATCAATTTTTTTTTGTAAACTGGTGTTATTTTTGTATGAAGAAACTTTTTGCATCAAAAAACTTAAGTTTTCAAGTCGAGGAAAAAAGTTAAAAAAGTAGATTTTAAAGTAGACTTACACAAATTCGTCCTTTTCAATAAATACTGAATGTGTTGTATCATTCAAACGGCATTTCCATTGATGCCAAAAGTTTACAAGAAGTAAGTTCAAATTATGAGTATATTTAACTTTTGTTTTGTCAAAGTACTTATGCCGACCAGTGTATATATATCCGTGCACCATGATCACTACACACGTATTAGCAAAGACGATCGACAATGATCCACAGTTTAACGTAAGAATTCTATATTTGTTATCAAAAGCAACCCTACCAATAACTGTGAATGAACTAGAGTATTTATTTAGTGAGACCTTCCGTCTAGATTTCTCACCACTTGTTCACTGTAACAAGACCGAAAAGGCAATTATTATCTCTACCGTTAAAACGGTCATTGTTCTCTCTCGTTTAGATAGAAATGTATTTTTGGGCAATGTTAATATCTTCCTAGTTAAGATCAAGAATTAATCTCTTAGGAATAACTATTTCATATATATAATCATTTAGATATACATTCCATTTTTGTACATTTTTACATTTTTATATGTAATAATTAAATGTTAATTTTTCAGCGGCGAGTATCAGCCTTGTAGTTGTATGTACAATTACAAGAGCCATCTGAGCGACGTTTGTAGTTGTGAATATCCAGCATTTTTGCTGATGTGTGGACCTTCACAGGTGATAAATTATACCGGCAAATAGTGCCTGAACATCGGACGCGTCTCCCTCGGCCCAAGTCCCTGTCAGGACTCGGGCACTAATATGCCCACGTAACACCTGCTGAATTCCACTCCTACGAATTTGACTTTGGCAGTCGTCAATGCCATTAAATATTTTCATCATTATTTACTGGGTCGAAAATGTTTAGTATTTATTGATTGCAACTCTCTAAAAGCTAGTCGTACAAAATCGAATTCATCAATGGTGGTTCTTTTTACAGTCGATTGTTTTTAATATCCAATAATCGAAAGGAGAACGAATAGCACACGTAGATTTTTTGTCAAGGAACCCTCTGGTCAAAGAATTTAGGAGTGTGAGAAAAATAGTTGTAAAACGGTGTCGGAAAACAATTGAATTATAACGTATTATTAAAATACCTTTGGTAACTATTTGGTAACTCCGTAAGCTGTAGCTAATGCGTCACAAGTTCTGATACTAATATTGCAAAAACGGTGGCTTTCACCTGACCAACCGAACTACTTGAAGGCGTCTTTTCCTTTCAATAAATCTGCAATCAAATTCAACGCCTGATATTTTGTTCTTGTACTGCGCCCAGTGATCTGCTGCGATCATACATTTTGGCGACCGTGACAGGACGCAGACAAGCGACTTTAGCGGCAACCCAACATTCGAGGAGTCCGACGGAGAGACATCAGCAGCATTGTCCGCCTGTTTGAAGACATGTTAACCACATTCCGAATCATCACCAGCATCGGGGACCACGAAGCACGTCATCTTTCTGGGCCACCAAAGCGCCTAGGATTACATATGTAACTCCTTATCCCTCTCCCAAACAGCGATTTGCAACCACTTGCCGTAACCAACATACAACATTACATTACAGTGCTCATAGACACGCAGACGCGTGCCATGATCATCTATCTGTGTTTCTTTATTCGCATACCGCAGAAAATAAATACACACATACGTTCACTTTAGTGCTGCTCAGGGAACTTTTGCTGAAATTTGTATTTGAGCAATTACCAATTTTCTAACGCCCAGTTGCCCTTTAGGTATTGATTCCCTGTAGCAGAACTGATGTTTTTCAAACTGTAGGCCTCTTCACCAAGTTGTCGCACAAGGTATAATCACGCTCAACGCCATGAGTCCAACCAACAAGGGTGAATCTCAGGACAAGCTGCCCTCTTTGCGGCAACAACGATCAAAATATAAGGACAACTTCAAACGACAAATTCTTGAGTTATATTTTCGGCAACTATCTCAGCTGCAAACTCTAACCAAAAAGTTAGGTTTCGACGACGACGGACGCGCCGTAGTTTAATCACTTATCAACAAGCAACTACGCCCCAGCTTCCACAACTCTAGTTTCCTGAACACAAATACAAGCGCATACCACTCATGACTGCAGAGTTTTAAATTGCCACCCTTCGACGGTTTCTACAGCAACTACAAACGTTTTGAGGGCGCATTTATAAACCTTATACACAGTGGGCCACTTATTCCTTAGATCGATAAATTTACTTATTTTTTGAAATGTTTGTCAGGACCAGCACCTAATTTATTAAGGGCGTATCTAATGACAACAGATAACTACTCTAAGGAATTCTAAAGACTCAAGGAGCGCTATGATAATAGCGTACATATCTTTCTCGATTCCATTACGAGACTGTTCAACCTACCAGCGAACGTTAAGCAAGCTGGACTGCAGCTGGACTTGAGCGTCCCATTGATACACCGTCAGCTATTCGGGGGTCTCTCTTATCTTTGTGCAGTGCGAATGATATTATGAATGCGATAATGATAGCCCTGGTTCTCTCAAAGGCGGACGCAGATAGTGGACTGAGCTTCGATGAGAAACATTCTTTCGATGAGAAACAACTTAGTTCCCTTTACAGACGTCAGTTCATAGAAGGTCGTCAACGTATCTCAACCAAAAACCGCTACGGTGATTCATATCAATAGTAGGAGTCGTTTCCAACTTCGCCGTTACAGTCATTTGTTACCACCCAGGCCAGCTGCGCCTACTGCAACTCAGCTAATCATTACATATCTCAATGCAAGTCCTTTGCTAAATTAAGCCTAGCTCGACGCAAGGAATACGTGCGTGCTTCAACTGTTTTCGAAAATCTCACACCGTAGCTGAGTGCAGATCAAATTCAAGGTGCAGGGTATGGCAAACGTCGCAACAAATCAGGATCGTACAGCATCCATCGGAGGTCTTTCAATAGAATCGCTTCAGAGTCAGGCAGCAGCTCTTCAGTCAGGAGCCCCACAGGTTTCCATCAAGGATGAAAACGGTCAGTTTCAGTTAGTATTAGCGTTGTTAGACTCAGGGTCGGAGTTAAACTTTATCACGGAGGAGACTGCCAAGCGTATGCAGTTATAACAAGGGAGAACGCTGTAGTCGAGTACCTCGACTATCAGATAACCGTTACTCAGCTAAAAGGGACCAAAGGGAAATGGAGATATGACAGCGGCAAAGCAAGATTGAAATGCGCCACCTACCCGCGATCTCAATAAATTCTTATGTGGGCGGTAAACAGATTGCGTCATTATGGGCGTTAGAGTGGGCGTGGCAAACTTTTTTTTGGTCAATCGATAGGTATTGACGAGACTAATACATATCATTTAACATTTTTTTCTAGCATGGACATTGTGGGCGCCACTGTTTTAGGGCGCCACTTTTTGGATCAATCGATAGGTATTGACGAGACTAATACACTTCAGTTAACATTTTTTATCTAGCATAAAATTTGTGGGCACCACAGGTTTGGGTGGTTTTTGGGCGTTAGAGTAGGCGTGGCACAATCACGTAACAAACTTGCGCTGCGTACAAGGCTACGGAATCTAAATCTGAAATCCCAATTCTCTATTGTTTATAGTTTCCGAGATATCCGCGTTCATATATACGATTTTTTTTAAGTTTGTGGGCGTTAAAGTGGGCGTGGAAAATTTTGTTTTGGGTCAATCGATAGGTATAGATAAGAACAATACTTTTCAGTTAAAATTTTTATTCTAGCATCAAAACTGTAGGAGCCACAGCTTTGGGCGGTTTGTGGGCGTTAGAGTGGGCGTGGCACCTTGCTGAAACAAACTTGCGCTGCGCAAGAAGCTCAGAAATCTGCATGCCAAAATATCAATGGCCTAGCTTTTATAGTTTCCAAAATCTCAGCGTTCATACGGACAGACGGACAGATCGACTCGGCTAGTGATCCTGATCAAGAATATATATACTTTATGGGGTCGGAATCGCTTCCTTCTGCCTGTTACGTACTTTCCGACAAATCTAGTATACCCTTTTACTCTACGAGTAACGGGTAAAAAATGCCGCGTCAGTCAAGCTATCAGTGGTATATCGAACACTTCAAGGCAAATAAACAACAAATCAGGAGTTTCGGATTTTGAGTGGACAGCGAATTTTTCGGAGATCGCATCCATTTGTGCACAGCAACCTTGTACCCTCTCTGTTATGACCGAATGGAACATGCCAGAAGGGATCGTCCTAGCTGGTCCAAGATTCTATTAGACTAGCAAAAGCGACATTCTGATCGGAACTGAAGGATTCTTCAAAGCCATCAATTTAGGAAAGGGCACGATGGGTACAAACATGCCCATGCTCATCAATACGAGTTATCGTTGGGTAATGGGTAATCGGTTGGTTAATCGGGGGAAGTACGATGTTGCCTTCTGAGCCTGAGCGATAAAAATGCGATTTCGTTAAGGATCAACCCTCTCTAGATTAAATCTTTTCACATTTTTGGAAGGTAGAGGATTACTAAACTCCACGACAAACTGTTACCAAAGAAGAAAGCCTATGTGAATAGCATTACGATAACACCGATGCTATTGGATCTGTCAATCGCATTATAGTTTGACTTCTATTCAAGGAATGAAAAACAAACGTTTCTCCCTACTTGAACATAGATTAAACTGAGATCCCTCGTTAAAGGAATCCTACGTCCAATTTATGTCCCTCATAAGGGCATTGATAAAGAAGAGCCTCATTTCTTTATTCCCCCACCATTGTGTGCTTCGGCTTCAGAGCTTAACCACAAAACTTCGAGTAGAGTTTGATGCTAGCGCGAAAACATCGTCCGCCGTAGCTTAGATCGAAGAACTCATGGTAGGTCCCAACATCCAACAAGACCTAATTACGACACTGCTATCAGTTCGCCTCCATCGTTTCGCCTTATCAGGTGACATCTCAAAGATGTACCGTCCTTTCCTCGCTATTTGTTATCTGTTTCATATAGCCAATTTTAATGAACTAGAATGCCCTCTCGCAGCCACAGTATTACGAACTGACCTATGTCGATGATCTCTTAACATGCGCAGATGATCTGCACAATGCACTCCAAAGGAGCAAGTCTCACTCCTACTAAGTAAGGCTGGATTGGCGATGACCAAATTCAAAAGCAATTCTTCAATATTGGCGATTCATCAGACGGCAAGAAGGAAGTAAAATCAACGAAAATGCTTGGATTAGCATGGCAACCATCTGACGATGTATTCATTTTCCAATTCAAACTACAGTTTTCTGAGACCTCTACTAGACGGACTGTCTTATATTTGAACCGCTGGGACTTATCGCCCCCATCATCATGAATTGCAAAGTCTTTATTCACGTTATGCACGTTTTGTATCAACCTCACAACAATACCAGAGAGAGCTTCACTGGCTTGCACACGCCTGCAAACGTGGATACGGCTGTTGTCTTTACGTTCGCAGTGTATTTAATGGCGTTGTAACGATCAGCTTACTAGTTACAAAATATAGAGTCACTCCTATTCAACCCAAGTCGATCCCAAAGCTGGAGCTCTGTGCAGCGGTGCTGCTTAACAGAATGTATAAACATTTCAAACACAAGCTCGATCCTCGATATTTTTGAACCGACGCAAAGACCGTTTTACAGTGGCTTGGAAAGTATTCGTCTCCATTGCCAACTATCGAGTCTCACATGATCTCTGAGCTGCAGTGCATATGATCCTCAGCACAGAACGTGCTCTGTACAAGAAGTAGTTCACGTGTCAGAGAAAGAGCAACATTAGACTTATTGGAGAATCGTAGCACAAATTCATCAAACGGTATTTAGCAAGGAAATTGACTTCTTATGTTATTGAAGGACCATCTCTTAAAATTCAAAGCCTTCAAGGAATCACACAATGATTAGACAAAATGCACGTAGGCAATGCAATCCTGATCGTAGTGAGAGTAAATTCCAATCTACCATACACCGCTAAACATCCAGTCAACATCGCTTTACAATATTAAACTCCGATTTCATCCATCGTTCCAATTTACACGGAGGAGCAACGGTTTTACTCTAGCTACTTCGCGAAAAAGTTTGGGTCATCAACGGTAGAGCGCTAATGCGTGAAGTGGTATGAGAATGCACTCACTGCTTTCACTACGAGCCTCACCTTATGTCCCAAGTCATCGGAAAACTCCCTCCGGATTGACTTGACGGCGAGCGCCCGTTTCTGGTGTCGGGAGTTGAATTTTGCGGGCGCTTCTTGACGTCGAAGCAAGTCACGGTATAAAACTTATGCCTCGATATTTGATTGCTTTGCGACGAAAGTTACAGAGCAAGTTTCCGAGTTGACAACTAATGCTTTTTTTGTCCTGCACTTGAAGGTTCATTGTCAAGTGTGGATTGCCAAAACGCATCTACTGTGACAATCCAAAAAACTTTGTTGGAGCTGCCAACAAAATATGGGAGATTTAAGCTGCATTAGCAGAGCCCGAATCCAACAATCTTCTGGATTCGAAAAGCGCTTGCAAGGGATTTTGGTTCTCCTTAATTTTTCCCAAAGCCCCGCACTTCGACGGCCTCTGGGATGCGGCTGTAAAAACAGCTAAGAAGCTCCTGCTCAAAAACATCGCCCAAGCAAAGAACTATTGACCGTCACGCCGAATCGCGCCAGTATCGGACAGACGGACATGGCTAGATCGACTCGTCTAGTGATGCTGATCAAGAATATATATACTTTATGGGGTCGGAACGTCTCCTTCACTGCGTTGCAAATTTCTGACTGAAATCAGAATACCCTGTGCAAGGGTATAAAAGCACGATTCCGCCCCACATACCTAGTTGAACAAGTTGTAAGGCGAAGAGGAAATAAAGGGTATACAAATTATATCTTTGGTGTTTTTTTAACATATAACACCCTAAGCTTGGAACTAAAAATTTTTAGTTAGTTTTGAATTTCGAGTTTAATTTTATTAAAATGGGACGACTATATCATATAGCTGCCATAGAAACGATCTGAAAATTGGTGGAAAAATAATATGAAACATATCATAGCTTCGGTGTTTTTATGACATATTATCTTATACTATTGGGAATAACATATTTGTTTTTTAAGAATTTTGAAATAAATTTAATAAAAATCGGACGACTCTAACATATAGCTGTTAAAGAAACGGTCAGAGAATTAATGAAACAAATATTTTTAAAAAAATTGTACTTCGTTGATTTTGATCGTATTTTCTTATACTCTGGGTCATAGAATATTTTAACTTTTTAGCATTATTTAATTTACACAAATATCACTGAAGCTACCAACAATCCTTTAAAACTTAACATGGTGTTACTAACATTGATTATTTCTTATAACTGCAAGGGTATACAAGCTTCGGCTTGCCGAAGTTTACTTCCTTTCTTGTTTAACATATAACTTCCTACGCCCGCAAATAACATTTTTTAATTAGTTCTGAATTTCGAATAAAATTTTATCAAAATCGGACGACTAAATAATATAGCTGTCATAGGAACGATCGGAAAATTGGTGGGAAAAGAATATGAAACAAATTATTTCTTCGGAATTTTTTTGACATATTATCTTATACTATTGGGAATATAATTTGTGTATTTTTAAGAACTTCGAATTAAATTTAATAATTATAACTGCAAGGGTATTCAAACTTCAGCAATTAGTTTGCAATTTTGGTTATTAAACAATGGCTATTTCGTTCTTGTCGGAAAGAGGCCACAGTAACCCCGCTGCTTTTGTGCAACACAGTTGGCGTAATCCTTTTCCCAGTCTTCTTGGGAAAGAATTTCGGCAGTGGCATCTTTAATACTCCACCCCAGTACTATAAAAGTACCGTGTAATGGGCCGGTTTTTGGCTGCCTGGTCCACGAGATCGTATTGTAGTGTTCCGGTGTGACTGGGTATGTGGTGAATTTCTAGAGATATCAGTCTTGGATTATTTGCTATTTTCTTTTGAATATTGTATGTTATGTAGTTGTCATGACTAGCTTTTTGTATTGCTATGGCGTTTTTTTTGCTATCCGTTAAAATGGCTACACGAGGCATGCCCACCCCAGCCCCCGTATTTTGACTGACGATTTGATAAAATAAACGAACTTACAAATGCTTGAAGAATAAAACGATCGATCTAGCCATGTCCGTCTGTCCGTATGAACTCTGATATCTCGGAAACTATAAGAGCTACAGTTCGATTAGGCATGCAGATTCCTGAGATTCCTGCGCAGCGCAAGTTTGTTTCAGCAGAGTGCCACTCTAACGCCCACAAACCGCCCAAAACTGTGGCTCCTACAGTTTTGATGCTAGAATAAAAATTTTAACTGAAATGTATTGTTCTCATCAATACCTATCGATTTAGCTAAAAAAAGTTAGCCACGCCCACAAACTGCCCACAAACTTCAAAAATCGTAGATATGAACGTGAATATCTCGGAAACTATCAAAGATAGATAATTGAGATCTTAGATTTAGATTTCGTAGCCTTGTTCGCAGCGCAAGTTTGTTACGCGAATATTCCACGCCCACTCTAACGCCCACAAACCGCCCAAGCCTGTGGCGCCCACAATTTTCATGCTAGATAAAAAATTTTAACTGAATTGTATTGGTCTCGTCAATACCTTTCGATTGATACAAAAAAAAACAGCTTCGGCATGCGAAATTCACATTGGGTTAATACAGGAAGCAGCCAAACGATACCAAAATACTCACCTGCAGCGAAGCAAATGCGAAGTCCTCTCCGCACCCGCTCTCGAGTCTTGCCAGCGTGGAGCCAGGCTCAGCCGGCTGAGGACCATTGAAGGGCGAAAGAGTGAGACGAGAGGCGAGAGAGGTCGTATGGAGAGAGAAAGGATGAAATATAAAGGAGTGAGGAAATGCGAAAACTTACCTAGAAAGTTGCAAAATCACCATGAGCCATGGAAGGGGGCGCCTCGATAGGCGATCGATTGGCACTAGATGAAAGTGCGATCGATGGGTACACGAAAATGGTAATATCGGCCAAAGGTGGAAATATCGCAACGAACAGGTGGCAACGCCGCACCGTCGGTATCGATATGCGAATAAACATCGATCACGCACGAATGGTGTGACCAGGCGGAGGAACCAATAAAAGGAGTAGAACGCAGCAATGAGCAGCGAGCTGGGGATCGATAGCCCACGAGTATCGATGTCCCAGTGGGGTTATGGAAAATAACGGCGCGGGAGATTCAAGTTGCTACGAGGAGGACGACCAGCGCTGTAGAAACTCAACGGAGTTAAGAGCGTCGTGGGAGCATCGAGGGAGCAACTAGGCAGCGCCGAGGGAATCACAAGGACTCGAAGGCTAGGATAAGCAAGGAAACGCCGGAGAGTAGGAACAAGTTTTAAATGTTTCCCGAAGTAAGGGAAGAATGTGAGGAGTTAAATAACTTCCCACCAATAAAAGCAGCAGCAGATGGCCGGCCGCTTACCAGATACGCGGCGAATTCGCGTAGTAACGGCGCGGCGAGGAGAGTTTGGAGAATTGGATGGAGAGCGAGAGAGTTTGGGGACCAAGGATGGAGAGCGAGAGAGTTTGGAGACCAAGGAGGGAGATCGAGAGAGAATGGAGACTTCGCGGGCAAGGCAAGAGTGCCGTGTGCAAAAGCGGATAACGGGACTCCACTGGACTTTGGACTCTCCCGTGAACCTTGGAGCGGGAGAAGAAGTGCCACATCTCGGCAGTGGAGCGGCACACTGGCGTGCCACAAGCATCACGGGAATCAGCGGGACGGCAGCAGTGGGCGGAGCATCGATTGGAAGCGGTACGCGAAGGACAAGTGGGTCAACCAGGAGGCACGGGCTTTGGACCCGGAGTGGAGAGATCCAGCGGGCCATGCGCAAAAGGGAAACAACGGTTCCCGGAGGCCCTAAATAAAGCCGCAGAGCGCTGGCAGCTGGATCAGTCGATCACAAGGAGTCAAACTGTCAAGATCACTCAGATACCAAAGTGAACAATCAAACAATCAGATAATCTACAAGGGAGCAACAGCAAGTCGAGTCGCCAGAGAAGCAGCTACGTGGGAGCCTACGAGGAGCAAGATTGCTACGTCGAGAGGTTCGGGATTGGGATAGCAGGAATCTCCGAATTGAGACGCAGGTAGCTGAGGTCAAGAGGGCATCACACGGCTAGGTCAAGGCGGTCGATTAACCTTATCAACAAAGTCCTGGCGTTACGCCTGGAGAGAGTATAACAAGCCAGAAGGGAGAGCGGTCGATCGGTACGGTCTCAAGTGGAATTGTCCAGGAGAGTCCTACAGATTCGACTTGCGAGGTCCCGGAGCGGCGTGCCCGAACCCCAAATATAACAAGCCAGAAGGGAGAGCGGTCGATCGGTACGGTCTCGAGTGGAATTGTCCAGGAGAGCCCTACGGATTCCACTTGCGAGGTACCGGAGCGGCGTGCCCGAACCCCGAGTACCAAAAGACACGCGGAAACGTCCCGGACCAAAAGCAAAAGGGTGAGGCTATGGTGGAACGTTCGTTTACACTAGGCGTGGAAGCGAAGTAAAGCGCGAGGCAGCTTCCTGGCGTTCCGCCTTGACTGTCCACGCAGGCTGAGCGGAAACCCCAGTGGGACCATCCGGGACAGAGCAAGGGACAGGCGGCGGTGTGTCGAAAGGAGCGATCCTGGAGAGCGCAGCTTCTGTTCACCCTAGTCTGAGAACGGTGACGCTTCCCTAAGCCCGTACGGCCGATACCCCTCGCGATTCCGAGTCGTTACCAGCAGTCACCAAGTCACGCGTGAGAAGTGAACAGCGAGCGAGCGTCTTCAGGGAGCTGCGAGGATCTTCAGGGAGCGGCGAGGATCTTCAGGGAGCTGCGAGTATCTTCAGGGAGCTACAGGACTGGAGCACCGAGTCGTCAAGGCGAGAGGTCGTCGAGTCAATCAGGGCCGTCGGAAGCACCGAGGGTCACAAGCAACGAGTCAAAGCCAACCAAGCGACTAAGACACTTGTAATAATATACCCGCAATAAAACCCAATACGAACCCGTGAATTCTGTGCTTTCTCACTGAGCTACTGGGCGGTCACGTTAATATAAATTTGGTGGGACGAACACACAATATACTGAGCTAGCCGCACGAATCTCGTAGCGAGCAGACCATAAAAATCAGTTCGTTACATCTCGCGCCCAACGTGATTGTCCCAGCATTGAAAGCAATTTAAACAGAATGGGGAAGAAGTTGATCTACCGGCTTAAAAAGGAGGATTTCGCCAATGTCGCACAGAGGCTTAATGTCACCCTGGACGGCAGATTAGAGGACATGAGAAAAGCATTATCCGAGTATTACTCATAAACGGATAATGACCCACAACTCGTTGACATCTGGGCCGATTTGGAAGCCACATATAACGACAAAGCCGGCCCCAGCATCACGTGGCAAGCCTGAGCGTTGACAACCTACAAAAGGAAGCAAACAGGAGAGAATCAAGCCAAGACAGGAAAACAACAGCGCTGATCTCGAGACCCAATCAATCAGACTATGCAAGGATCGCTAAACAGGTTCGCGAATGGTCGTTCAGGTTCGACGGGGCGGAAAAACCGTTCGAGTTCCTGGAGCAGGTGGAATGGTCCGCCAACACATACGGCTTGGAGTTAGACATGATTCCCCGAGCGATGCCTGAATTGCTGAAGGGAAGGGCTTTGAAGTGGTTCATCGCCAACAACAAACAATGGAAAACCTGGGCGGAGTTCATAGATAGTTTCCACACATACTTTCTATGGAGAGACTTTTTCACCAGGCTGGCGGATCAGGTCAGGCAACGGAAGCAGGGCTTCAGCGAGTCGTTCAAAGACTACATGATCGACATGCAGACGATGGTGAGGCCACTTAATTACTCCGCTATAGAGACCCTAAGAATCATCAAGGAGAACTGCACCCCCAGTCTAAGGATCTTCCTAAGGGCATACAAAGTGTCGGACCTGGACACGCTGATGATATTAGCAGACGAGTATAAAGAACTCGAAAAGGAGCGGGAAGCGTTCGCGCAGGAGAACAAATTCTCTAAGAACAAGTCGGCATCGCCAGCGCAGGTAACATGCAGAAGATGCGAAGAGACAGGAATCCAGGAGACGCGGGGAAACGACCAATGGTCGCCACCTAACCGAGTACCACGGCAGCAGGCAACAGGAGCACCACGCGGAGGCCAATGGACACCACCACAACAGCAACAGATGCAACCAGCAAACAATGTTTGGAGGCCACCAAGTACAACGCAAAGGCCTTGTGAAACGACACACATCACAGACCCCCAGGAGGCCTGCCGAAAGTGCGGCGGTCATGGACACTGGGCGCGGGGATGTCGGCACCAACGCCTGTTGTTCTGCTGGGTGTGCGGGAGAGTAGGCGTCAGGAGCGTTGAATGCTGCCAGCAGGCGGGAAATGCCCAGCGATCTCAGCCGCAGAGAGGCGAGCGGGGGTCGCAAGATGCTACCTCTCCAAACTAACGGGAAAGCTGATCGAGGAGGAGCAGCAGCTGTCCGCAGCGGTGACGATTGGTGGGGGCACATACAAGGCCACAATCGACACCGGGGCAACAGCAAGCTTTATAAGCAAAGAGCTGGCGGACGACCTGGCTGCCCTCGGAAAGATTACGAGGATACGACGGCAAGTTAGGTTGGCAGACGGAAGATGTGGCGGAATCGATGAGCAGCTGGAGGTGGAAATCGCGTTCGGGAACAAGCGACTGAGCATGAGCCTGCTGATACTACCAGGAGAGGTGGATTCATTGATGTTGGGATGGAACCTTCTAACACAAGTCGGTACCGAAATTAAGTGCGCTGGACACGAAGTGATAATACCGGCCAGGAATCGTCACAAGGGATGGCTCGAGGAAAAGTTGTCGGTGGCAGTCGTACAACGGGCAAGCGAAGATGACGACACGACGAAATTCCTGGAGGCAGAGCTATCGACTTCCAGCAGCATGAAGGGAACATCAAACATGGCAGAGCATCAGATCACGATGAAAGACGACAAACCAATAAAGCAGCGATACTATCCCAAGAATCCGAAAGTTCAAGGGGAGATCAATGCGAAGGTGGACGAGCTTCTCCAAATGGGATACATAGAACACTCAACAAACCCATACAGTTCCCCCATCGTGATGCTTAAAAAAAATCGGGCAAATAGAGACTGTGCGTCGACTTTAGGCAAATCAACGCCAAGTCTATAAAGGATGCCTACCCGATGACCCGCATAAATTATATTCTTGACCAACTGAGGGAAGCACGGTACATCAGCAGCTGGGATCTAAAAGATGGGTACTGGCAAATCCCACTGAAAGCAGACTGCAGGCAGTATACGGCGTTTACAGTGCCGGGGCAAGGTTTATTCCAATGGAGAGTAATGCCATTCGGACTTCATTCGGCGTCTGCGACCTTTCAACGGGTGCTGGACAAGGTGATCGGTCCCGAAATGTCGCCGCACGCATTTGCTCGCTGGAAGAACACAAGGCCAACCTAAAGGAAAAGGTAGCAGCCATCGCCGAACTAGAACCACCATCGACAGTAAGAGAGCTCCGACAGTACCTAGGCGTAGCATCATGGTACCGCCGGTTTGTACCTGACTTCGCAAAAATAGTCAAACCTCTCAACGATCTGCTACGCAAGGGCAATAAGTGGGTGTGGACAAAGGAATATCAGACGGCGTTCGAAGAGGTGAAGGCAAGACTCGTCGCAGACCCCGTACTGACATGCCCGGATTTCGACAAACCATTCATCTTGCAAACTGACGCGAGCGACTACGGCATCGGGGCAATCTTGACCCAGGAAACTGAACGAGGCGAAAAGGTAATCTCTTACTCAAGCCGAACGCTCAACGGCGCTGAGAAGAATTACTCAACGACCGAGAAGGAGTGCTTGGCAATCGTCTGGGTGATCCGAAAGCTCAAGCCTTATCTGGAAGGTTACCACTTTAAAGTAGTAACCGACCACATGGCGCTGAGTGGCTCAACAGCATAGAAAGCCCTTCAGGGAGGATCGCCAGATGGGCTTCAGATGAACAATCAACCGGGCCGACGGCCGCATCCCGACTGGCGCGGCGGAGGTCGAGTGGGCCAGCGAAGAGCCGCCCCAGGACCAGCTGGCTCCCAGTAGCCATGCCGAATCTGTGGCAGCGGCTACGCTGGAGTTTCGGCGGAAGTGCGAGGCGCGAAGGCGGAGCGAGGAGCGGCGGTTGAAGGAGATGGAGGAGTCGCCGGAGTGGCAGACCCAACTGCGGGCGGCCGAGGAGGAGGAGCAGCAGCTGTGGGAAAACCCAGGGTACCCACCCACGCCGAGGTATGCGCCCGAGCCCTGCATCCCGCCGCCAGAAGTGGCAGAAGGCTGGGCGTCCTCACCTCCGCGGTGGCTGCCCGAAATCCCGCCCTCACCGCGGTACGAGGGGTCACCACAGTGGACGCCAGCATGACCACCCACGCCGAGGTTCGAGCAGCCACCACCGCAGCAGCAGCCACCACAGCGGCAGCAGCTCGAACGCGAGCAGCCACCACCGCAGCAGCAGCCCGAACGCGAGCGACGCCGGCTGCACGAGACCGATCCGCCGCAGCAACAACACATCCGGACGGACATACCGGCGGCCCACGTGAGCCACAGCACCCGGACGTTCGTGGCCGAAAGGGTAAGGTGGCGGCAGCAGACGGTTGTCTGGACCTGGCCGGAGGGACCCGCGGAGGAGACGGCAGCGACGGAGGAGCCCCGAATCTGGAAAGAGAGTGGTCCCCGGGTGAGCCCGCTGGATCCCAGGACCCGCGGCAGACCGGAGCATTGGGCCCCACCGACACCGAGCACCGGACCGACGACGCCAAGGACAGGGCCATCGACGCCAATGCCAACAGGGAGCGCGACGGTAACCGCGGAGCCGGATGAGCCGCTGGAGCGAGGACCCTGGGTGTGGCCCGAGCCCGTGGAAGGTGGCCGACCTCCGCTCAAGCGGCAGCACTCGGCGGCCGAAGTGTTCGAAGTGGTGGCACGCCCGAAATTGTCGCGGGCGGTGTCGGCGCCGGAGGGCCAGCGATGGCAAGAGATCGCGGAGCACGAATGGCCCGAAGGGATCGCGTAGGCACCGGCGGTGAAGGAAGCTCGCATCCTGGGCGGCAGGCGCAGAGTGCGCGTATGGAGAGAGGGGCGATCGTTCCGAGTCCGGTTGGGGCTTGCGGGTACGAGAGTGTTCGAGGAGCGGCCGAACAAAGTTTAAATAAAAGAAACAAAACAGAGTTTAAAAACCGGCATAGTACGGGAAACGCGGAAACAGCTTTGGCGTCCTGAAATTCACATTGGGTTAATACAGGAAGCAGCCAAACGATACCAAAATACTCACCTGCAGCGAAACAAATGCGAGGTCCTCTCCGCACCCGCTCTCGAGTCTTGCCAGCGTGGAGCCAGGCTCAGCCGGCTGAGGACGATTGAAGGGCGAAAGAGAGAGACGAGAGGCGAGAGAGGTCGTATGGAGAGAGAAAGGATGAAATAGAAAGGAGTGAGGAAATGCGAAAACTTACCTAGAAAGTTGCAAAATCACCATGAGCCATGGAAGGGGGCGCCTCGATAGGCGATCGATTGGCACTAGATGAAAGTGCGATCGATGGGTACACGAAAATGGTAATATCAGCCAAAGGTGGAAATATCGCAACGAACAGGTGGCAACGCCGCACCGTCGGTATCGATATGCGAATAAACATCGATCACGCACGAATGGTGTGACCAGGCGGAGGAACCAATAAAAGGAGTAGAACGCAGCAATGAGCAGCGAGCTGGGGATCGATAGCCCACGAGTATCGATGTCCCAGTGGGGTTATGGAAAATAACGGCGCGGGAGATTCAAGTTGCTACGAGGAGGACGACCAGCGCTGTAGAAACTCAAAGGAGTTAAGAGCGTCGTGGGAGCATCGAGGGAGCAACGAGGCAGCGCCGCGGGAATCACAAGGACTCGAAGGCTAGGATAAGCAAGGAAACGCCGGAGAGTAGGAACAAGTTTTAAATGTTTCCCGAAGTAAGGGAAGAATGTGAGGAGTTAAATAACTCCCCACCAATAAAAGCAGCAGCAGATGGCCGGCCGCTTACCAGATACGCGGCGAATTCGCGTAGTAACGGCGCGGCGAGGAGAGTTTGGAGAATTGGATGGAGAGCGAGAGAGTTTGGAGACCAAGGATGGAGAGCGAGAGAGTTTGGAGACCAAGGAGGGAGATCGAGAGAGAATGAAGACTTTGCGGGCAAGGCAAGAGTGCCGTGTGCAAAAGCGGATAACGGGACTCCACTGGACTTCGGACTCTCCCGTGAACCTTGGACCGGGAGAAGAAGTGCCACATCTCGGCAGTGGAGCGGCACACTGGCGTGCCACAAGCATCACGGGAATCAGCGGGACGGCAGCAGTGGGCGGAGCATCGATTGGAAGCGGTACGCGAAGGACAAGTGGGTCAACCAGGAGGCACGGGCTTTGGACCCGGAGTGGAGAGATCCAGCGGGCCATGCGCAAAAGGGAAATAACGGTTCCCGGAGGCCCTATATAAGGCCGCAGAGCGCTGGCAGCTGGATCAGTCGATCACAAGGAGTCAAACTGTCAAGATCACTCAGATACCAAAGTGAACAATCAAACAATCAGATAATCTACAAGGGAGCAACAGCAAGTCGAGTCGCCAGAGAAGCAGCGTCGTGGGAGCCTACGAGGAGCAAGATTGCTACGTCGAGAGGTTCGGGATTGGGATAACAGGAATCTCCGAATTGAGACGCAGGTAGCTGAGGTCCAGAGGGCATCACACGGCTAGGTCAAGGCGGTCGATTAACCTTATCAACAAAGTCCTGGCGTTACGCCTGGAGAGAGTATAACAAGCCAGAAGGGAGAGCGGTCGATCGGTACGGTCTCAAGTGGAATTGTCCAGGAGAGTCCTACAGATTCGACTTGCGAGGTCCCGGAGCGGCGTGCCCGAACCCCAAATATAACAAGCCAGAAGGGAGAGCGGTCGATCGGTACGGTCTCGAGTTGAATTGTCCAGGAGAGCCCTACGGATTCCACTTGCGAGGTCCCGGAGTGGCGTGCCCGAACCCCGAGTACCAAAAGCCACGCGGAAACGTCCCGGACCAAAAGCAAAAGGGTGAGGCTAGGGTGGAACGTTCGTTTACACTAGGCGTGGAAGCGAAGTAAAGCGCGAGGCAGCTTCCTGGCGTTCCGCCTTGACTGTCCACGCAGGCTGAGCGGAAACCCCAGTGGGACCATCCGGGACAGAGCAAGGGACAGGCGGCGGTGTGTTGAAAGGAGCGATCCTGGAGAGCGCAGCTTCTGTTCACCCTAGTCTGAGAACGGTGACGCTTCCCTAAGCCCGTACGGCTGATCCCCCTCGCGAGTCCGAGTCGTTACCAGCAGTCACCAAGTCACGCGTGAGGAGCGAGCAGCGAGCGAGCGTCTTCAGGGAGCTGCGAGGATCTTCAGGGAGCTTCGAGGATCTTCAGGGAGCTACAGGACTGGAGCACCGAGTCATCAAGGCGACAGGTCGTCGAGTCAATCAGGACCGTCGGAAGTACCGAAGGTCACAAGCGACGAGTCAAGGCCAACCAAGCTACCAAGACATTTGTAATAATATACCCGCAATAAACCCAATACGAACCCGTAAATTCTGAGCTTTCTCACTGAGCTACTGGGCGGTCACGTTAATATAAATTTGGTGGGACGAACACACAATATACTGAGCTAGCCGCACGAATCTCGTAGCGAGCAGACCACAAAAATCAGTTCGTTACATATTCTTGATCAGGAACACTAGCCGAGTCGATCTAGCCATGTCCGTCTGTCCGTATGAACTCTGATATTTTGGAAACTATAAGAGCTACAATAGTTCGATTAGGCATGCAGATTCCTGAGATTCCTGCGCAGCGCAAGTTTGTTTCAGCAGAGTGCCACTCTAACGCCCACAAACCGCCCAGAACTGTGGCTCCTACAGTTTTGATGCTAGAATAAAAATTTTAACTGAAATGTATTGTTCTCATCAATACCTATCGATTTAGCTAAAAAAAAGTTAGCCACGCCCACAAACTGCCCACAAACTTCAAAAATCGTAAATATGAACGTGAATATCTCGGAAACTATCAAAGATAGAGAATTGAGATCTTAGATTTAGATTTCGTAGCCTTGTTCGCAGCGCAAGTTTGTTACGCGAATATTCCACGCCCACTCTAACGCCCACAAACCGCCCAAGCCTGTGGCGCCCACAATTTTCATGCTAGATAAAAAATTTTAACTGAATTGTATTGGTCTCGTCAATACCTTTCGATTGATACAAAAAAAAACAGCTTCGGCATCCTGAAATTCACATTGGGTTAATACAGGAAGCAGCCAAACGATACCAAAATACTTACCTGCAGCGAAGCAAATGCGAAGTCCTCTCCGCACCCGCTCTCGAGTCTTGCCAGCGTGGAGCCAGGCTCAGCCGGCTGAGGACCATTGAAAGGCGAAAGAGTGAGACGAGAGGCAAGAGAGGTCGTATGGAGAGAGAAAGGATGAAATATAAAGGAGTGAGGAAATGCGAAAACTTACCTAGAAAGTTGCAAAATCACCATGAGCCATGGAAGGGGGCGCCTCGATAGGCGATCGATTGGCACTAGATGAAAGTGCGATCGATGGGTACACGAAAATGGTAATATCAGCCAAAGGTGGAAATATCGCAACGAACAGGAGGCAACGCCGCACCGTCGGTATCGATATGCGAATAAACATCGATCACGCACGAATGGTGTGACCAGGCGGAGGAACCAATAAAAGGAGTAGAACGCAGCAATGAGCAGCGAGCTGGGGATCGATAGCCCACGAGTATCGATGTCCCAGTGGGGTTATGGAAAATAACGGCGCGGGAGATTCAAGTTGCTACGAGGAGGACGACCAGCGCTGTAGAAACTCAAAGGAGTTAAGAGCGTCGTGGGAGCATCGAGGGAGCAACGAGGCAGCGCCGCGGGAATCACAAGGACTCGAAGGCTAGGATAAGCAAGGAAACGCCGGAGAGTAGGAACAAGTTTTAAATGTTTCCCGAAGTAAGGGAAGAATGTGAGGAGTTAAATAACTCCCCACCAATAAAAGCAGCAGCAGATGGCCGGCCGCTTACCAGATACGCGGCGAATTCGCGTAGTAACGGCGCGGCGAGGAGAGTTTGGAGAATTGGATGGAGAGCGAGAGAGTTTGGAGACCAAGGATGGAGAGCGAGAGAGTTTGGAGACCAAGGAGGGAGATCGAGAGAGAATGAAGCGGATAACGGGACTCCACTGGACTTTGGACTCTCCCGTGAACCTTGGACCGGGAGAAGAAGTGCCACATCTCGGCAGTGGAGCGGCACACTGGCGTGCCACAAGCATCACGGGAATCAGCGGGACGGCAGCAGTGGGCGGAGCATCGATTGGAAGCGGTACGCGAAGGACAAGTGGGTCAACCAGGAGGCACGGGCTTTGGACCCGGAGTGGAGAGATCCAGCGGGCCATGCGCAAAAGGGAAATAACGGTTCCCGGAGGCCCTATATAAGGCCGCAGAGCGCTGGCAGCTGGATCAGTCGATCACAAGGAGTCAAACTGTCAAGATCACTCAGATACCAAAGTGAACAATCAAACAATCAGATAATCTACAAGGGAGCAACAGCAAGTCGAGTCGCCAGAGAAGCAGCGTCGTGGGAGCCTACGAGGAGCAAGATTGCTACGTCGAGAGGTTCGGGATTGGGATAACAGGAATCTCCGAATTGAGACGCAGGTAGCTGAGGTCCAGAGGGCATCACACGGCTAGGTCAAGGCGGTCGATTAACCTTATCAACAAAGTCCTGGCGTTACGCCTGGAGAGAGTATAACAAGCCAGAAGGGAGAGCGGTCGATCGGTACGGTCTCAAGTGGAATTGTCCAGGAGAGTCCTACAGATTCGACTTGCGAGGTCCCGGAGCGGCGTGCCCGAACCCCAAATATAACAAGCCAGAAGGGAGAGCGGTCGATCGGTACGGTCTCGAGTTGAATTGTCCAGGAGAGCCCTACGGATTCCACTTGCGAGGTCCCGGAGTGGCGTGCCCGAACCCCGAGTACCAAAAGCCACGCGGAAACGTCCCGGACCAAAAGCAAAAGGGTGAGGCTAGGGTGGAACGTTCGTTTACACTAGGCGTGGAAGCGAAGTAAAGCGCGAGGCAGCTTCCTGGCGTTCCGCCTTGACTGTCCACGCAGGCTGAGCGGAAACCCCAGTGGGACCATCCGGGACAGAGCAAGGGACAGGCGGCGGTGTGTTGAAAGGAGCGATCCTGGAGAGCGCAGCTTCTGTTCACCCTAGTCTGAGAACGGTGACGCTTCCCTAAGCCCGTACGGCTGATCCCCCTCGCGAGTCCGAGTCGTTACCAGCAGTCACCAAGTCACGCGTGAGGAGCGAGCAGCGAGCGAGCGTCTTCAGGGAGCTGCGAGGATCTTCAGGGAGCTTCGAGGATCTTCAGGGAGCTACAGGACTGGAGCACCGAGTCATCAAGGCGACAGGTCGTCGAGTCAATCAGGACCGTCGGAAGTACCGAAGGTCACAAGCGACGAGTCAATGCCAACCAAGCTACCAAGACATTTGTAATAATATACCCGCAATAAACCCAATACGAACCCGTAAATTCTGAGCTTTCTCACTGAGCTACTGGGCGGTCACGTTAATATAAATTTGGTGGGACGAACACACAATATACTGAGCTAGCCGCACGAATCTCGTAGCGAGCAGACCACAAAAATCAGTTCGTTACATATTCTTGATCAGGAACACTAGCCGAGTCGATCTAGCCATGTCCGTCTGTCCGTATGAACTCTGATATCTCGGAAACTATAAGAGCTACAATAGTTCGATTAGGCATGCAGATTCCTGAGATTCCTGCGCAGCGCAAGTTTGTTTCAGCAGAGTGCCACTCTAACGCCCACAAACCGCCCAAAACTGTGGCTCCTACAGTTTTGATGCTAGAATAAAAATTTTAACTGAAATGTATTGTTCTCATCAATACCTATCGATTTAGCTAAAAAAAGTTAGCCACGCCCACAAACTGCCCACAAACTTCAAAAATCGTAAATATGAACGTGAATATCTCGGAAACTATCAAAGATAGAGAATTGAGATCTTAGATTTAGATTTCGTAGCCTTGTTCGCAGCGCAAGTTTGTTACGCGAATATTCCACGCCCACTCTAACGCCCACAAACCGCCCAAGCCTGTGGCGCCTACAATTTTCATGCTAGATAAAAAATTTTAACTGAATTGTATTGGTCTCGTCAATACCTTTCGATTGATACAAAAAAAAAGAGCTTCGGCATCCTGAAATTCACATTGGGTTAATACAGGAAGCAGCCAAACGATACCAAAATACTCACCTGCAGCGAAGCAAATGCGAAGTCCTCTCCGCACCCGCTCTCGAGTCTTGCCAGCGTGGAGCCAGGCTCAGCCGGCTGAGGACCATTGAAGGGCGAAAGAGTGAGACGAGAGGCGAGAGAGGTCGTATGGAGAGAGAAGGGATGACATATAAAGGAGTGAGGAAATGCGAAAACTTATCTAGAAAGTTGCAAAATCACCATGAGCCATGGAAGGGGGCGCCTCGATAGGCGATCGATTGGCACTAGATGAAAGTGCGATCGAGGGGTACACGAAAATGGTAATATCGGCCAAAGGTGGAAATATCGCAACGAACAGGTGGCAACGCCGCACCGTCGGTATCGATATGCGAATAAACATCGATCACGCACGAATGGTGTGACCAGGCGGAGGAACCAATAAAAGGAGTAGAACGCAGCAATGAGCAGCGAGCTGGGGATCGATAGCCCACGAGTATCGATGTCCCAGTGGGGTTATGGAAAATAACGGCGCGGGAGATTCAAGTTGCCACGAGGAGGACGACCAGCGCTGTAGAAACTCAACGGAGTTAAGAGCGTCGTGGGAGCATCGAGGGAGCAACGAGGCAGCGCCGCGGGAATCACAAGGACTCGAAGGCTAGGATAAGCAAGGAAACGCCGGAGAGTAGGAACAAGTTTTAAATGTTTCCCGAGGTAAGGGAAGAATGTGAGGAGTTAAATAACTCCCCACCAATAAAAGCAGCAGCAGATGGCCGGCCGCTTACCAGATACGCGGCGAATTCGCGTAGTAACGGCGCGGCGAGGAGAGTTTGGAGAATTGGATGGAGAGCGAGAGAGTTTGGAGACCAAGGATGGAGAGCGAGAGAGTTTGGAGACCAAGGAGGGAGATCGAGAGAGAATGGAGACTTCGCGGGCAAGGCAAGAGTGCCGTGTGCAAAAGCGGATAACGGGACTCCACTGGACTTTGGACTCTCCCGTGAACCTTGGACCGGGAGAAGAAGTGCCACATCTCGGCAGTGGAGCGGCACACTGGCGTGCCACAAGCATCACGGGAATCAGCGGTACGCGAAGGACAAGTGGGTCAACCAGGAGGCACGGGCTTTGGACCCGGAGTGGAGAGATCCAGCGGGCCATGCGCAAAAGGGAAACAACGGTTCCCGGAGGCCCTATATAAGGCCGCAGAGCGCTGGCAGCTGGATCAGTCGATCACAAGGAGTCAAACTGTCAAGATCACTCAGATACCAAAGTGAACAATCAAACAATCAGATAATCTACAAGGGAGCAACAGCAGGTCGAGTCGCCAGAGGCGAGGAGCAAGATTGCTACGTCGAGAGGTTCGGGATTGGGATAACAGGAATCTCCGAATTGAGACGCAGGTAGCTGAGGTCCAGAGGGCATCGCACGGCTAGGTCAAGGCGGTCGATTAACCTTATCAACAAAGTCCTGGCGTTACGCCTGGAGAGAGTATAACAAGCCAGAAGGGAGAGCGGTCGATCGGTACGGTCTCGAGTGGAATTGTCCAGGAGAGTCCTACAGATTCGACTTGCGAGGTCCCGGAGCGGCGTCCCCGATTCCCAAATATAACAAGCCAGAAGGGAGAGCGGTCGATCGGTACGGTCTCGAGTGGAATTGTCCAGGAGAGCCCTACGGATTCCACTTGCGAGGTCCCGGAGCGGCGTGCCCCAACCCCGAGTACCAAAAGCCACACGGAAACGTCCCGGACCAAAAGCAAAAGGGTGAGGCTAGGGTGGAACGTTGGTTTACACTAGGCGTGGAAGCGAAGTAAAGCGCGAGGCAGCTTCCTGGCGTTCCGCCTTGACTGTTCGCGCAGGCTGAGCGGAAACCCCAGTCCGAGTCGTTACCAGCAGTCACCAAGTCACGCGTGAGGAGCGAGCAGCGAGCGAGCGTCTTCAGGGAGCTGCGAGGATCTTCAGGGAGCTGCGAGGATCTTCAGGGAGCTACAGGACTGGAGCACCGAGTCATCAAGGCGACCGGTCGTCGAGTCAATCAGGACCGTCGGAAGTACCGAAGGTCACAAGCGACGAGTCAAGGCCAACCAAGCTACCAAGACATTTGTAATAATATACCCGCAATAAACCCAATACGAACCCGTAAATTCTGTGCTTTCTCATTGAGCTACTGGACGGTCACGTTAATATAAATTTGGTGGGACGAACACACAATATACTGAGCTAGCCGCACGAATCTCGTAGCGAGCAGACCACAAAAATCAGTTCGTTACATATTCTTGATCAGCAACACTAGCCGAGTCGATCTAGCCATGTCCGCCTGTCCGTATGAACTCTGATATCTCGGAAACTATAAGAGCTACAATAGTTCGATTAGGCATGCAGATTCCTGAGATTCCTGCGCAGCGCAAGTTTGTTTCAGCAGAGTGCCACTCTAACGCCCACAAACCGCCCAAAACTGTGGCTCCTACAGTTTTGATGCTAGAATAAAAATTTTAACTGAAATGTATTGTTCTCATCAATACCTATCGATTTAGCTAAAAAAAGTTAGCCACGCCCACTCTAACGCCCACAAACTGCCCACAAACTTCAAAAATCGTAAATATGAACGTGAATATCTCGGAAACTATCAATGATAGAGAATTGAGATCTTAGATTTAGATTTCGTAGCCTTGTTCGCAGCGCAAGTTTGTTACGCGAATATTCCACGCCGACTCTAACGCCCACAAACCGCCCAAGCCTGTGGCGCCCACAATTTTCATGCTAGATAAAAAATTTTAACTGAATTGTATTGGTCTCGTCAATACCTTTCGATTGATACAAAAAAAATTTGCCACGCCCACTCTAGCGCCCATAACGCTTAAATCTGTCTACCGCCGGTAGGTGCCGCGTTTTAATATCGCTTTGCTGCTTGCATATCTCCATTTCCTTTTGGTCCATTTAGCTGAGTAACGGGTATCTGATAGTCGAGGTACTCGAGTATAGCGTTCTTCTGTGTTTTCTTTTATTTTGCACAATATTTGCTTTAAACAAGAGTTCTTATTGTAATTTAACAAAAAAAAAATAAATTAAGTTTAAAACTTATTGGAAACGGCGACTCGCCTTTATTTTAAATCAATAATTTTCTTGAATTTATCGTTTGCCATTTGTGGAAATAATGACACATTTTTCCTAAATTTATGGTAAGTAACCTTAAAATTAAGGAAAATTTTCTTAAAATAAGAAAAAAATTATTTATAATGTAAGGATACCTTTTTTTACATTTGAGGAATTTGGTTGGTTTTGTATACCAATTTTGGATTTTAAATGGATAAAAACGTTTCTAATATTAATGGAAATTATTACATGGGAATATAGTCTATACATTTTTATATTTACCTGTATTTATGTGAGATCTATTTTATTTCTTTTTATAAACATATAAATAACAAATGGAAAAATCCTTACCTCAGACAACCCCGGCATGAACTCGAACCCGTAACTGCTCACACCATAGCCAGACGTCTTAACCATTCGGCCACGCGTGCTTATTGTCATACAATGACTAAAGAGGGCTATGGTGCTTATGGTCCAGCTTTACGCATACCAATAACGTTTATTCTAATCTAAACTCTTTTAACAACCGTTTAAACAATTTGGTAAATAGAAAAGTGAAACTAATTAGAATAAAAATTTGCCACGCCCACTCTAACGCCCATATCGCTTAAATCTGTCTTCCGCCGGTAGGTGGCGCGCTTTAATATCGCTTTGCTGCTTGCATATCTCCATTTCCTTTTGGTCCCTTTAGCTGAGTAACGGGTATCTGATAGTCGAGGTACTCGACTATAGCGTTCTTCCTTGTTTTCTTTTATTTTGCACAATATTTGCTTTAAACAAGAGTTCTTATTGTAATTTAACAAAAAAAGCATAAATTAAGTTTAAAACTTATTGGAAAATGGTCAAAATAAATCAAATAAAGTTCGATAATTATTCAATACTCGATATTTAGTGTATGCACCCAAAAAAAAATCGACCTTAATTCAAGAAATTCGCCGTTAAATCAAGAATATCGCCTATGATTTTCATCCAACGGCGACTCGCCTTTATTTTAAATCAATAATTTTCTTGAATTTATCGTTTGCCATTTGTGGAAATAATGACACATTTTTCCTAAATTTATGGTAAGTAACCTTAAAATTAAGGAAAATTTTCTAAAAAAAAAAAAAAATTTTATAATGTAAGATTACCTTTTTTTACATTTGAGGAATTTGGTTGGTTTTGAATACCAATTTTGGATTTTAAATGGACAAAAATGTTTCTAATATTAATGGCAATTATTACATGGGAATATAGTCTATACATTTTTATATTTACCTGTATGTATGTAAGATTTATTTTATATAAATACTTTTTATAAACATATAAATAACAAATGGAAAAATCCTTACCTCAGACAACCCCAGCATGAACTCGAACCCGTAACTGCTCACACCATAGCCAGACGTCTTAACCATTCGGCCACGCGTGCTTATTGTCATACAATGACTAAAGAGGGCTATGGTGCTTTTGGTCCAGCTTTACGCATACCAATAACGTTTATTCTAATCTAAACTCTTTTAACAACCGTTTAAACAATTTGGTAAATAGAAAAGTGAAACTAATTAGAATAAAAATTAAATAAATTAAAAAAACAGAAAAATAAATAAACAAAGGGTACACTTGCCGTGGCGTGGGCTCGAACCAGGTACTTTTGTACGATTGTTTATTGACCGGACGTCTTTACCAACTAGACCACCATCAAAAGGAATAAAAAAAATTCACTTTCCCTTAAAATATGGGTATTTCTTAACTAAATTTAAGTAAGAATTTACCATTACTTCAAGAAAAAAAAATGAAGAAAAATTCGCCATTAGTTAAAGAAAAAATTTCGATTCTCCCTCTTCTTCTTTACAAAAAAAAAAGAATATGGCGAAATTCCGAAAATATTAGAAACTTTCTCTATAATCAAGAAAATATTTCTTAATTCAAGAAAATATTTCTTAATTCAATGGCGTTTTAAAATCACGGGCGATTTTCTAATATTTATGGTGATTTTTTTTTTTTGAGTGTGTATCCAGCCCTGGTCATTTTTCGGTAATTTTTTCGAAAAAAGGAAATTGCTTTAATTTCTGTGACACCTACGGTTTTGATGGGTTGGTTTCCAAACAAACCGTCCCCAAATCCGTCGCCGGTTTCTGTGACACCCCATGTCCATTTATATGCTGATGATGTTCAGATGTATGTTAGTCGGCCTTTAAATAGAATTAGTGAGTGTTTAGATATTAGTAGAAAATGAATGGGCAAAAAACCATCCATTAAAATCAAAGTGCTTGATCATTTTTAAAAATAAATTATGCAATAATGAACTATTCCCTCTGATGATTAACAAAACACAAATTGAGTACGTGGATACCGCCAACAATCTGGGTATCACATTTAATAGAACCTTGAACTGGAATGACCACGTAAACAAAGATCTAGGCAAAACATATGGTCTAATAAGATCCTTGTCACTAGTTAAATGTTCCTTACCTATTAATGTGAAGACGCATTGCGATGTCTTGTCTAATACCATCACTTTTCTATGGTCTAGAGATCTATGCAAATTGTGATGTATTAAGCCAACATAAGCTGAAAATAGCATATAATAGTATTGCGCGTTTTATATTTAATTTGAATAGATCTGACCATGTAATCAAATTTGCTTACAAAATATTTGGTCAAAGCTTGGCAGATTATATGAAAAGTAGAACAAAAATTTTTTTACACAAACCTATATACAATTACAATTCTTCAGATCTACAAGAACAAAGAATATTATTTGCATCCGACACAGGTTTCTGCTCTCAAATAGACAATTTTTTATAAATGCGATTATAACGTGGTATGTGGTGGTACGTATTTAAGACAAAACTTCTCTCACACCTAAAAAGCAGTTCTAGTCTGCTATATGGTATATTATCCTATATTAACGTTGCGACTTAACCTCAAAGCCTTTTCCTCAGTTTTTTATACCCTTGCAGAGGGTATATATTGATTTCAGTCAGAAGCTTGCAACGCAGTGAAGGAGACGTTTCCGACCCCATAAAGTATATATATTCTTGATCAGCATGACTAGACGAGTCGATCTAGCCATGTCCGCCTGTCCGTCTGTCCGTCCGTTTCTACGCAAACTAGTCTCTCAGTTTTAAAGCTATCGAAAACTTTCCCAAAAGTCTTATAACTTTTGCAGTTAAAATATAAATGGGAACCAGCCGGATCGGACAACTATATTTTATAGCTCCCATAGGAATAATCGGAAAAAAAAAATTTTAAAAACAAGAAAGAACGTATAGTCGAGTACCTCGACTATCAGATACCCGTTACTCAACTAAAGGGACCAAAGGAAAATGGAGATATGCAAGCAGCAAAGCGAGATTGAAATGCGCCACCTACCGGCGTTAGACAGATTTACGCGATGTGGGCGTAAGAGTGGGCGTGGCAAAGTTATTTTTTTGGATCAATCGATAGGTATTGACAACTCCAATACATTTCAGTTAAAGTTTTGTATCTAGCATGAAAATTGTGGGCGCCACAGGCTTCGGCGGCTTGTGGACGTTAGAGTGGGCGTGGCATATTCGCGTACCAAACTTGCGCTGCGCTCAAGCCTACGGAATCTAAATCTGAAATCCCATTTTTCTATCTTTGATATTTTCCGAGATATCCGCGTTCATACTTACGATTTTTTTAAGTTTGTGGGCGGTTTGTGGGCGTTAAAGTGGGCGTGGCAAACTTTTTTTGGGTCAATCTATAGGTATTTATGAGAACAATACATTTCAGTTAAATTTTTTATTCTAGTATCAAAACTGTAGGAGCCAGAGTTTTGGGCGGTTTGTGGGCGTTAGAGTGGGAGTGGCACTCTGCTGAAACAAACTTGCGCTGCGCAGGAATTTTAGGAATCTGCATGCCTAATCCCAGTATTGTAGCTCTTATAGTTTCCGAGATCTCAGCGTTCATACGGACAAACGGACATGGCTAGATCGACTCGGCTAGTCATCCTGATCAAGAATATATATTCTTTATGGGGTCGGAAACGCTTTCTTCTGCCTGTGACACACTTTCCGACGAATCTAGTATACCCTTTTACTCTACGAGGAACGGGTATAATAATATCCCTGGTGTTTTTTAACACATAACCTCCTAAGCTTGGAAATAGCATTTTTTAATTAGTTTTGAGTTTCGAATTAAATTTTATCGAAATCGGACGACTATATCATATAGCTGCCATAGGAACCATCGGAAAATTGGTGGGAAAATAATATGAAACAAATTATAGCTTCGGTGTTTTCTGACATATTATCTTATACTATTGGGAATATCAGTTTTTGTATTTTTAAATTTAATAATTTTAACAGCATGGGTATACAAACTTCGGCTTCGGCTTAAGTTCCTTTAATTTAAATTTAATTTTTTTTGTCATTCTAAATTTTCAATAATTAATATAACAAAGCATGCCATTAGATTCATGATCCAATTTTGACCAAACTCAAATTTGTTTATCAGTTGTGTCTAGTTATAAGTTTTAGAACTTGTTGCGTTAGGAAGCCTAAAACAATAAATAATAATAATAATATTAATACTTCAAATTTCTTTTTGGCTTTTCCCTACCCCTATCTTCTTGTTGCGGATTGGTTTTGGATTACAGATTTGAACTTTGTCTAATATATTTTTAAAGTCCTTGTAAGACCTTGCGTAGCTAGTGTTAATATCTTTGTTGGTGATAAAATTTTTTTTGGCAGGCAGCTCGTGTGCAAAGACTTTAATAAATTTCCTTGTTGTTTGGAATGGTATCCTATGTTCAGGCGGAAGCTCAGCCTCCATGTGGTACACGATTGGGATTGGTGTGCATTTAATGAGGCCTAGCACTTTTCTGAGGTTTAGGTTTGTATGAGTTTTGATTTTATAAATGGCTGTTTTTGATAATTTGCATAGTTTACTTCTGACAAACGCTTTGTGAAGACGAATAGCTTTACTGGGTGTTGGGGCGGTGCGGCTTGATCGATGGAAATAGTTGAAGCCCCAAGACTGAATGGTACCCAAAAAACACGGGAGTACTTTTGGGGTTTTTTCGCGACGAGCGTAGGTGTTTATTAGTACACTTTGAAACATGAACTGCCTAAGCCTAACTTAACTTAAGCGCTCCAGAGCAGAGCGGAGACTTAGGGGAGAGATGGAGAGGGAGAGCGGACGGCAGTGCGAGCGCGTGAGATGTAGACATCTGGATAAAACTGCCGCTCGACACTGCCTCCTGAAATTAAACGCCCTTTTGACGTGAACATTCTCCCCCCCCTTGCGAGGACACCCGTAGCAAGAACCTCAGGATAGTAGGCTCAGGAATACGTTGGAAGTGTAGATCGGTCGTCGGTATGTAGGAGCGTGTGGTGGTCCTTTCCACACTTGTGGCAGTGATGACCACTACGGCAGGAGTCCTTGGTATGATTGTGAGCCAAGCAATTGGAGCAGTACTTCTGGATATGTACTTCCTGGAGCCGATTCTGGGGGCTTAGCCGTAGAAAGTGGTGGCACTTCCGTAGAGGATGGATCTTTTGGCAGACTCGGCATTGGTAGGATTTAATACCTCGAGTACGTCTGCCATCCAAGGATGGGTATGGAACCCAATACTCGGATGGAGTATTCTTAGGAGGGACTTTTTGTACGGAAACTTGCGCTGAATAGGACGAAATGATGTGTGGAACTGAGGCGGTTACTGGCCTTGGAGGGTCGGATGGAATCGTCGGAGTAGTAGGGCCGCTGTTTCGATGCAGCAATGTGTGATGCCGATCTTGGCAAGTGAGACAGTTGTGAGCGCTTGTGCAATCCCGGAATTGATGGCTACTTGCAAAGCAATTGGAGCACAACTGCTTCCTTTGAATATAGGCTAGGCGATCGTCTACCGTCATCTGTAGGAAGCGTGGACATATACGCACGGGGTGGTTCTTCTTGGAACACAGATCGCAGCCCTTGGGTATCGGAACTAACCTTGTGTTGAAGGAATTTATTTTTGGAAATTCTGCCACTCGATTTGTGTCTTTGGACTGGACGTGGTGGAAATTGGCAGATCGGAAGCTATCGACGGCCTCAAGAGTTCGATGGCGCTCTGTCAAATATGAATCAAGCTCAAGCCACGTAGGAATTTCGGCTTTATTTTGGATGGATTGCTCCCATAATGAGAGAGTGAGCTTTGGTAGTTTTGTCGAGCACATATAAACCAGGATAGGGTCCCAATTCTCAATATTAACACCGGAAAATTTTAAGGAAGTTAAGCAACCTTGAAAAGTGCGTTGAAGTTCCTTTAAGGCTGCTCCCGACTCCTGTGCTATGGATTGCACATTGAAAAGTGTTTTCAGGTGACTGTTAACCTGCAATCGCTTATTTTCGAAACGCTCAGTTAGGTTATTCCAGGCTGAGCGAAAGCCATCATTGGTGAGTGGGGATCTTGAAACTATGGAATGAGCTTCGCCATTTGTTTTTGAATTTAAGTGGAATAATTTTTCAACGGGCGTTAGACTCGGATTGTCTATGTATATTGCCGTGAAAAGGTCCCGGAAAGTCGGCCAGCGAAGATAGTCGCCAGAGAAAACCTCTGTGTCGATAGGAGGGAGCCGACAGCCATAAGACGTGGAATTTCGGGACGGAGTTACTGGAGCTTGAGGTATTTGGGAGGAGCCTTTTTGGATTTGTTCCATCAACTGCGCGGCAAATATTTCGTAAGTGGAGTACGTTTGGTAATACGTGGACTTTAGTATGGATTTTGTGTCTGCGGCGCTCTCGCCGGCAGATATAATGCTGTCGGAGCATATGTCGTATGCTGCCTTTACCGTTTGCCACAAGGAATTGAGGTGATCGCGACGGATGTTACAGGCGGATAACGTTGGTGTAGGAGCACCTGGAGCGTTCACAGTGGCCTCAAAGTGGATCAGACAGTCAGCTGTGGCCATAAATCGGGTTAAAGCGGATTTTACTGATGTTGCCATGACGTTAAATAATTTAGAATTTTAATTCAGATGTAAGGAAACGGATTGGAATCAAATTGGAATTTAGGAACCAATTTAGATTGTAAATATATATATATGTCGGATAGGCAATAAATATTTATTATATCGGATGGTCGGACTTATGTAAGGAATTACGGACTTTAATATTGTTTGTTTGAAAGGAACACTTTTTGTGAGCTATTGACCCACTGTGCTCTGGCGATATACGTATGTATGCACACTGTACATATGTACATATGTGGGGTGCGAGTAGCGGAATAACGTTGCGGGAATTGGAAAGACTTCGCTTATGTTTGTATGTCGGTGCGTTTGTTTGTCACCTGCACAACTAAATTGCAAACGATTTGCTGGAGTAAATTTGTGGATATTGTCACTTTGTTTTTAATTTTAGAAATAGTTTAGCCGTATTTGTAGGTCGAGAAAAGTAGTTGGAGTGGACTGTATTAGAAAAAAGTAGTTCGAGTGGACTGTATTAGATTGTTTTTGTAAATATACACATGCAGCTGGAACACAGTATAAAATAAAGAGTGCAAATCTTAAGGACAATCTTTATGATCGGGAATTTTTTACTGTGGCTGAGTTATATTTTACACACAATTAAAATTGAAAATATATTTGAGAAATATTTTTGTTGAATAGTAGCACTGAAATATCTTCTGGAATTGTTTCAAGTGTACAATTGTGGGCAAAGGAAACTGGAATAATGTCGGGCACAAGTATCGGAATCGAAATACATATATTAAATGCCGTTGCGTCGGATTAATCACTTTTGGATTTAGACAATATATCATACAGAAAGTTAGTCGAAATAGGGTTCGAAAAACTGGCGTATGACCGGCAATTATAGTAAGTGGAACTTATCTGGAGCGGTTCAAGCCTGCTGGGACAAAATCAAAGAAAACTCCAGGAGAGGAAAATCCAAAGATTTTGAAATCCGGCTTCGACTGGACCAAAATGTTGGGGCGGTGCGGCTTGATCGATGGAAATAGTTGAAGCCCCAAGACTGAATGGTACCCAAAAAACACGGGAGTACTTTTGGGGTTTTTTCGCGACGAGCGTAGGTGTTTATTAGTACACTTTGAAACATGAACTGCCTAAGCCTAACTTAACTTAAGCGCTCCAGAGCAGAGCGGAGACTTAGGGGAGAGATGGAGAGGGAGAGCGGACGGCAGTGCGAGCGCGCGAGATGTAGACATCTGGATAAAACTGCCGCTCGACACTGCCTCCTGAAATTAAACGCCCTTTTGACGTGAACACTGGGTTTTATCCCAAAGGTGCAACCACTAAGCAGCTTTAAGAAGGAGCATCTTTTGTTTGCCGAAGAGATCGCCAGTTCAATATGTGAACAAGGTGAGTTGTTGGCAGCTATGATTCTGCCAAGATATTTGATTTGGTCTACGTCTTTAATGACTATATTATTGTGTATGAAGGGGATGTCTGCGCAAGTTTAAGTGTATTTCACTGGACTTGGGTGGATTGAAAGACAGGTTTAGGTCCCTACATTCAATTTCAAACTCCGAGATTTTCTTAAAGAGTATTTCTTTTGCTCCCATAAAAAATTTTTCGAAGCAAAAAAGTCAGCTCACAGTTTTTGTGTTTTAAGGCGTGCAGGTTTGCTGTATATAGGTTGAACAAGGTTGGGCTGAGGCAGCTGCCTTGGAAGACCCCTCCGTTCATCTCCAGACGACAAATCCCTTTGACTAAGACTCGCCTTGAAGAAAATCAATAACACATGCAACTTGGTGAAAGTTGAAACCGAGATTTTGAAGTTTGCTTTCTAGTAATCCTATATCAATACAGTCGAAAGCCTTTTGGAGGTCAATGCAGGCTGCCACCAACTGGATTCCTTCAGCCTTTAGGGCTTGAGCTTTGTTTATTAGATCATTTATATAGATTGATATGGACCTTAATTTTCGGAAAGCATAAGATCAGCTGGGTAGAAGATTGTGTTTTTGAGATCAAATTTGAGTTTAATGAGCCCTTCTAATACTTTGAATAGAACGCTTAGTAAGCGGGTTGGTCTGTAGTTGGCTAGATTGGTTAAGTCTGTATTTCTTTTGGGAACTGGAACTACCTTTATTTCTCCCCAGCTTTCTGGAATTTGGCCGGGCAGCCATGTAGAGTTAATGAGTCTGAATATTTCCGTTTTTGTGTTATCCAGACCTCTGGCTGAGTCTGGTTTTCTAGAAGCTAAAAAATATACAAAATCTGCGGCTTCGAAGGAGTTTCTAATTTGGAGCAACGGTACATCCGGTTCCCTGGTTGGACGCATTGTCACTGCTCTGGTGGACGGAGTGTTTTGGATGTTTTGTAGAAATTGTTCGTTCTCTTCTTCGGACCATGAGTTACCTGTTCTTTTGATTTTAAAAGATTTTTATGTTCTTTCAACAACATGGACTTTCTGAAACTTTCTCAACAAAGGCCTTTAAGTTGGGTGTAGCTTTGGAATATTTTTTCAGCAGCAAGTGTTTTGTGAGTGTCTTCGAACTTTTTGGTAAGGTAAAATTTCTCCCTGGCAGCGTTTCGGAGCCGAAATAATTTGTTCACTTCTGGGCTTGTAGTTGTTTCTTTCTGCAATTTTTACTGTACTGACAATAAATTCTAGTGATTGGTTGATGGTGTCTAAGCTAGTAAAATTAGCCTTTTCGAAGGCAGTGGTCAATTTGTTTTGGAGAATTTTGTGTGAGATTGTGTTCGTACTTATATTGTTAATAACAATTTCAATCGGGAAATGGTTGCTGTTAGGTCCCTCGTGTTACAGAATTTAAGATAAATAACTGAGAATTGTGCAGGGCTAAGTGAGAAGGTTAGGGAACCGTCGTTGAGACATACAAACCCTGTGTCTAGAGCTGTTCGTGCTACTGCATGTCCTTTTTGGTCGTTATTGATTTCGAGTTAAAGTCCCCCCAATTACGCTTGGGTTAGCTAGAGATGATGCGTAGCTGAATAGATTTCAAATGTACTGTTTTAAGTTTTGAACTGTGGTGGACACTATACACTAAAACTGAACTCCTATATTTTCTATGAGATCTACTGATTTTAGTATTCTGAACTCTATATTGCATGTGATATAAACTCCAACACCTCCATATTCGTCCTCCCTAGGCTTTTCAAAGAAATGATAATCTGGGATACTACAGTCGCTATTATCTTTGACCCATATTTCTGAAAGGACCGATATGTCGATATCGCTGTTTACCATGTTTTAAATGTTTATCTGTAAGATTTTCATTGTGATAGTATCGGTTGAGAGAGAGGTTCAATGGTTCTCTAAATCTGCTGTGCATCTAGATCTGCGTTTCTTTGGTTACTGTAATCCCTAATCTCAACTAGAAAATTAAGTATTAAGTTTGTTGCTGAGTTGTTATTGTTGTCTGTAATAAATTCAGTTATTTTCTTCCCTAAAACATTTAAACTGTTCAAGGCTAAGATGGCATGAGCTTCTGAAGGACTATTTGGATTTGGGGCTCTCTTTGCTATCTTGGCATAGAAGTTAATGGAGTGGATTGATTTAGCTGATTCAACCGAGTTGTTTAGAGTGCTGTTAGCGTGCTGACTTGCCCAAGACGGGGAAGGGAAGGAATGTTGGTCAATCATTGGCGCATCCCTGGTAAACAGGATAGGATACTTCTTACGTACCTCTTGAATGGTTAGATTTTCTAAGGACTTTGTTTTTTGTATGGCGTATGCTTTTTTTCTGCAGGACATACCTGAGAGGTAGCCAAGTGGCCTGGTTTACAATTAGCGCATTCCACCTTGGTACATACCACTTCCTCGTTGAGCTCTAGCCCGCATTTGAAACACCTTTTTTTCCCTTACAGTGTTTTGGAGTGTGACCAAATCCGAAGTATCTGTAACATTGCGTAAAGTACACATACGGATCAACATCGACCTTGGTTTGGAGTTGATGCCCTTTGAAGTCTATGATAACTCTACCTGTCGCAAAAAGTTCTGTTTTGTTATTTTTGTTTTTCTTCATGATTCTATTAATGTCAATAATGGGGATGTCTGATTTTAAATTCTCTAAGATTTATTTTTTTGATACCAGCCTTGCTAGTGAAGTGTTTAAAGATTTTCGGGATGTAGCTTTCTGTTAGATCTTTGTTGTTAGCCTACTCATTCGCCCTATCCGCCGAGCTACACGTGACCTTCCATCTCCCATAGCCATTTCTAACGACTACCTCTATTTTTTTTGTTTATGCAGACAATAAATGGACCTTTGTCGTCGCAGTCATATTTATTTTGTATATCACTTACAGTTTGTTTGTTAGATTTCACCTGAATATTTTCCTTGGCTGGCAGCTTGACCGTTGCCTTTTTCCTTGTCAGTTGCTTGGGCTTGTACCTTCCTTCTAGTAGACATTACAGACCACTCATTGAGTGGAAACAATTTGGTGCGTCGCTGTTTCCACGAATTATAAATATTTCCTGGAATCGGCAAGAAAAAACAAAGAAAATGGCGGTAAAACTAGCCTACGATGGCTCCAGAAATCCCAACGTTCCAGGCATTCGCACGTTGCTTCCAAGTAAAATGTGTTCTTCTTAGAATCCCCGACTTTCCAGGAATTGGTCAAAAAAATTGGGGGCGAACTAACTCCTAACGGTTTGATATGTCCCAACGTTCTAGGAATTGGCACGATGAATTGGAGAGAAGCGACTGCTTCTTGGAAATCCCGACGTTCCCGGAATTCACACAAAAATGTTGGAGGCAAACTAGCTCCGAATGGCTCAAGAAGTCCCAAGGCTCCAGGAATTGATACGGCGCTTCTAGGAAAAAAAACAGTTTCTTGGAATTCCCAATGTTCTAAGTGTGGCTAAGTATGGAGATATGCTTATTTAGATATGCCCATAGGCCTGCATTAAAAACACTGTCAAGCAGTGTAATTTATATTACAGGACTCTGAAGCTTGTCGTTGGATTACTCCTAGTTCTCGTAGTTAGTTAATTAGTCAATTGTACATACCAAAAACAATTCTTGAACAACGTAAGCTATCAGTGGCGAATTAATTTTAATTAATGACAGACAAAAATGAATCGCCAGAAGTCACACGGAGCCAAATCAGGCGAATACGGTGGTTGCGGAACGAGTGAAGTGTGGGACGGTGCACTATCGTGATAAAAAAACCAAGAGTTTTTGACCAAGAGTTGTTTTTTTAGACGAATTCACACAAATAATATTCCTTATTAACAGTTTGGTCGGGTGAAAGAAATTAATAGTGCACGCCACCACGAAAATCGAAAAAGTCATGACCTTTTTTTTTGAACGACTTTGAGGTGACAGAAACTGTCTCGCCTCGCCTTTAGTACAATATCCGCTAGATAGGTCGGTTGTTTCAGGGTCGTAAGCATAAATTGAAGTCTAATCTTCCGTAATCATGCACTTGAACTTGTCTCGAAAGTCAGAAAGCATTGTTTCACACATATCAACGCGCCAACTTTTTTGGAAGAAATATAGCGCTTTTGATTGAAAAATCGATAAATCCACTCTTGGCTAACAGTCCTGCCAACTCAAGAAAAAAAGAACTATCATGAAACTTTAGGGCCGTGAAGTTTAAGTTGAAAATTTTTACTTTTTGCCCCCAGTAGTACATATATTATAATTATATATATATTACAATGATAATAGGGTCCTCTATTCAGAAAAAATAACGCTGACTTTAAATAGTAATAGTAAGAGTAATATTCGCGACCGCTGAAGAAAGCGGACGTGTCTTGTGCGAGCTCCGCGAAAAGTGCAAGAAAGTTGATAAATTAAATGCAAACAAAACACAAAAAACTAAACTGGTTAATTTCGAATAAGCGAAAAGACGCTAAAACCCAAAGAAATTTAGGTTTCAACACACAAAATCGGTGTAATCTTATAATATTAAATAAGTGCCACGCTAATAAAAGCTCAATGAGCTACGAACAGAATAAAGAGCGACTCAGCTCCGCGAGCCGAAGAGACGGTTACTTTTCGTATGTCTCAACGCGTGACAGCGAAGTGCAAAAAACGACCCTACTGTCGGTCGATAGCCAAAGAGCACGATCTGGCTCACCATGCTTACTTACGGCTACCCCTACTCCGACGGCGTGGAGTCAACAATGCAAAACCCCCCCACCATCAGTTTCGACCCCTGTCGTACCAACAACATGCAACGGTAAAACTTCTGCATCCGCTCTAAATTTGTCAGCAACAACTACAGCTACGGCAAAAAAACCAACAACAACCACAGCTACGACTATTATTTCGGAATCGACTGCAACCGCAGCTCTAAATACAAGGGCAACAAAAACCACGACAACAAATCAAAACCAAAACAAAATTCAGCAAGCGGGTCCGGCCATACAGACCGGACTAGATCGGTACATCCATATCAAGCGTAAGCTTAGCCCGCAGAACACCGCGGTAGGTAACAAGGCAAAAATAAACCGTGTCCAAATAGAAGATAAATTACCCGGGAGATCCAACAGCAATAGATTTGCGCTTCTAGCGGAAAATGAACCAGAACGGGCTCAGGAGACCCAACCGAAACCTAAGCCCCCACCAATTTACATTAGGGAGAAAATCTCGAACGCCCTGGTCAACAAAATTGTTGCGCTGACCGGGGACGGAAACTTTCATGTTGTTCCGGTCACAAAAGGGGATATCCATGAAACCAAGCTTCAGACCAAATCTGAAGAACATTTCCGAGCAGTATCCAAATACCTGGAGGAAGCTAGGAAAAGCTACTACACGTACCAACTAAAAACCAGCAAGGGCCTGCAAGTGGTACTAAAAGGAATCGAGCCCGACGTAACCGCCAAGGAAGTTATCGACGCTCTCAAGGAAAAAGGGTTTTCTGCAAAGAACGTCAGTAACATTATAAACAGGAAAAAAGAGCCGCAACCACTCTTCAGGGTCGAGCTGGAGCCAGACAGCAGAGTCTTGAAGAAAAATGAAGTGCACCCCATTTATAACCTGCAATACTTATTGCACCGAAGAATTAACGTGGAAGAGCCACATAAAAGGAACGGCCCAGTGCAATGCACAAATTGTCAGGAGTATGGACACACCAGGGCATACTGTTCGCTTCGAACAGTCTGTGTAGCTTGTGGAGACTTCCACAATTCGGCTAACTGCCCTGCCAACAAAGAAGACCCCAAAAAGAAAAAATGCGTTAATTGCCAAGGTAACCACACGGCAAACTACAGGGGCTGTCCGATCTACAAGGAGATGAAGGACCGCATGCGAAAAGTGATAGCAACGCGCCATCAGAATACCCAAAATGCGTACACTTACTCGCGTACGACGCCGGAAGTATTTTTCGGCACGGCTGCAAGATCATCATTTGGTCAACTAAATACCCAGAAGGGATTCTCGTACGCCGATGCCCTTCGATCGGGGACGGAAAACCCACTCCAGTCTAATCTAGGAAACGCTCAGCAGATCCAAGTACAGTCGCAAAGCACTCTGGAAACTATGATGGTCACCATGCAACAAAGTATGATGGAACTCATGTCATTCATGAAAACGACCATGCAAACACTGGTTCAAAACCAGAACATGGTGATACAGCTACTTGTAGCTAAGCAGTCCAAATAATCAGATGGCAAATCTACGAATAACCATGTGGAACGCCAATGGCGTTTCACGGCACAACCTTGAAGTAACACAGTTCCTGAATGAAAACCATATCGACATTATGCTACTGGTAGAGACGCACCTCACAAACAAATACAACTTCCAAATAAGAGGCTACACTTTCTACCGCACAGACCATCCAGATGGTAAAGCCCACGGCGGAACCGGCATCCTAATCAGGGAACGCATCAAGCACCACTTTCACCAAAGGTTTTCAACTAGTTACTTGCAAGCCACGTCCATCAAAGTGCAGTCAGACAACGGAAACATCACCATAGCCGCTGTCTACTGCCCGCCTCGCTTTACAATTTCTGAAGGACAATTCATGGACTTCTACAACTTGCTTGGAGATCGCTTTATTGCTGCAGGGGACTATAATGCCAAACACACGCACTGGGGATCACGCCTTGTGACTCCCAAAGGAAGGCAATTATACAATGCAATCATAAAACCGAATAACAAATTAGACTATGTTTCCCCTGGCAGCCCCACATACTGGCCAACAGACCCTAGGAAAGTTCCAGACCTAATAGACTTTGCGGTGACAAAAAACATTCCCCGCAATATAATAAGCGCCAAAGCGCTTTCGGACCTGTCGTCAGACCATTCGTCAGTGCTAATAACTCTTCATCAAAGCACAAAAACCACAGACCACCCCCTCAGGCTGACTTCGCACAGAACCAACTGGTTAAAATATAAAAAGTATGTAAGCTCACACATCAAATTAACCCCTCACTTCAACATCGAAGCGGACATCGACTGCTCTACCGATGCTCTTGAAGAAGTATTCGTGGAGGCAGCCACTATCTCAACACCACAAGGCAGGGACGTGCAAACAAACCATTTCAAAACTAATCTGCAAATTGAACGGTTAGTCCTAGAAAAGAGGCGCCTGCGACGTGCCTGGCAAACCAACAGATCGCCGTCATCAAAACAACGTCTCAAGGAAGCCACTCGCACACTAAATCGAGCTCTAAAGCAAGAAACCGAAAATGCACAGCTGCAGTACATTAAAAAACTTTCGCCAATCAGTACAAAACATCCTCTGTGGAGGGCTCACCGAAATCTGAGCTCTCCAATCGAAACAGTCACTCCGATAAGAAACTCATCTGGCATCTGGGTCCGCAGCGACGAAGATAGAGCCGAAACTTTTGCTTTACATCTCAGAAACGTCTTCCAGCCGAACCCTGCCACTGGTTCATTTTTCCTACCACAAATCGAACCTGAATCTATTTCCCTACCACCACTGTTTCAGCCAAAGGAGATCGCGAAAGTCATTGGTGAACTGAAACCGAAAAAGGCCCCTGGCGGTGACCAAATAACCCCAAAAATGTTAATAGAACTTCCAAACTCTGCCATTGAGGTTATTTGTAAGCTCTTCAATGGGATTATAACTCTCGGCTACTATCCGAAAAAATGGAAAAAATCTATCATCATTATGATACCGAAGCCCGGAAAAGACCACACAATTCCGTCATCCTACAGACCAATTAGTTTATTATCGTGTCTGTCTAAGCTGTTCGAAAAATGCCTTCTAACTCGCATAACACCATATCTAGGAGCACACAATGTTATCCCTGCTCATCAATTTGGATTTCGTCAAAACCATGGAACTATCGAACAAGTTAACAGAATAACATCAGAAATACGCACAGCCTTTGAGCATCGGGAATACTGCAGCGCAATATTCCTCGATGTATCTCAAGCCTTCGATCGAGTATGGCTAGATGGCCTCATGCACAAAATCAAAACACACTTGCCTGATTACACTCACAAGCTTCTTGAGTCGTATCTATACAACAGGACCTTCGCAGTAAGGTGCAATACAACAACATCCGACGACTACATTATCAAAGCCGGAGTCCCGCAAGGAAGCGCGCTAGGGCCTACTCTGTTCCTCCTATACACAGCGGATATTCCTACGAACGAGCAGCTAACAACATCTACGTTCGCTGACGACACCGCAATTTTAAGTCGCTCGAGGTGCCCAGGCCGAGCCACAACACAGCTAGCAAACCACCTCCTCGTAGTAGAGAGGTGGCTATCTGATTGGCGGATTAAAATAAATGAACAAAAATGTAAACACATAACGTTTACTCTCAACAGGCAAACATGCCCTCCACTATTATTGAACAATACGCAGATTCCCCAAGTCAACGATGTAACGTATCTCGGCGTCCACCTTGACAGACGACTAACCTGGAGAAGACACATCGAACGCAAGAAAGTACATCTAAAACGAAAGGCCAGCAGATTCCACTGGATTCTTAACGTTCGTTCGCCCCTGCGTCTAGACTACAAGGTTTTGCTCTACAACTCCACTCTCAAGCCCATCTGGACATACGGCTCCCAGCTATGGGGAAACGCCAGCAGAAGCAACATAGACATTATACAGCGCGTTCAATCGAAAATCCTGCGAACTATCACTGGGGCACCATGGTATATTCGCAACCAAAACATCCACAGGGACCTAAGCATTCCTACCGTAAAAGATGAAATAGACAAACAAAAAGCGTCCTACAACGAAAAACTCTCTGTGCACCCCAATCGCCTCGCAAGAGGCTTGACTTGGGTTTCCAGCCGATCCCGTCTACAACGCAACGACCTGCCAAGCCAGCTATAACTTTCGGGCCCCTTTAGCACAACAGCAGTCATATGACTGAGAGATAGATTAAGTAGTCTAGGATTTGATACACTTATTGTTAGTATCCAAAGGGAGAAGATTCAATAAATAAATAGCAAAGCATTAAAAAAAAAAAAAAAAAAAAAAAACTTTAAATAGTATGATGATATGATTTATTCTAATTCGACTGATTAACTTAGATTAACGTGCGCCGTTCTTGGCGAGATTCTGGGAACGAGTGAGTGTGGCGTTGCGTTGCCATTTTCCACTCTCGTTGCAACTGAGTATCGAGTACAACTCAGAGATACCGAGTATTACTTAAAAATCGAGTACAGAATGGGAAAGATATTAGATCTGTAAGTGGAAGTGTGTCTCTTCACTACCGCATCCCAGAGTACGTCCTCCTCACGCAGGATTCGTGCCAAATGCCATCATGTACTCTGCGATGGTGTCTTATACGATCCATCACCTCCTAACCTTTCAACTTCGTATCATCCCTGATTTCCAACTCTGACTACTTTATACGGCCCTAGGTACTTTCCGTTCAATTTCAAAACAGTACCATACTGGGTGCGTTTAATGGAAAGTCTTTTCTACCTTTTTGCATCAAAAGCTTTCTTGTTTTTCGCTTTGATACTCCGCATGTTCTCCGTTGCGTACTTCCTCAGTTTGTCGCGTTGATCATCTTACTCGGAAATAAAGCAATGCTGTATCATTGGCTTGATCTGGAAATCTCCAGTGACACGCATATCTAATCCGGTTAGCAGTTTAAATGGTGAAACTTTGGTACTCCTCGGCTCTGTGTTGCTTATAATCCTTACCCACATGCTTATACCAGCACCCTGGACTTTTAAGGCTTAATTTGGAGAGCATTGGAACATCTATTTTGTGCATGCGTTCTACCTGTCTGTTTCCTCCAGGTAAGCCTGTTGCAATAACCAAATAGTTGATTCTCTTCCTATCGTGCGCTTCGGTGGCTGACAACACATACTGCACTACACAAAGTCAAATGGCTGGCCAAGATGCTGAACTGGGCAAGTTGGCGTTCACCACTTCGCTGGGAAGCTTCTATCGAGGACAGAAGAAGGACTTCCTGGCGCTGATGCAGAGCTACAGGAGGCATCCGAGTACAAAGTGATCGGTCATTTATTGCTAAGTCCTGAAATAATTTTTATAATTGATCCGAAATATATAAAAAATAAATATTTACAGCGATCTTTTGGGTTTTAAATATTTATTTTTTTATAAGATTCAAAAAAGTAAAAACAAAACTGATTAATATTGATATTACAAACATATCAATCTGATATGAAATTTTGATCGATTAAATGTAATAAAATTGCTTATGTACTTTTCATTTATTTATGGAGATCAATATTTTTATTAAGAAATCTTTCATATTAGGAGAACAAATATGGGCATTTCCAGGGGTCGCGAACGTACGTTCGTACGCACTTAGTGCAAATTAAAATAAAGAAAAAAATCTTTTCTGATTTTTTTTTCTATTCGATAGCAAAAGAAATATAAATATAAAAAAAGTTCAAACAAATCATATGTTTTCCTTGCGAAATAATTAATCATAAAAATGCCTTAAAAAGTAGCTAGAAATTAAAAAAGTACATTTTTTCAGTTTTCAAGGAAATTTCTTCAACAAACCAAATGAAATATGAAATAATATATATGAAAATACGCAAAAAATACGATGATTATGAAGATTTTTTTGTTTCGGTGCCCATATATAAAAATATATTTCTATGAACCAAATAACATAATCAAAAGAAAAATTGGTTCACGAAGCGAAAAAAAATTTAATTTCAGTTTAGTATTTATTAATCTTTCATATTGGGGACACAAATACGAATGTTCATTTCTTTGAATTAAAGAACATAAACAAAAGAAAAATTTATTCTCAAAACGAACTCTTACATACTAGGAAAAAAAATATGAAAATACATTTTTTTGAATAAAATGACATAAGAAAAAGAAATTTTTGTTTACGACTAACACGTTTATTTTATAGGCTTCGATATTGGGGAAACTCTACTGCACATATGTATGTATATACATATGGATAATCCTGCGAAATTCGAAGCTCGCGAAACACCAGCCACTCCCAAATATTGGTCTGTTTTGCTCCTCTTCATTGATCCACCAACACTCAACATTTCAAAGGAAATGTAAAACGACATTTATATATATTTAATCATTTTATAGAAAATTTTACTTAAATTACGTTCATTCATACATCTTTTTCCTCTCCTTATTTACAGTTGCGGATTTATCTGTATAGTGATTCCATACATGAATATTTTCGAAACCGGATCGACCGCTGCTATCGACTACTCGCGCATCTTTATCTGTTGGGTGGCTTGATCGCTGAAATAGATAAGCGGAGCGGAGACTTAGGGAAGAGATGGAGAGGGAGAGCGGACGGCAGTGCGAGCGTGCGAGATGTAGACATCTGGATAAAACTGCCACTCGACACTGCCTCCTGAAATTAAACGCCCTTTTGACGTAAACATTATCTTTAGCTTCGGAATATAATATGATTTCTCGATCAAATCCGGAGTTTTCTGGGAAGAGAAGTTCCCTTGCTTGTGACTCGTTTGGATAATTTCGGTTTCCATGAGTGAAGTAACGAAGAACTATCAACTCTTTATTACGTCCAATCATCAAATAGCTGTGCCTCCCGCAAACGATGAAACAAACTATCGGTCACCGTATAACATGACACCCTACTCAACGCATCGACATGTATCATCTTCAAACAAGATCTTAAGTAAAATTTTCTATAAAATGATTAAATATATCTAAATGTCGTTTTATATTTCCTTTAAAATGTTGAGTGTTGGTCGATCAACGAAGAAGAGCAAAACAGACCAATTTTTGGGAGTGGCTGGTGTTTCGCGAGCTTCGGATTTCGCAGGATTATCCATATGTATATACATACATATGTGCAGTAGAGTTTCCCCAATATCGAAGACTATAAAATAAACAAGATAGTCGTTAAAAAAATTTTCTTTTTCTTATGTTATTTTATTCATAAAAATGTATTTTCAAATTTTTTTTTTCCTAGTATGTAAGAGTTCGTTTTGAGACTAAATTTTTCTTTTGTTTATGTTATTTAATTCATAAAAATGTACTTTCGTATTTGTGTGCCCAATATGAAAGATTAATAAATACTAAACTGAAATTAAATTTTTTTTTTTCGCTTCGTGAACAAATTTTTCTTTTGATTATGTTATTTGATTCATAGAAATATATTTTTATATATGGGCACCGAAACAAAAAAATCTTCATATTCATCGTATTTTTTGCGTATTTTCATATATATTTTTTCATATTTTATTTGGTTTGTTTGGTATCACAAGGGGCCCAGTGTGGCCTAAGTGAGGGGACTAATATTTAGTCTCCAACCTCTCCTACCTAACCCAACCTACCTATTTGGTTTGTTGAAGAAATTTCTGAAAACTAAAAAAAAGGTACTTTTTTAATTTTTAGCTACTTTGAACGTCGAGATCTTGTAGATACTTTAGTATGCATGTATCATTGTAGCGAGTACCCACTGTACCGACACTAACATTGTGTTACAGTGTACTTAAACAAATCCAAAAGGCCAGGCCGCTAAACTCGTGCGGCCAGCCGAAATATGAATAATGCATCCAGAAGCATGCCCTAACACCCGTTTCGGAAACGTATTCCGAAACAAATAGTTCTGGGTCGTATCTTTTCCACGCAAAACAGCACGTATGCAAATTTTCCAAGGCAAATGTGCGTGCTGGGGGCAGTCTTTTGGGTGACACATACAATGAATGCATATACAACTTCTCTCACGCTCTCTTTTCCAGTCGTAAATGACAGCATTCCAGCATACGTTCTTTCATTATGAAATGGCATCAAAAAAGTGTTCCGGAAGTGATGAGTCTGTCCATTCTTTTTACACGGGTGCGGGACAAAAAAGAATGCACCCGTTGCATGCTTCTGGAAGCATATACCTGGAATGCACCTGGAAGTAACAAACTAAACACATTCTGGGTGCACTCTTTCTTAATGCACCTGGAGGCAACATACTAAACACCTTCTGGGTGTACTCTTTTTTAATGCACCAGGAAGCAACAATCTAAACACATTCTGGGTGCGCTCTTTTTTAATGCACCTGGAAGCAACATACTAAACTCCTTCTGGGTGTACTCTTTTTTAATGCACCTGTAACATGTACCCAGGAATGCACCTAGAAGCATTCAAAAATCAAATATCTGGAAGTTTTCCCCAGGAATACATAAGACTGGATTTCAATTTCATATTACTTTTTTATTTCAATATTCAAGAACTCAACTAATTTTTGATCGGAGTCACTCTCCTTCTGTACGGGGCTTTGCTGCGTCCTTCTTGTTGATGTACTTTTATCATTTACGCAGTTCAGTCCTTGGTGTGCCCATTCATTTCTTGCGATTCTGAAAAATATAAAGGAAATTTAATATTATATACTTTGAAACATGCGTATATATATTACAAATGTACAATATATTTATTTTGGCACATTAACACTGTTGTTTGTACGATTTACATTCAAATAATTATTATTTTATTAATTTAATTTGTTTTTAGTTTGAATGTTCAATGTACATGTACTCTGTTATGTTCATATTGAACTGTGTTGTGCTCATATTGAACTAAATTATCTACACTTTGCTTACCTGTGAAAATATTGATGTAAAATTGGTGGCAGAAAGCAACCAACTTTTTCAAAACACGAGGCACGAACTTCACTTTTCAGAACTAAAAATGCAACTGACGAGAAATGCAAGAGACAAGAAAAACCGCGCGCTTCCTTGCATGTTCCCTTTTGTCTTTATTATTTGTTTGTCAAGAGAACAGTACCGAAAAAAGACGATCGCAAGAAAATGGGCATCGGCAACCTTCGGGTTTGAGTTTGGTTTTTTTACATTCCCACTAAAATACACCTGGATGCACTATATTGAAATACACCCAGACGGCACCCAAAAGACTGCACCCAGCACGCACATTTGCTAGTTAAATTTGCATGAGTGCTGCTTTGCGTAAAAAAGGCACGATCCAGAACTATTTTTACGTTCCCGAAATCCCGTTTGGGCATGCTTCTGGATGCACTATATTAAAATACACCCAGATGGCACCCAAAAGAGTGCCCCCAGCACGCACATTTGCCTTGGAAAATTTGCATACGTGCTGTTTTGCGTAGAAAAGATACGACCCAGAACTATTTGTTTCGGAATACGTTCCCGAAACGGGTGTTAGGGCATGCTTCTGGACGCATTATTCTGAAACACATCTAGAAGGCACCGCAATAGAATGCACCCAGCACGCACATTTGCCTTGGAAAATTTTCATGCGTGCTGTTTTGCGTAAAAAAGATACGACCCAGAACTATGTTTTTTAAAACACGTTCCGCAACTAACGACTGGGTTGCTAACAGCCAAATACATTTGTGAGCATATACTTTGATATATACATGGTGGCCGCTGCCAATGTTTGCAGGCAGCGCAGGCGCGAATAGCTAGTTGTAAGTCACTCTGATTTTGACCATCAAATAATAAAGATCTTCCCGTGGTCGTTGGGCACTAAGACCGAATTTATGTATTTTTTCTGGGTTCAACATCAATTCTATTAATGACAAGGAGGACCAGCAATACATGGCGACCGTAACAGTTATGTTGGATCTGGAGACGAAAACTACGTTGAAGAAACGCGAGGGAAGCTAGAAGAGAGCCAACCAAGCAATTATAAAAGTTAAAAATGTTTGCCGCTACATACACTTGTGTAAAAGAAGTAGGAGCGAAAAAAGGTTTACGTGAAACAATGTGTGTCTATTGTGTCTAGTAACACAGAACCGAAATATTCTGTCAAAGGAGACGAATACAAACAAAACAAACAAGAAAGAAAGTTAACTTCATTGTAAAAGGGTAAACTAGATTCGTCGGAAAGTATGTAACAGGCAGAAGGAAGCGTCTCCGACCCCATAAAGTATATATATTCTTGATCAGGATCACTAGCCGAGTCGATCTAGCCATGTCCGTCTGTCCGTCTGTCCGTATGAACGCTGAGATCTCGGAAACTATAAGTGCTACAATACTGGGATTAGGCATGCAGATTCCTGAGATTCCTGCGCAGCGCAAGTTTGTTTCAGCAAAGTGTTACGCCCACTCTAACGCCCACAAGCCGCCTAAAACTGTGGCTCCTACAGTTTTGATGCTAGAATTAAATTTTAAGTGAAATGTATTGCTCTCATCAATACCTATCGATAGACCAAAAAAAAAGTTTGCCACGCCTACTTTAACGCCCAGAAGCCGCCCACAAACTTCAAAAAATAGTAAATATGAACGTGGATATCTCGGAAACTATCAAAGATAGAGAATTGGGATCTCAGATTTAGATTCCGTAGCCGTGTACGCAGCGCAAGTTTGTTACGCGAATATGCCACGCCCACTCTAACGCCCACAAACCGCCCAAGCCTGTGGCGCCCACCATTTTTATGCTATGTACAAAATTTTAACTGAAATGTATTGGTCTCTTCAATACCTATCGATTGATCCAAAAAAAAACGCCCACTCTAACGCCCATAACTCTTAAATCTGTCTACCGCCGGTAGGTGGCGCATTTAAATCTCGTTTGGTGCTTGCATATCCCCATTTCCCTTTGGTCACTTAAGCTGAGTAACGGGTATCTGATAGTCGAGGTACTCGACTATAGCGTTCTTCCTTATTTTTATATTACCTAGGTAGGGATAAATGTAAAATTTTAAATATCTCTGAAATTATTATAGAAAAAGATATCAGAAAATTTTAATTTTATACTATAATGAAAAATTTACAGGAGAACTTAAATTAAGCTATAGCTACGTGGCCTTAAGCTTAAAAACTAGATAACAAATTTCAATATTCATTTCATAACATCATTTATCTATAAGTTTACAAGCTAATTACATTTTATTAATTATATTATAAGAGCTAAGGAATTTTATAATTTTTTTTATTTGTGGTGCGCTGGGGATAAATATGGATTGTAAGAGGTTTGTGGAAGTGAAGAGAGACGATCTTATGGAATCGAGATAGGAACATTCTATGAGGATGTGTCGAGGTGTTTTTATTTCGTTGTTGCATACGGGAGCAAGAAGGTATTGTGGGAGGGCGAGTAAAAAGATGGCTATGGGTTAAGTTAGTGTGTCCTAACCGAAGACGTACAATTTTTGTAAAGGTATGACGTGGGATGAAAAGGTCGGCTTGGAGTCGACCATAATTGTATATATTGTTTTGATCTGTATTGTTTGATTTGTAATATGTATTTGTTTGGTTAAAAAGAAAAGTCTGTAGTTCTTTAAAGTGTTTTTTAATTTGTTTTAGCATATCGGATATGTTCAGGTTGTCGTAGAATGTCAGGGGCAGTGCAAAGGCGTTTTTGGCGGTTTTATCAGCAACTTCGTTGCCTTGTATGCCGCACTGACCCGGGATCCATTTAATGGTTATTTTGTTAAAGTTTTTTAACAGAATTTGTCTGATTGTGGCTGGGTAGAAGGAATTATTTGAGGGATTTGCTATAGAATTTAACGCCGACAGGGAGTCGGAACAGATTACTGAAGAGTTTGGTGAGTGTTGAGCTAAAAGCACTGCATTGTAGATAGCAATGATTTCGGCAGAGAAGATGGAGCTAAAGTATGGTAGTAAGTGCTGTTGGCTTATGTCGTTGGATACTACACTAAAGGATGTCGCGCCTGAAATTTTGGAACCATCGGTGTAGATGAATGTGCTGGTAGGGTATTTGTTTTTGTATTCGGTAGTTTACGCAGAGTTGTATCTATCAAGTTGGAAACATCCGAACAAGGTGGGTTAATGGGTTTTTTTGAAATGGGTGGTTTGGTTGGTAAACCAAGTTCTACGGCGGAATTCAAAGCTCTGTGGACGACAGATGGAATCTTTGGGCTTCGCTTCTTTCTTTTTAATATTTTTGTAACTATAGATTTCAGCGGAGAGTTATGGGAGAGTAGGATGGGCTTTATAGTTTTGGAGATACTAAACTTGGTTCGGATATCTATTGGCATCATGTTAGACTCGAAGAGAATGTTACGGATAGGGGTGGTTCGGAAAGCACCTAGTGCTGATCTGATGGCAGAGTGGTAAATGCTTTTAATTGGCTTAATTGTGGATGTTGTGCAATTACCGCAAAAGGGTAAGCCGAAGTCGATTGTTGACAAAATAAGCGCTTTTATAATGTTTAAGATGGTGAGGTGATTGCAGTTGAACTTGTTGCTCGATATGCACTTTATGATATTGAGGCGATTTGAGAGGGAAGAGACGAGGCTAGCTACGTGATCTGTCCAATTAAATTTCTTCTTAAATGTTGTTCCTAATATTTTTAACGTATTAGTATTGTCTATTGGTGCAAGTGTAGTGGATATTCGAAGTTGGCAGGAGTGTTTTTTACAAAAATGAAGGTGTTTGCACTTGTTGAGTGAGAGGACAGCGCCGGAGTATTCACACCAAGAGTGGATATCATTGAGGAGGGGGTCAATATTTATTTGGGTGTCTTTGTTTATCTTTTTAAATATGTGATAATCGTCGGCGTAGGCGCAAAAGTTGAACTGTTTGTGATTAAGGATAACTGAATTTAGTTTGTTAAACGCGATGGGGAACAGAATTACTGAGAGTGGTGAACCCTGGGGAATGTCGTTGTGTTGTGGGCAGGTGAATGACAGATGGTTATTGGCATAGACTTTGATTTTTCTGTTGGTCATGAAATTAATGCAGTAATTTATAATCTTAGGGCCGATTTTCCATGACAGCATGTTCGTCGACAACAGTATGGACTCCAATTTTATCAAACGCTTTTGTAAAATCAAGTGAGATCACTGATAAGTGATTCTTCGTTGATAAGGAAGAGGATATCAGGTGATCTAAAACCAGTAGATTATTTGATATTGACTTCCCTTTTCGAAACCCAGATTGACGGCTAACGATCGAGTTGTTGTAGGAAACAAACCACCATAGCCGATTAGCGATGATTTTGTCTAGCGTTTTAGCGAAGCATGATGTTTTGTCTGTATTAGGTTTGTGAATTGGTATAATTTTACTAAGTTTGTAATGTTGTGGGATGAAGCTGTTAAATATATTGTTAAAATGATCACGTAGTGATCTTTAGCATTTGTTAGGAAACACGATCGAGACCTGGGGACTTTCCTTTTTGCTTTGACAGGGCTATGTTGAGTTCAAGGGAGGTGATGGGAGAATCGAGTTTTATTGCGCTAGTGGAAGGCTGGTAATTCTGGTGGATGGGTAGTATGTTATTTTTGTGGTGGGTGAAGGTTGCTGGGAAATTATCGTCACTTGATTCGGAGGACCAAAAGGAACATAGTTCATTGGCTATCTCTAAGCTATTTTTTATTTTGGTGGGTGAATTTGGTTGTGCGATGCAGTGGATACCGACTCTTGGTCGAAGTCCAAAGAATCTTCGAAGATTACTCCAAATTTTGGAGGTCGAAGAGTTTGTATTCATTTCGGAGGTGAATATTGCTAGTGAGTTACGTTTAGCTACTTTTATTTTGCGTTTGAGAAGGGCATTGGCTCTTCTATAGTTAATTATGTTTATGTTGGAGATGTTTCGTCGAAGGATATTAAAGTAAGCGTTTTTTGATTTTTTAAGTGTTTGTAGGTGAGTGTTCCACCTTGGTACTGTGCGTTTTGAATGGGGATTAGGTATGGATTGTGGGATAGAACAGTTAGCGCTTTTGGTGAACTATTATTTTAAGGTTAGCGGCTTCTTTATTAAGATTGTGGCTTATGGGTCGTTGAAGGTGGAAGTGGTTACTAGCTTCAACGTATTTAGGCCAGTTTGCGTCACTTAATTTGAATTTAGGTAAAAAGGTAGGGGTAGAGGTAGTGTCAAATAGTGTTGTGATGATAGGAAAGTGGCCGCTTCCAAACGTACTTGACTCGATGAACCAAACGGATTCGAGGGCAAGGGTCGCAGATGCGAGAGTGAGATCGACGTGAGTGAGAGTGTTGTGGGTGCTGAAAAGTGTGGAAGAACCATCGTTTAGTAGGGTAAGAGGAGATTGGTGAATAAATTGGGCAAATGTATTTCCTTTTATGTTATTCCTAGGTGAACCCGCTGGTGATAAATCGTTGTATACATATTCAAGGTTGCTGCATGTAAAATGTTGTCTTGGTGGGATGTAAGAGCAGATTATATTGAAGGTACACTTGGATTGGATCTTAGAGCAGAGTGACTCAAAGTCTTGTGGAAGATGAATTTCGGTGTGCTAAATTGAGTTGTGTACTAGAGGCATTGACAGCAGAGTTAAGAGTATATATAGTGTAACTGATTGGAGTGGGAAAGTTTTTATAGGGTATTAGGTGGGTTTCTTGTAGACATATAATTTGTGGAGTGTATTTTTTATCAGGAGTTGGAGTTGCTTGTAGTGGTTTAGGTAGCCGTTCATATTCCATTGTAGTATTGAAATAGTCATACTATTTAGTTGGTAATGTAATGGCTTAAAGTGTAACTTAGGATTTAGTTTTTTGTTTTTGTATTGGTGGAGTTGACTGTGGCTTTGATTTTGGACCTAGTTAGCATATAATCTTGTTTAACGAATCTTTTCTCGTTTTTGGATAGCTTGGAAGCTTTTAGTAGTGAAATTAGACTTATCGTTAGTAGGTGGTTGCGAGGTGTGAGAAGCTGTAGCCATCTCTTCCTCACTTTCGTATTGAGTTGAATGTTGAATATTACTGCAGGAGGGTTGATCTGCTCCGTTCTTCTTATTGTACGTTGTATCTTGTTGTTTGGCTGTTGTTGTCGGTGGTGGTGTGAAGTCTGTTGTGGAGGTTTTTGCGGCTTGTTGTTGCGACTTGCCATGGTTAGGACTAGCCACTGTAGAGTAGAGGGATCCGTAGTGTTGGTGTCTTGTCTTATAAATGATCCATGCTTCGCGGTTGTTTACTTTTTGTATGGCCTTGATTGCCTGGATTTCCTTGTAAGTGATAAGGACAGGACATACCTTATCTCTGGCATGGTGATTGTTGTTGGGGTATTTTCTGTCCGTGCAGTTGATGCAACTTAAGTTGTTGGTGTATGACTCTCCCAGTTCGAGATTGAGGTGGGCTGGTTGACTGCAGGAAAGGCATACAAGGTGAGTTCCAAAGTAAACAGGACTTTTTGAATATAGCGCCCTCTAGTGGCGCCATTTATATGTCAACTGGTGCGTTAGAATCTGCTATCGTTTATCGACTTCTAGTACAAATTTCATGACATTTCATTTATTGGAAGTGATGTTATTGCGTTTTAAGTGTCAGTATGTTTTTGTCATCGATCCGAAAATGAGCTTCGAACAAAGAGCCAACATTAAATTTTGTTTTAAAATTGGTAAAACTTTTACCGAAACGTTTCAATTGATGACACAAGTTTATGGCGATGATTGCCTATCCCGTAGCAGAGTGCACGAGTGGTTTCAACGTTTTCAAAGTGGTCGTGAGGACATAAATGACAATGAACATGTGGGCCAACCAAAATCCGTGATCACCGAAAATTCCATCGAAACTGTGCGTGAAATCATAAAAAATCAGCCGAAATCATCATTGAAATTCATGGAAATAGAATTGAACATCTCCAAAACATCGATTTGCGCCGTATTCGACTTGTTCGGCCCGAATATCGCGAAGATGGAAGTTGGCGTTTGTTGCACGATAATGCGTCGTCTCATCGATCGACGCTTGTGTCCGACTATTTGACCAAAAATCACATTTTAACCATCAACCACTCCCCGTATTCACCTGATATGGCACCGTGCGACTTCTACCTTTTCGGATAAATGCATTTGCCGATGAAAGGAAAGCATTATGCAGACGTAGAGGCCATTCAAAAGGCTTGCACCGGCATACTGGTGGCCATACCGGGCAACGAGCTAAAACACTCGTTCGACATGCTTTTGGACCGTGCAAAACGCTGTATTAAAGCAGATGGAGACTATTTTGAATAAAATAAATTGATTTTGCAAAAAAAACTATTTGTTCTGTCTTTTTTAAAAGTCCTGTTTACCTTGGAACTCACCTTGTAGTTCGGCGTTTTTGCAGTGCTTGGATGGATGTCCGATTCGCAGGCAGTTAAAGCAACGCATTACCGGTGGAATGAAAGTGCGTACCTTACCACGTTCGTAAGCGACGTAAATAAATTCCGGGATATTTTGTAGCGAAAAATTTATTATTAATAATCCTGTGTCAGTTGGCTTGCGTTGTATAAGCTTGGTAATTTTCCTTATTTCGACTACTTTTTGGGATTTTAAGTTATCCAGGATTTCCTCGGTATCGATTCCATTTAGGTCTGGGCAGTATATGACTTTGCAGGTGTTTAACGATCGATATTCTGAGACTGTTACAGGGTTGTCGCCGGGGATCATTATTAGATTTAAGAGTTTGTCCGTATGGGTCTGGTTTTTGGTTTTGATCAAAATATTTCCATCTCTAAGTTTTTTGCATTTTTCAACTACTCCTCCAACGGTTACGACAATGATTTTTTTCAGTGTTAACGGCGAGACCTTTGCTAGGGAACCGTCGTTGTTGTTGTCGGATCAAGCGATAATTAGGTACTTCCCGTCAGGTGCGGGGGGTCGTTTCCAGGGGGGTCAAGCATTTTTTCGTCTTCAGTTGACTACGCGACGGTTTTTGGCGACGAAGACAGTAGTTGCTGATTTGAATTTCTGATAAGAAATCAATAGGATTCGGAAGATTGAAGGCTTATTACTTGAGAGAACACAAGAATGCCACAACCGTTCGTATCGACTGCCGAAATTGAACTCAAAAAAAAAAGAAAGGAAGTTAGCTTCGGCAAGCCGAAGCTTATATACCCTTGCAGCTATAATTATTAAATTTAAAAACACAAAAAAATATATTTCCAATGGTATAAGATAATAAGTCAAAAAACACCGAAGCTATAATTTGTTTCATATTATTTTCCTAGCAATTTTCCGATCGTTCCTATGGCAGCTATATGATATAGTCTTCCGATTTTGAACTAATTAAAAAATGTTATTTCCAAGCGTAGGAGGTTATATGTTGAAAAAAACCGAAGCTATAATTTGTTTCATATTATTATTCCACCAATTCTCCGATCGTTCCTATGGCAGCTATATGATATAGTCGTCCGATTTCGATAAAATTTAATTCAAAATTCAAAACTAATTAAGAAATGTTATTTCCAAGCTTAGGAGGTTATATGCCAAAAAACGCCATAGATATAATTTTTTTAAGTTTTTTTCTTCCGATTATTCCTATGGGAGCTATAAAATATAGTTGTCCGATCCGGCTGGTTCCGACTTATATACTACCTGCAAAAGATATAAGACTTTTGGAAAAGATTCAGCCCGATATCTATAAAACTGAGAGACTAGTTTGCGTAGAAACGGACGGACAGACGGACATGGCTAGATCGACTCTTCTACTGCGTTTCAAACTTCTGACTGAAATCAATGTACCCTCTGCAACGGTATAAAAATGTTATTTCCAAGCGTAGGAGGTTATATGTTAAGGAACACCGAAGCTATAATTTGTTTCATATTATTTTCCCATCGATTTTACAATCGTTCCTATGGCAGCTATATGATATAGTAGTCCGAATTTTATAAAATTAAATTCAAAATTCAAAACTAATTAAAAAATGTTATTTCCAAGCGTAGGAGGTTATATGTTAAGGAACACCGAAGCTATAATTTGTTTCATATTATTTTCCCACCGACTTTAGGATCGTTTCTATGGCAGCTATATGATATAGTCGTCCGATTTTGATAAAAATGAATTCGAAATTCAGAACTAATTAAAAAATGTTATTTCCAAGCGTAGGAGGTTATATGTTAAGGAACACCGAAGCAATAATGTGTTTCATATTATTTTCCCACCGATTTTACGATCGTTCCTATGGCAGCTATATGATATAGTCGTCCGATTTTGATAAAATTTAATTCGAAATTCAAAACTAATTAAAAAATGTTATTTCCAAGGAAAGGAGGTAATATGTTAAAAAACACCAAAGATATAATTTTTCAACATTTTTTTTCCGATTATTCCTATCGGAGCTATAAGATATTAGTAGTTGGATAAGACGGATTCTGGGACAATTTGCATATTAATGGCCCCCGCCCCCTTACTAACTAGCATATTAATGACCCCGCCTCTCACTGATTAACATATTAATGACCCCCGCCTCTTCATTAACGTATGCGGGTTCTGGGACAATTAGGATAATCCAATAAATTAAGTGATTTTAATGGACTTTGAACTCATAAAAATGTCACGATCATGTCTATAAAGAGTATACTTAATTGCCCCAACCCCACACCACCGTGTGACAATACTGATCACGTGACCTTTTTGCCTCATTATCAACAATTAATATTCAGCAGGTGTTGCTGTACACGGGAGAAAGGTCGCACACTTTCCCCACATCCCCATGTGACAATATTGATCATGTATCCTTTTCCTCATTATTAGCAATTAATATTCAGCAGGTGTTGCTGTGCACGTGAGAAAGGTCGCAAACCCAAAACATCTAAAGATGGTTGCCTTAGAGGAACATGTCCGATCATGTTGGGGAATAACGTTTCCTATGATTGTAAAATTAATTTAGAAATCAAAAGAACCCCAATAAAATGAATCTCACAAGTTAATAATTCTCAGATGTCGAATATTTTCAAACAGACATTTTTGTTTCCGCCCCAGAAGGTTTAACTGGTAAATTCTCTAAGATTCTCTCCTTTCCACAAACGGGTCATAAACATATCAAAAAAGGGATTCAAGCAAGAGCTACCCGAACATGCGCACCTGTCTATTACCTGACCGGAATAAAAGGGACACATGCACAAGTCTGAAGGCGCACGCCCATTGACAAGATCATGGGCCTCACGCCAACGACCTCACGGCTGACTGCTAGCTCTAATACGTTCCCATAATAGGGGTTGAAATCACTACCGCGCAACAACTCGCAAATAGCCGACATATCTTAGTCAAGGAAATATTTTCCATTCTCCGTACCTGTAATTTTAACTCGAAATAAAAAGTCAGAAGTTTATTTTGTAGCATAATAATACATTTATTCATTTATATTGGTATTGCGAACGTGTTTGATTATATATTGAAATTAATTTGATTCTTGCTTTGATTCCGACGATTTGCATAGAAAAAGCAGGCGCACGTTTCCGACGTCATTTCTGGATTACAAAATGTAAAGTGTTCACCATAATTCGTAGTAGTGAGATCATGTCCACCTCGATTCATGAACATAGTTTTTGTGTTTAGAAGGTATTGAAAATGCTGACCAATTAACTGTCCTTTAAATTGTTTAATAAATTGGTCAACTTCCTCATGAAACTTTATTTGGTTAATTTTATTTTCTTATAGGTCTTTACACATCTAGTCTCAACTTTAAAATGATGTATAAAAATTATTTTATTGTTTTGGAGCTACTTTTAAAAAATGTCAAAATAATGTATGCATTGTTAAGAGCACAAACCCCGCCCTTAAGGTGTGTTTCACAATAAGGAAACCGGTTTCCTTTAAACCTGTTTAATGACGGACAGCCCATTTCCTCGATATCAATGAGCTGACGACTCCCAAAAAACTTCTCTAGAAATCGTTTCTTTTCCACACCTTTACAAATAATTTGTTTTCCGCTTGTAATTGTCCTTAGATACTTTCGAGTTTGTGGAAATCTATTTTCTCCATCACTCCAAAATATTTTGTGATGTGTATTGGTTAACCAAATTGCAGTCTTTCGAGATTTGGTATTTAGCATAGTAAAATCATATGGTGGTTCTATTAAAAAACTATTATTCAAGTTTGGATCTTTTTCGAATACAATTCCAATTTCTTTAGAATAAAATTATTATTATTATCAAAGAAACCTTGAACATCAATCGATACAATATCTTTCAACATTTTTCTAATGTTAAACAACTCGTTGTACTAGTCCGTTTAGTGGGTTATATTCAACTAAACGGTCATGTATGAAGAGACAGTAAGCTTGGGTATTTTTAGGACTTGGTGTCTTTAGTTCTATTAAAATTCTCACATCAATAGGACCAATTTTTACTGATTCGTTTTGATATGAAAGCTTAACCACAATAATAAGGGTCTTCAATTTAAATTCATTTGGGGTCAAAAATGGTTGTGATTAACGATTATAGTAACTAGATTGAAATCTTGTATACATTTCATATAGGTGAGCATACTAATTCTTACTAAAATCAACATTCAGATTAAATTTTATGACTTGGTGTCTTTAGTTCTATTGAAATTCTCACATCAATAGGACCAATTTTTACTGATTCGTTTTGATATGAAAGATCAACCACAATAATAGGGGTCTTCAATTTAAATTCATTTGGGGTCAAAAATGGTTTTGATTCACGATTATAGTAACTAGATTGAAATCTTGTATACATTTCATATAGGTGAGCATACTAATTCTTACTAAAATCGACATTCAGATTATTATGGAAATGACTCAGAATTCATGTGAACTTTCAAGTTTGATAAGTTATTTGTGATAAGTTCTCCATTTAGTGTAAATCCAATTATGGCAAATCTTGGTTTTTCAAGGTTAACCGACAATTTCACATTTCAGCTCTATTGATTCCCATACCCCAATTTGGGGTTAACATATAAATCCCAACTCTGGAATGCGATTGGTAGGTTTACACAACTTTTAATAATATCGTACATCTTAATTTTTGCAAAATAGCTCAGAGTTACATGTGGAACTTTCCAGGATTTTTTCGTAATTTTCAGTTTAAAAGTTTTTTCATTTCTGGTTTGTTCAAGATTCACCACGATTCTTAGTTAGCATCAACACTAGTTCGTGTTTACAATTTAACAAAACTTTTTATAAACCTCAGCCAATCTCAACAAAATTTGATTGGTACAGAAAAGATGAAGTGGGGTCCTGTAGAAATTTCATCTCCACTGCTCCATCCAGAATTTAATAGGTATTGACTTTGAAGATTATCCAGAGATATATAATTTTTTAGGGTAGTACTCATATTGACATGGACTTGACACGTTGAACACGTTGTATTTAGTTGTTACCTAGCAGTATTTTGATGGTTACTTTCTGTTTAGTCTTGTTTTTGTATGGTTACTTTTTGTATAGTACCTGTACAGTACTTGGTTTTGGATGGTTACTATCTGTATAGTATCTGTAAAGTACTTGGTTTTAGATGGTTACTAAATGTTAACAAGTATTATGAGATGCTATAGTCTCTTATTAAGAATTATCAAAGAACACAAGTTAAAGTTTCTAAGATGTGTTAGCCAAACACACTTTCAGTGAACTATCATTACCTGACCGTCATCAAAGTCACATGCCCAAGACCCAAGGAAATTGAATAAAATACTTCCCCTTCATTTGTACCTGTAGTTTTAATTACAGTCAGAAGCAAAATTTGTAGGATAATTCAATATTTTTTTTATATATTTAATTATTGTAAACATATTTCATTAAATTCATAATTAATTATATTTTATGTATATTTGTATATAATTAATTTTCTTACTCAATCCCTCTGTAAGAAACATGTCGGTTATTCCAAACGCAGATTTTCGCTTGGTTCCATATCATCCACTTTAACTAGTATATTGTTAAAATAAAACATTTCCATTTTTCATGTTCTTTCATCTTATGTAGGTATAATAAATGTAATCTTAACTAGCTAGCCTTACATCCCATAACTATAGTTATAAGCTACAATAAAATGTCTAGAAAGAACAAAATATATGAATGTCAAAAACGATTTAAAACTAACTATAATTGGGAAAGTAATTGAAATCACTCCGGCGTAATACAGTAAAAAAGAAAAAACACTGTGATTATCCCATTTTCTATCACCATAACAAATGTGTATACCCACACCTAAATGACCAATTGTATCCTTTGTCCAAAAATGTCTGTGACTTTCACTTATAAATTTGTCACCGATAATTTAAATCCCATTAAGCAAACCACCCTTTGCTAACCATACCATAACCCCAGAGTCAAGTTGGTTACCTACAATAAACATAGGTGATGGTGTAAAGGATTGCTAAAATGCCTCGACGGAGGCGCAAAGGTCATAAAAAATGGTCATAAAAAATTTAATTAGGAAAGTATTTTTTATTTGCGAGCCATTTATAACTGTTGCCAACGACACAAACAGTTGTTACAAAGGATTTGCTTAAATGCCTCGACGCAGGCGCAAAGGTCAAGGTATTGGAAAAAATTCATGGAATATTATCCCTTCATAAAAGAGGTCATAAAACATATAATTAGGAAAGCATTTTTTATTTGCGAACAAATTATAACTGGTACCAACAACACAAATAGTTGTTACAAAGGATTGCTAAAATGCCTTGATGCAGGCGCAAAGGTCAAGGTAATGAAAAAATTCCTGGAATATTATCCCTTGACCAAAAACGAAAATTTCTTCTATTTGGATAATAAAAAAATATATATTTATTCAATACTTTGATTTTTCCATCAAGCTGCTTGATAAATCTAGTTGTTTGATATTCTCTAACTAATTGAGTAATAAGTTTTCATGTGTCTATTTAATTTACCAAAAGCAGTATTAGTCTTCTCTCATAAAATTGAACTTTTGGATCTCTCTAATTCCCCACCGGTGAAATATATGTTCCTCATATTTAAAAATTATGGTTTGCCAACCCCGACCAACCTCCGCAACATAGATGGGTACTTGTAATTCATATTTAAGATATTTCCATCCTTCTCTAACTAATATCCGTTTATCCATCATGTAAACAGGTTTAGAATTGTATTGCATGCTTCAACCCCTAGCCACCACTGTTACAGATTTGACTTTTCCAATGGCTGCCCCAGCTACCTAAACTGTACATTTCTTTTGATTTTCTCTTTTTCTTTCTAAGCAATGTACACAATTTTTAAACTGGTTCTGACCTCTCTTTCTCTTTTTCTTTCTAAGCAATGTACACAATTTTTAAACTGGTTCTGACCTCCCTCTTTAATGGCATCCTCTACTTTATTTTCGTTATATTTCTGATCTTTTCGTAACAGTAGGTTGTTAAACTTTTATCATTTTATGGGATTATTGAGCACCCGAAATCCCAGATATTAACTCATAACATGTAACTAGCAGAATATAGTCAAAGATATCAGACTCAAAAAGGACAAGATTTACCTACAATTCAATTTACCATCTACAATCCCTGGAAAGGATTTTAGTATTTGCAGTTTAATTTTCTAATTTATTGATTTCACAGATTCCCGCTGGTAAATACCAATTTTTAACAAATGGTTTCCAACTCCATACCATTCAGACACTGGTTTACAACCTCATAGAACTGACTCTCAAGGTATCTGTAACGCACAATATATTTCCGTCTCTTTTCTTCTAATCAATATTAAGAAATTTCAAAAACTGTTTTTTGGAGTTCATTTTATTCTTAGAATTGAATTATTAAAAATCATTAAGCCAACAGAGATAATAATGTTTTTGTGATAATATCCCATGAATAATACATAATTCTTATTTGTATATTTTCAAAATTATTTATTTCAGAAAATTATTCACTAATCGCATTCAAATAATATTCATAATATATCTTACAATTTTTCAGATTTATCAATAGAGTTTGCCAATTATTAATATTAAATGATATTGCATCATATTAAGATAGGGTCGTCCTCGCGAGACATAGCGCTGACCAACTCACATTGGTCTGCCTCACCATTAAATTTAAGGCATTCTAAGTCTGATACTGAATCCCTTATACGAAAAATCATCTCCTTAACTTGCAGTAGCAGTCGTGACAGCGGATTATTTTCGATTTCCGCATCGTGAAGATCAATTTGGTGTTGTAACTTGGTTGTCTCCATCATCAGCTCTGTGATTCGATTTTCCACGTTCTCAATATCAAATAGATGGGAATCGATATTGTTTTCGCTCTGCAAATCCACCAAGCGCCATTTCAGGATGTCCAACTCTTCTATATTATCGTAATAGATACTACCGAATTCTCGTCGCAACTCCTTGGAAACCTTTAAAATTTCCTTTAAGATTCTTATTTCAATCAACAAATCTTCATTTATTTTAAAGTCACAGTGGTTGATTTGGATATTGATTTCAGTCATCTTTTGTCTTTCGATTTAAATTTTGTACTGTTTTATGTTTTGTAATCTCATCAACCAGGAAAAGACAGGACGTAGAATCGAGCAGGTACTTTATATCCAAGGATCAAACCCCCTCCCCAAGAATCAAACCACCATCCCAGGCGATTGGCTTAAGTAAAACCATTCCACACTGTGTCAAACTGAGAAGAAGAATACATAAGAAACCGGAAATCAAAGGCAAAGTAAGATTGTAGCCCAATACATATCGATATTGGGAACTGTTGTTATATGAGTATGCGTACATTTCATTATATTTAATATATTACATGTTGATAATAATAATTTTATAATAGTCATCATTAAGTAGGAGGAGTGGTACAGAATTTTTATTCTTAATATTTAATCTTAAAAATAGATATGATGCAATATCATTTAATATTAATAATTGGCAAACTCTATTGATAAATCTGAAAAATTGTAAGATATATTATGAATATTATTTGAATGCGATTAGTGAATAATTTTCTGAAATAAATAATTTTGAAAATATACAAATAAGAATTATGTATTATTCATGGGATATTATCACAAAAACATTATTATCTCTGTTGGCTTAATGATTTTTAATAATTCAATTCTAAGAATAAAATGAACTCCAAAAAACAGTTTTTGAAATTTCTTAATATTGATTAGAAGAAAAGAGACGGAAATATATTGTGCGTTACAGATACCTTGAGAGTCAGTTCTATGAGGTTGTAAACCAGTGTCTGAATGGTATGGAGTTGGAAGCCATTTGTTAAAAATTGGTATTTACCAGCGGGAATCTGTGAAATCAATAAATTAGAAAATTAAACTGCAAATACTAAAATCCTTTCCAGGGATTGTAGATGGTAAATTGAATTGTAGGTAAATCTTGTCCTTTTTGAGTCTGTTATCTTTGACTATATTCTGCTAGTTACATGTTATGAGTTAATATCTGGGATTTCGGGTGCTCAATAATCCCATAAAATGATAAAAGTTTAACAACCTACTGTTACGAAAAGATCAGAAATATAACGAAAATAAAGTAGAGGATGCCATTAAAGAGGGAGGTCAGAACCAGTTTAAAAATTGAGTACATTGCTTAGAAAGAAAAAGAGAAAGAGAGGTCAGAACCAGTTTAAAAATTGTGTACATTGCTTAGAAAGAAAAAAAGAAAATCAAAAGAAATGTACAGTTTAGGTAGCTGGGGCAGCCATTGGAAAAGTCAAATCTGTAACAGTGGTGGGTGTGGCTAGGGGTTGAAGCATGCAATACAATTCTAAACCTGTTTACATGATGGATAAACGGATATTAGTTAGAGAAGGATGGAAATATCTTAAATATGAATTACAAGTACCCATCTATGTTGCGGAGGTTGGTCGGGGTTGGCAAACCATAATTTTTAAATATGAGGAACATATATTTCACCGGTGGGGAATTAGAGAGATCCAAAAGTTCAATTTTATGAGAGAAGACTAATACTGCTTTTGGTAAATTAAATAGACACATGAAAACTTATTACTCAATTAGTTAGAGAATATCAAACAACTAGATTTATCAAGCAGCTTGATGGAAAAATCAAAGTATTGAATAAATATATATTTTTTTATTATCCAAATAGAAGAAATTTTCGTTTTTGGTCAAGGGATAATATTCCAGGAATTTTTTCATTACCTTGACCTTTGCGCCTGCATCAAGGCATTTTAGCAATCCTTTGTAACAACTATTTGTGTTGTTGGTACCAGTTATAATTTGTTCGCAAATAAAAAATGCTTTCCTAATTATATGTTTTATGACCTCTTTTATGAAGGGATAATATTCCATGAATTTTTTCCAATACCTTGACCTTTGCGCCTGCGTCGATGCATTTAAGCAAATCCTTTGTAACAACTGTTTGTGTCGTTGGCAACAGTTATAAATGGCTCGCAAATAAAAAATACTTTCCTAATTAAATTTTTTATGACCATTTTTTTATGACCTTTGCGCCTCCGTCGAGGCATTTTAGCAATCCTTTACACCATCACCTATGTTTATTGTAGGTAACCAACTTGACTCTGGGGTTATGGTATGGTTAGCAATGGGTGGTTTGCTTAATGGGATTTAAATTATCGGTGACAAATTTATAAGTGAAAGTCACAGACATTTTTGGACAAAGGATACAATTGGTCATTTAGGTGTGGGTATACACATTTGTTATGGTGATAGAAAATGGGATAATCACAGTTTTTTTTTTTTTTTTTTACTGTATTACGCCGGAGTGATTTCAATTACTTTCCCAATTATAGTTAGTTTTAAATCGTTTTTGACATTCATATATTTTGTTCTTTCTAGACATTTTATTGTAGCTTATAACTATAGTTATGGGATGTAAGGCTAGCTAGTTAAGATTACATTTATTATACCTACATAAGATGAAAGAACATGAAAAATGGAAATGTTTTATTTTAACAATATACTAGTTAAAGTGGATAATATTATTATATATTCTTAATATCTGTCATTATGAATCAAAATTGTTTATCAAAAGAGCTTCTAAACAGTTTTTAGACAGCTTGTGAACAATTTATTTCTTAATTAGTTTTACAATCACAGGATACATCTTCCCTCAACATAATCGGATATGTTCCTCTAAGATTTATATATCAGTCTTGAGATATTTTGGCTTTGCGTTCTTTCTCATGTACATAGCAAACACATTGAAAATCAGAGTGTAAGTTTTTACTTCACATCGAAAGTCGTCTAGTGATCAAGAATTTTTGATCATTCTTAACAAAAGACTATAAAAGCTCGTAGACGTTAATAACAACTAGTAACCAGCTAATAATAATTAGTAAACATCAAGCAAACAGATACTAAACATATAGAAACCCGATACTAAACAACTTGTATACATCTACTAAACAACTTGTATACATCTACTAAACATATAAAACCAGATACTAAACAGCTAGAAAACAACTTGTATACATCTAGTAAACAACTTGTATACATCTAGTAAACAACTTGTATACATCTACTAAACAACTTGTATACATCTACTAAACATATAGTAACCAGCTAATAAAAACTAGTAAGCAACTAATAGACATCTACCAAGCAGATAGTAACCATCTAATAATAGCTAGTAATCAAAGTCCAAGCAGCTCAACCGCCATCATGAATCACGAAAACCAGATGAGTATTGTAATAAAAGAGTTTATTAAACTTATTCAGAATCTTACAACAAAAACCGATATTACCAGGTCCCAACACCTCTATCATAAACTTGAATCAGAAATTAAATTGAAAGACGCTCCTATGCTAGCTAATGATGCTTTCGAAATATGATATAATATTATTGTGGGTTAGAACAAATGAATGCTTTAAAAATAGTCCAACATCTGAGAAAGATTACATTGTGAGACCTATTTTACATCTATCTATGGGAACCAAGCGAAAATCTGCGTTTGGAATAACCGACATGTTTCTTACAGAGGGATTGAGTAAGAAAATTAATTATATACAAATATACATAAAATATAATTAATTATGAATTTAATGAAATATGTTTACAATAATTAAATATATAAAAAAAATATTGAATTATCCTACAAATTTTGCTTCTGACTGTAATTAAAACTACAGGTACAAATGAAGGGGAAGTATTTTATTCAATTTCCTTGGGTCTTGGGCATGTGACTTTGATGACGGTCAGGTAATGATAGTTCACTGAAAGTGTGTTTGGCTAACACATCTTAGAAACTTTAACTTGTGTTCTTTGATAATTCTTAATAAGAGACTATAGCATCTCATAATACTTGTTAACATTTAGTAACCATCTAAAACCAAGTACTTTACAGATACTATACAGATAGTAACCATCCAAAACCAAGTACTGTACAGGTACTATACAAAAAGTAACCATCCAAAAACAAGACTAAACAGAAAGTAACCATCAAAATACTGCTAGGTAACAACTAAATACAACGTGTTCAACGTGTCAAGTCCATGTCAATATGAGTACTACCCTAAAAAATTATATATCTCTGGATAATCTTCAAAGTCAATACCTATTAAATTCTGGATGGAGCAGTGGAGATGAAATTTCTACAGGACCCCACTTCATCTTTTCTGTACCAATCAAATTTTGTTGGGATTGGCTGAGGTTTATAAAAAGTTTTGTTAAATTGTAAACACGAACTAGTGTTGATGCTAACTAAGAATCGTGGTGAATCTTGAACAAACCAGAAATGAAAAAACTTTTAAACTGAAAATTACGAAAAAAACCTGGAAAGTTCCACATGTAACTCTGAGCTATTTTGCAAAAATTAAGATGTACGATATTATTAAAAGTTGTGTAAACCTACCAATCGCATTCCAGAGTTGGGATTTATATGTTAACCCCAAATTGGGGTATGGGAATCAATAGAGCTGAAATGTGAAATTGTCGGTTAACCTTGAAAAACCAAGATTTGCCATAATTGGATTTACACTAAATGGAGAACTTATCACAAATAACTTATCAAACTTGAAAGTTCACATGAATTCTGAGTCATTTCCATAATAATCTGAATGTCGATTTTAGTAAGAATTAGTATGCTCACCTATATGAAATGTATACAAGATTTCAATCTAGTTACTATAATCGTGAATCAAAACCATTTTTGACCCCAAATGAATTTAAATTGAAGACCCCTATTATTGTGGTTGATCTTTCATATCAAAACGAATCAGTAAAAATTGGTCCTATTGATGTGAGAATTTTAATAGAACTAAAGACACCAAGTCCTGAAAATACCCAAGCTTACTGTCTCTTCATACATGACCGTTTAGTTGAATATAACCCACTAAACGGACTAGTACAACGAGTTGTTTAACATTAGAAAAATGTTGAAAGATATTGTATCGATTGATGTTCAAGGTTTCTTTGATAATAATAATAATTTTAAATAAATAATAATAATAATTAAAGACTGCAATTCGGTTAACCAATACACATCACAAAATATTTTGGAGTGATGGAGAAAATAGATTTCCACAAACTCGAAAGTATCTAAGGACAATTACAAGCGGAAAACAAATTATTTGTAAAGGTGTGGAAAAGAAACGATTTCTAGAGAAGTTTTTTGGGAGTCGTCAGCTCATTGATATCGAGGAAATGGGCTGTCCGTCATTAAACAGGTTTAAAGGAAACCGGTTTCCTTATTGTGAAACACACCTTAAGGGCGGGGTTTGTGCTCTTAACAATGCATACATTATTTTGACATTTTTTAAAAGTAGCTCCAAAACAATAAAATAATTTTTATACATCATTTTAAAGTTGAGACTAGATGTGTAAAGACCTATAAGAAAATAAAATTAACCAAATAAAGTTTCATGAGGAAGTTGACCAATTTATTAAACAATTTAAAGGACAGTTAATTGGTCAGCATTTTCAATACCTTCTAAACACAAAAACTATGTTCATGAATCGAGGTGGACATGATCTCACTACTACGAATTATGGTGAACACTTTACATTTTGTAATCCAGAAATGACGTCGGAAACGTGCGCCTGCTTCTTCTATGCAAATCGTCGGAATCAAAGCAAGAATCAAATTAATTTCAATATATAATCAAACATGTTCGCAATACCAATATAAATGAATAAATGTATTATTATGCTACAAAATAAACTTCTGACTTTTTATTTCGAGTTAAAATTACAGGTACGGAGAATGGAAAATATTTCCTTGACTAAGATATGTCGGCTATTTGCGAGTTGTTGCGCGGTAGTGATTTCAACCCCTATTATGGGAACGTATTAGAGCTAGCAGTCAGCCGTGAGGTCGTTGGCGTGAGGCCCATGATCTTGTCAATGGGCGTGCGCCTTCAGACTTGTGCATGTGTCCCTTTTATTCCGGTCAGGTAATAGACAGGTGCGCATGTTCGGGTAGCTCTTGCTTGAATCCCTTTTTTGATATGTTTATGACCCGTTTGTGGAAAGGAGAGAATCTTAGAGAATTTACCAGTTAAACCTTCTGGGGCGGAAACAAAAATGTCTGTTTGAAAATATTCGACATCTGAGAATTATTAACTTGTGAGATTCATTTTATTGGGGTTCTTTTGATTTCTAAATTAATTTTACAATCATAGGAAACGTTATTCCCCAACATGATCGGACATGTTCCTCTAAGGCAACCATCTTTAGATGTTTTGGGTTTGCGACCTTTCTCACGTGCACAGCAACACCTGCTGAATATTAATTGCTAATAATGAGGAAAAGGATACATGATCAATATTGTCACATGGGGATGTGGGGAAAGTGTGCGACCTTTCTCCCGTGTACAGCAACACCTGCTGAATATTAATTGTTGATAATGAGGCAAAAAGGTCACGTGATCAGTATTGTCACACGGTGGTGTGGGGTTGGGGCAATTAAGTATACTCTTTATAGACATGATCGTGACATTTTTATGAGTTCAAAGTCCATTAAAATCACTTAATTTATTGGATTATCCTAATTGTCCCAGAACCCGCATACGTTAATAAAGAGTCGGGGGTCATTAATATGTTAATCAGTGAGAGGCGGGGTCATTAATATGCTAATTAGTAAGGGGGCGGGGGCCATTAATATGCAAATTGTCCCAGAACCCGTCTTTCCCAACTACTGATATTGTTGTCCGATCCGGCTGGTTCCGACTTATGATCTACCTGCAAAATATATAAGACTTTTGGGAAAGTTTCAGCCCGATAGCTTTAAAATTGAAGGACAAGTTTGCGTAGAAACGGACGGACAGACGGACAGACGGACATACGGACAGACGGACATGGCTAGATCGACTCGTCTAGTGATGCTGATCAAGCATGCAAACTTCTGACTGAAATCATTATACCCTCTGCAAGGGTATAAAAAACACCAAAGCTTTAATTTGTTTCTATTATTTTCCCACCAATTTTACGATCGTTCCTTTGGCAGCTAAATGATATAGTCGTCCGATTTTGATAAAATTAAATTCGAAATTCAGAAGGAATAAAAAAATGGTATTTCGAAGCGTAGTAGGTTTTATGTTAAAAAACACCGAAGCTATAATTTGTTTCATATTATTTTCCCACCGATATTACGATCGTTCCTATGGCAGCTATATGATATAGTCGTCCGATTTTGATAAAATTTAATTCGAAATTCAGAACTAATTAAAAAATGTTATTTCCAAGCGTAGGAGGTTATATGTTAAGGAACACCGAAGCAATAATGTGTTTCATATTATTTTCCCACCGATTTTACGATCGTTCCTATGGCAACTATATGATATAGTCGTCCGATTTTGATAAAATTAAATTCGAAATTCAGAACTAATTAAAAAATGTTATTTCCAAGCGTAGGAGGTTATATGTTAAGGAACACCGAAGCAATAATGTGTTTCATATTATTTTCCCACCGATTTTACGATCGTTCCTATGGCAGCTATATGATATAGTCGTCCGATTTTGATAAAATTTAATTCGAAATTCAAAACTAATTAAAAAATGTTATTTCCAAGGAAAGGAGGTAATATGTTCAAAAACACCAAAGATATAATTTTTTAACATTTTTTTTTCCGATTATTCCTATCGGAGCTATAAGATATTGTTGTCCGATCCGGCTGGTTCCGACTTATAAGCTACCTGCAAAATATATAAGACTTTTGGGAAAGTTTCAGCCCGATATCTTTAAAACTGAGAGACTAGTTTGCGTAGAAACGGACGGACAGACGGACAGACGGACATGGCTAGATCGACTCGTCTAGTCATGCTGATCAAGAATATACATACTCTATGGGGTCGGAAACGTCTCCTTCACTGCGTTGCAAACTTCTCACTGAAATCAATGTACCCTCTGCAAGGGTATACAAATGTTATTTCCAAGCGTAGGAGGTTATATGTTAAGGAACACCGAAGCTATAATTTGTTTCATATTATTTTCCCACCAATTTTACGATCTTTCCTATGGCAGCTATATGATATTGTCTTCCGATTTTGATAAAATTTTATTCGGAATTCAGAACTAAATAAAAAAATGTTATTTCCAAGCGTAGGAGGTTATATGTTAAGGAACACCGAAGCTATAATATGTTTCATATTATTTTCCCACCGTTTTTACGATCGTTCCTATAGCAGCTATATGATATAGTCGTCCGAATTTTATAAAATTAAATTCAAAATTCAAAACTAATTAAAAAATGTTATTTCCAAGCGTAGGAGGTTATATGTCAAGGAACACCGAAGCTATAATTTGTTTCATATTATTTTCACACCGATTTAGCGATCGTTCCTATGGCAGCTATATGATATAGTCGTCCGAATTTGATAAAACTAAATTCGAAACTCAGAACTAATTAAAAAATGTTATTTCCAAGCTTAGGAGGTTATTTGTTAAGGACACCGAAGCTATAATTTGTTTCATATTATTTTCCCACCAATTTTACGATCGTTCCTTTTGGGAAAGTTTCAGCTCGATAGCTTTAAAACTGAGAGACAAGTTTGCGTAGAAACGGACGGACAGACGGACATGGCTATATCGACTCGTCTAGTGATGCTGATCAAGAATATATATACTTTATGAGGTCGGAAACGTCTCCTTCACTGCGTTGCAAACTTCTGACTGAAATCATTATACCCTCTGCAAGGGTATATAAGCACCGAAGCTATAATTTGTTTCATATTATTTTCCCACCGAATTTACGATCGTTCCTATAGCAGCTATATGATGTAGTCGTCCGATTTTGATAAAATTTAATTCGAAATTAAGAACTAATTAAAAAATGTTATTTCCAAGCGTAGGAGGTTATATGTTAAGGAACACCGAAGCTATAATGTGTTTCATATTATTTTCCCGCCGATTTTACGATCGTTCCTATGGCAGCTATATGATATAGTCGTCCGATTTTGATAAAATTTAATTCAAAATTCAGAACTAATTAAAAAATGTTATTTCCAAGCGTAGGAGGTTATATGTTAAGGAACACCGAAGCTATAATGTGTTTCATTTTATTTTCCCACCGATTTTACGATCGTTCCTATGGCAACTATATGATATAGTCTTCCGATTTTGATAAAATTTAATACGAAATTCAAAACTAATAAAAAAATTTTATTTCCAAGGAAAGAAGGTAATATGTTAAAAAACACCAAATATATAATTTTTTTAGCTTTTTTTTCCGATTATTCCTATGGGAGCTAAAAGATATAGTTGTCCGAACCGGCTGGTTCCGATTTATATACTACCTGCAAAAGATATAAGACTTTTGGGAAAGTTTCAGCCCGATATCTATAAAACTGAGAGACTAGTTTGCGTAGAAACGGACGGACAGACGGACAGACGGACATGGCTAGATCGACTCGTCTAGTCATGCTGATCAAGAATATACATACCCTATGGGGTCGGAAACGTCTCCTTCACTGCGTTGCAAACTTCTGACTGAAATCAATGTACCCTCTGCAAGGGTATAAAAATGTTATTTCCAAGCGTAGGAGGTTATATGTTAAGGAACACCGAAGCTATAATGTGTTTCATATTATTTTCCCACCGATTTTACGATCGTTCCTATGGCAGCTATATGATTTAGTCTTCCGATTTTGATAAAATTTAATACGAAATTCAAAACTAATAAAAAAATGTTGTTTCCAAGGAAAGGAGGTAATATGTTAAAAAACACCAAAGATATAATTTTTTTAGCTTTTTTTTTCCGATTATTCCTATGGGAGCTAAAAGATATAGTTGTCCGAACCGGCTGGTTCCGATTTATATACTACCTGCAAAAGATATAAGACTTTTGGGAAAGTTTCAGCCCGATATCTATAAAACTGAGAGACTAGTTTGCGTAGAAACGGACGGACAGACGGACAGACGGACATGGCTAGATCGACTCGTCTAGTCATGCTGATCAAGAATATACATACTCTATGGGGTCGGAAACGTCTCCTTCACTGCGTTGCAAACTTCTGACTGAAATCAATGTACCCTCTGCAAGGCTATAAAAATGTTATTTCCAAGCGTAGGAGGTTATATGTTAAGGAACACCGAAGCTATAATTTGTTTCATATTATTTTCCCACCTATTTTACGATCGTTCCTATAGCAGCTATATGATATAGTAGTCCGAATTTTATAAAATTAAATTCAAAATTCAAAACTAATTAAAAAATGTTATTTCCAAGCGTAGGAGGTTATATGTTAAGGAACACCGAAGCTATAATTTGTTTCATATTATTTTCCCACCAATTTTACGATCGTTCCTATGGCAGCTATATGATATAGTCTTCCGATTTTGATAAAATTTAATTCGAAATTCAAAACTAATTATAAAATGTTATTTCCAAGGACAGGAAGTAATATGTTAAAAAACACCAAAAATATAATTTTTTTACATTTTTTTCCGATTATTCCTATGGGAGCTATAAGATTCAGTTGTCCGATCCGGCTGCTTCCGACTTATATACTACCAGCAAAAGATATACGACTTTTGGGAAAGTTTCAGCCCGATATCTATAAAACTGAGAGACTAGTTTGCGTAGAAACGGACGGACAGACGGACATGGCTAGATCGACTCGTCTAGTGATGCTGATCAAGAATATAAATACTTTATGGGGTCGGAAATGTCTCCTTCACTGCGTTGCAAACTTCTGGCTGAAACCATTATACCCTCTGCAAGGGTATAAAAAACACCGAAGCTATAATTTGTTTCATATTATTTTCCCACCAATTTTACGATCGTTCCTTTGGCAGCTAAATGATATAGTCGTCCGATTTTGATAAAATTTAATTCGAATTTCAGAATGAATAAAAAAATGTTATTTCCAAGCGTAGGAGGTTAAATGTTAAAAAGCACCGAAGCTATAATTTGTTTCATATTATTTTCCCACCGATTTTACGATCGTTCCCATGGCAGCTATATGATATAGTCGTCCGATTTTGATAAAATTGAATTCGAAATTCAGAACTAATTAAAAAATGTTATTTCCAAGCGTAGGATGTTATATGTTAAGGAACACCGAAGCTATAATGTGTTTCATATTATTTTCCCACCGATTTTACGATCGTTCCTATGGCAGCTATATGTTATAGTCGTCCGATTTTGATAAAATTTAATTCGAAATTCAGAACTAATTAAAAAATGTTATTTCGAAGCGTAGGAGGTTATATGTTGTTTACGTCAAAAAGGGCGTTTAATTTCAGGAGGCAGTGTCGAGCGGCAGTTTTTATCCAGATGTCTTAATCTCGCGCGCTCGCACTGCCGTCCGCTCTCCCTCTCCATCTCTCCCTAAGTCTCCGCTTCGCTCTGGAGCACTTAAGTTAAGTTAGGCTTAATGAGTTCTTATTTCATAGTGTACTAATAAACACCTATGCCCGTCGCGCAAAAACCCCAAAGTACTACATCCGTGTTTTTTTGCGAACCCTCCGTTCCTGGGACTTTATCTATTTCAGCGATCAAGCCACCCCGCCCCAACATTTTGGTCCAGTCAAAGCCGGATTTTAAAATCTTTGGATTTTCCTCTCCTGGAGTTTCCTTTGATTTGTCCCAGCAGGCTTGAACCGCTCCAGATAAGTTCCACTTACTATATTTTGCCGGTCATACAGCCAGTTTTTCGAACCCTATTTCGACTAACTTTCTGTGTGATATATTGTCTAAATCCAAAAGTGATTAATCCGACGCAACGGCAATATATATATGTTTTTCAACTCCGTTATTTCAGTTTCCTTTGCCCACAATTGTACACTTGAAACAATTCCAGTTGATATTTCAGTGCTACTATTCAACTTAAATATTTCTCAAATATATTTTCAATTCCAAGTGTGTGTAAAATATAGTCCACCCACAGTAAAAAATTCCCGATCATACAATTTTTCCTTAAGACTTGCACTTCTTATTTTTTACTGTGTTCCAGCTGCGTGTGTATATTTACATAAATACTCTTTCTAATACAGTCCACTCTGACTACTTTTTCTAATACAGTCCACTCCAACCTTTTCTCGACATAAAAATACGGCTAAATTATTTCTAAAATTAAAAACAAAGTTACAATATCCACAAATTTACTCCAGCAAATCGTCTGCAACTTAGTTTTGCAGGTGACAAACAAACGCACCGACAAACAAACATAAGCGAAGTCTTTACAATTCCCGCAGCATTATTCCGCTATTCGCACCCCATACATTGTACATACATACGTATATCAATATTTTCGCCAGTGCACAGTGGGTCAAGGGCTCACAATAAATGTTTCTTCCAAATAAACAAAATTAAAGTCCGTAATTCTTTACATAAGTCCGACCATCCGACATAATAAATATTTATCTGCCTATCTGCCTATCCGACAGTGTGACCGTATATATTTACAATCTTGATTGGTTCCTAAATTCCAATTGGATTCTAGCCCGTTTCCATACTTCTGAATTAAAAATTTTAAAGTATTTTACGTCATGGCAACATCAGTAAAATCCGCTTTAACCCGATTTGTGGCCACAGCTGACTGACTGTCTGATCCACTTTGAGACCACTGTGAACGCTCCAGGTGCTCCTACCCCAACGTTATCCGCCGGTAAATTCAGACGCGATCTCTTAAATTCCTTGTGGCAAGCGGTAAAGGCAGCATACGACACATGCTCCGACTGTATTATAACTTCAGGCGAGGGCGCCGCAGACACGAAATCCATACTAAAATCCAAGTATTACCAAACGTACTCCACCTATGAAATGTTTGCAGCGCAGCTCATGGAACAAATCCAAAAAGGATCCTCCCAAATACCTCAACCACCAGTAACTCCGTCCCAAGGTTAGGTTAGGTTAGAGCGGCTGCCAAATCATTGACACACTTAGTCCTTAAAAGGTCCATTGTGGTACCGCGTGGATCTGTATCATCTTTATTAAAAATCTGCTGCCATTATTGCAGCTGGCTTAGCATTAATCCCATCCGGTTGCTTTAGTGAATTTTATTATTCGTTTTAGGCTTATGTTCGCCAGATCAGATAGACTGCTCATGAAGGGATTCCCTAAGTGGTACAGTCGATATCTGCTCAGGGCCGGGCAGGAACAGAACAGCTGTTCCACCGTTTCCTCTTCCTCCTCGTCCCGGCAGCTTCTGCAGAAATCGTTTCAAGGCGCGCCCAATCTGCTTGCGTGTGTGCCAACCAACCAGTGGCCTGTTAACACTCGTATTACCATTCCGCACTCGGTACGGTTTAGTCTTAATAGTTCCGAAGTTCTCTTCGCGTCGATGATTGGCCATGTCTGGCGAGAGATGCGACAGTGCTTAACATGTGTCCATGCTAGGCTCGCAAGTTTCTTATATTGATTTCTAATGTTAAGCTTGCAGGTGGCCATCGGCATACCAATGTTCTCCTTGTCCGGAAGGAGAGGAACGGTAGTGCCATGCCTGGCCAGCTCATCTGCAATACAGTTGCCTGTAATGTTCCGGTGACCCGGGACCCATATCAGGTAAATTTTAAACTGCAGAGCCATCTCGTGCAGAGATTTGCGGCAGTTTGATATGGTGTGGGAGTTTGTATTGGTCGAGATAATCGACCTGATAGCCGCCTGACTGTCACTATAGATGTTAATCAGTATATTCTGACAGTTTGCATCGTTCAGAAGCATCAAAGCTTCAATTATGGCAAATACTTCCGCCTGGAAGACGCTACAGTGATCCGGAAGTCTGAAGGATTTCCTGATATTAAGTTGTTCGGAGTATATACCTCCTCCGACTTGATTATTTAATTTTGAGCCGTCAGTGTAGAAATTGACTGCCTCTGTAGGGCCCGGCTGGCCTTGTTCCCAGTCTTCTCTGGTTGGGAGCAATGCTTCAAAGGGGGTGTGGATGTATTCAATAGGTTTACATAGATCTGTACTGGGTGGGATCATTGTGTCTTGCTGGAGTATCCTGGCATGACCGTATATTTGGGGTTTCCACTGCCCTAAGTCCCTCATCCGAACCGCAGCTATCTTAGCTCGTTACATGCCGGCTAAGTCCAGACTTGGAAGGTTCAGAATAGCATTTAGCGCCTCGTTGGGGGTGGTGCGAAGGGCTCCGCTTATGCATAAGGATGCCATTCGTTGTACCTTGTTTAGGTTTGTTGTGGTTGTCTGCTTCATTAGCGCGGGCCACCATATTGACACTAAGTAGAGCAGAATAGGCTTAACTATCGCTGTGTGTATCCAGTTGACGATTTTTGGGGACATGTCCCATTTCGTTCCGATGGCCTTTTTGCAGGAGTAGAGGGCAATTGTTGGCGTCCTCGTTCTCCCTTGGCTGTTTAGTCTCCATGTCAGACGCTTATCTAATATTAACCCCAAATACCTGGCGTTGTTACTGAAGGAGAGAGAGCAGTTATTTAATATTGGTGGGTTTAGTTGAGGAATCTTGTATCTGTTTGTAAACAGCACCAGTTCCGTTTTCGAGGGGTTTACCCCTAGACCTCTTTCTGTTGTCCAGTCAGAGAGTATTTTAAGTTTGGCGGTCATTAGATCGCATAGTGTCTGAGGAAATTTTCCTGAGAAAATAATGGCTACATCGTCCGCATATGCCACAACCTTGCATCCACCCCCTTCCATGTAGCACAACAGCTTATTTACTGCGATGTTCCATAGCAGGGGGGAGAGTACACCACCCTGAGGGGTTCTCCTGTTCACGAACCTTGTTTGTGTTGAGATTCCTAGCGTGGAGGTTACCATTCTGCTCATCAGCAATTTATGGATTAACTCCACGATTTGGATCTCAACACCCAGGTCGGTGAGGGATTCGGTTATGGCTGTAGGGAGAACATTGTTGAAAGCGCCCTCTATGTCCAGGAATGCAGCAAGTGCGTATTCCTTGTGATTGAGTGACTTTTCGATTTGGCTGACTACCGCGTGTAGAGCTGATTCGGTGCACTGCCTTTTGAATATGCATGCTGCGCTGCTGATAACTGTTTCGAGTCCATGACTGACCTGATGTGCAGTCCAATCAGTCGCTCAAAGCTCTTAAGGAGAAAGGATGTCAGACTTATGGGCCTAAAATCGTTCGTCATCGTGTGCGAGGCTTTGCCCGCTTTGGGTATAAAGACTACCTTTGTTTCCCTCCATGTTGATGGCAACGTTCCTATCCTAAGAGTGGTACGGAAAATTGTCTTTAGCCAGTTGATGGCAGTTTGATCTGCGTGTTGGATGTGCGCAGGTGAGAGATGATCGGGTCCTGGTGATTTGAAGGGTTTGAAGCTGTTTATGGCCCAACTTATGTTGCGTTGGGAAAGAAGCGTGTCCAAGTCAATGCTTAGACCTGCATGATTTTCTGGGAGACGTTCTACCGGGAGACTACCCGGAAAGTGGGTGTCTAGTAGTAGGCTTAGGGACTCCTCACTAGAGTCTGTCCACGAGCCATCTGGATTTTGAAGGTACCCCAAGGAGGGGGTTGTTTTGGAGAGGATCTTTCTAAGCCGAGCTGCATCGGCTGTTTCCTCTATGTTTGAGCAGAAGGTCTGCCAAGCTGATCTTTTTTCTTTCCTTATGGCCTTCTTGTAGGAGGCTAGTTCTAACTTGTACTGTTGCCATTTTAGACCCTCATTTCCTGCTTTTGCCCTGTTAAAAAGGGTTCTGCAACTGGATCTGAGTTCTGAAAGTTTCTGTGTCCACCAAGGAGGCTTTCTGGTTCCTCTCGGTTTGCGTTTAGGGTGGGCTGCTTCGAAAGCCGAGTTGCAGGCATTCGTGAACATCCCTACTATGTTATCAAGACTGAGTATATCACTGTTGTCATTTGGGGGTTCTATTGGAAGAATGTTTAGTAGGGCTTCCCTATAAGCGCGCCAGTTGGTACGTCTAAGGTTGACGAATTCAGCTGGAGTAGGAGGGTCTAGTGATAAAGTGGTTTCTATAAATCTATGGTCAGAGAAAGAGTGTTCGTTTGAGACTTCCCAGTTTCTGACTGCTTCTAGCAGATTACCTGACACCATGGTAAGGTCAATGACTGTTTGGCTATTTTTTGTGATAAAGGTGGGGGTATTACCCCTGTTGCAAGAAATAGATTTGAGCCAAGGATGAAGTTAAAAAGAGACTCACTCGTCTGGGGGTCTTCCTTCTCGAAGGCCATGTAAGCTGAAGCCACCCTGATTGTAGCCGCTGGAAGTTCCAGACTTGCTACGGTGTTGTCTCCGTTGCTGTAATTATGAATCAGAAATATGCTAAGGTGCCTTTTGGCTAAAATTCAGGTTCGAATTTTACCTTCTTTTAGATCAAGCAGCAGCTTGAAATCTTTGGTACCCAGTCCAGCAACCTTGCCTCCTACCACCCAAGGCTCCTGTATGAGTACTAGGTCTACCCCGCCGTCAGCCAGGCGGAGCAGGAGGGCAGCCGACGCTGCTTTACTGTGATGGAGGTTCACTTGCAGTAGTCTTAGCGACATCTGCCGAGTTCCCCTCCACCACTGTGACGTTCGCTTTCTCGCTGCCGCTGAGGTCGTCGTCTTCGTCCGCCGGGTTCATCGCCTGCATCCCTCTGCTTAGCGACGCGTCGGTTGAGTAGCCATCTTCCGGTTCATCATCTCCGGGAGCCTCTATCTCCTCGGGGAAGACCTGCTCGGCTGGGTTGCCGGTCGGGTCCTCCTTCGAGTTAGAGTCTCCCTTGTAGAATCCGAAGTCTTAGTCATACCTCCTGCAGTTTTTGGCACCGGAGCGCACTTTGCAGAGGTGCTGGCGGCCGACTGTCTTCCACCTATCACCCCCAGTTTGGGGTGGGGCCCTTTTGGGATAGCCCCCGAGCTGGTGCCAGCACAGGCGGAGCCAACGCTCGCAGATCCTGTCGCACCCACCTTCTCCTCCGTCACGGGTTTCTTAGGAGTGCCCGGCTCCATTGTGTTTTTATTTTTATTCTTGTTGGCATTCATAATTGATTCCCACGAGTTGCGGAGAAAGGGAAGGTCCACCCGGGCAGAGATCCGCGATGCCCGGGTAAGGCGATAAATAGAGCAGGGGGCCGCCATTTCCCTGAGCCCACCGTTAGAGACTGAGCTAGTTTTTAACCCGGGCCCTCAGCCAGGCTGACTCTCGGCACGGTCCGATTTACACCTTTGTTCGGCCCGAGGTGAGATGTTGTGTGGGATAGGAAGGAGGTAGGTTGTGCGTTTGGGGAAAAAGGGTTGTGTAGAGCAACTATTTAAATGCGGCTGAACAATTCGCATCGACGGTGCTGCCGCTAAACAGCGACAGATACCCGCTGCCTGTCCGGAGCTGTTTATTACAGAGGTTTCGGTCTGGCGGAATCCGTTTGACCTAGCCTACTGCTATTCACAGCTGGCCTTATAGGCCGTTCGCTATCCGCAACCTGCGACCCGCTTGGTCGCCTCCAGCTGGCCGTCCCAAAATTCCACGTCTTATGGCTGTCGGCTCCCTCCTATCGACACAGAGGTTTTCTCTGGCGATTATCTTCGCTGGCCGACTTTCCGGGACCTATTCACGGCAATATACATAGACAATCCGAGTCTAACGCCCGTTGAAAAACTATTCCACTTAAATTCAAAAACAAGTGGCGAAGCTCATTCCATAGTTTCGAGATCCCCACTCACCAATGATGGCTTTCGCTCAGCCTGGAAAAACCTAACTGAGCGTTTCGAAAATAAGCGATTGCAGGTGAACAGTCACCTGAAAACACTTTTCAATGTGCAATCCATAGCACAGGAGTCGGGAGCAGCCTTAAAGGAACTTCAACGCACTTTTCAAGGTTGCTTAACTTTCTTAAAACTTTCCGGTGTTAATATTGAGAATTGGGATCCTATCCTGGTTTTTATGTGCTCGACAAAACTTCCAAAGCTCACTCTCTCATTATGGGAGCAATCCATCCAAAATAAAGCCGAAATTCCTACGTGGCTTGAGCTGGATTCCTATTTGACGGAGCGCCATCGAACTCTTGAGGCCGTCGATAGTTTCCGATCTGCCAATTTCCTCCACGTCCAGTCCAAAGACACAAATCGAGTGGCAGAATTTCCAAAAATAAATTCCTTCAACACAAGGTTAGTTCCGATACCCAAAGGCTGCGATCTGTGTTCGAAGAAGAACCATCCCGTGCGTATATGTCCACGCTTCCTACAAATGACGGTAAACGATCCAAAGGAAGCAGCTGTGCTCCAATTGCTTTCCAAGTAGCCATCAATTCCGGGATTGCACAAGCGCTCACAACTGTCTCACTTGCCAAGATCGGCATCACACATTGCTGCATCGAAACAGCGGTTCTACTACTCTGCCGATTCCATCCGAACCTCCAAGGCCAGTATCCGCCTCAGTTCCACACACCATTTCGTCCTATTCAACGCAAGTTTCCGTACAAAAAGTTCCTCCTAAAAATACTCCATCCGAATATTGGGTTCCTTACCCTGCCTTGGATGGCAGACGTACTCGAGGTATTAAGTCCTACCAATGCCGAGTCTGCCAAAATATCCATCCTCTTCGGAAGTGCCACCACTTTCTACGGCTAAGCCCCCAGAATCGGCTCCAGGAAGTACATATCCAGAGGTACTGCTCCAATTGCTTGGCTCACAATCATTCCAAGGACTCCTGCCGCAGTGGTCATCACTGCCACAAGTGTGGAAAGGGCCACCACACTCTCCTACATACGGACGACCGATCTTCACTTACAACATATTCCTGAGCCCACTATCCTGAGGTTCTTGCTATGGGTGTCCTCGCAAGGGGGGGGGGAGAATGTTTACGTCAAAAGGGCGTTTAATTTCAGGAGGCAGTGTCGAGCGGCAGTTTTATCCAGATGTCTACATCTCGCACGCTCGCACTGCCGTCCGCTCTCCCTCTCCATCTCTCCCCTAAGTCTCTGCTCCGCTCTGGAGCACTTAAGTTAAGTTAGGCTTAATGAGTTCTTATTTCATAGTGTACTAATAAACACCTATGCCCGTCGCGCAAAAACCCCAAAGTACCCCCGTGTTTTTTTGCGTACCCTTCGTTCTCGGGACTTTATCTATTTCAACGATCAAGCCACCCCGCCCCACTACTGTATGACACCCATTTGGAGAAGTTCGTCTTTGCGTTGATTTCCCCTTGGATTTTTGGGTTCTTGGGGTAGTATCTCTGCTTGATTGGCTTGTCATCCTTCATTTTGATCTTGTGCTCTGCCATTATCCATGTTCCCGTCATTGTGCTTAAGTCTGCCAGCTCTGTATCGTCCAACTCGTTTATCTGTTGAACGACTGCTACCGATAGCTTCTCCTCGAGCCATCCATTGTGTCGGTTCCTGGCTGGTATTATTATGTCGTGTCCAGCACACCTTATCTCAGTTCCGAAATGTTTCAGGAAGTTCCATCCCAACACCAACGGATCCACTACTCCGGGAAAAATCAACAGGGTTATGGTCACTTGTTTGTTGCCGAATTTGACCTCTACCTCGAGCTGCGCATTAATTCCGCCGCATCTTCCGTCTGCCAACCTAACTTGCCGTCTCGTCCTTGTAATCCTTCCTAGAGCAGCAATACGGTCCGCCATTTCTTCGCTAACGAAGCTTGCCGTTGCTCCGGTGTCGATTGTGGCTTTCTAGCTGTACCCACCAATCACCACAGCTGCAGACAACTGCTTCTCCTCCTCGATTAGCTTGCCCGTTAGTTTGGAGAAGTAGCATTTTGCGATCCCGTTCGCCTCTCTGCGACTGAGATCGGTGGCCATTTCCCGATCGTTGGCAGCAATCAACGCTCCTGACACCCACCTTGCCGCATATCCAGCAAAATAACAGCCGCTGGTTTCGACATCCTCTAGCCCAGTGTCCGTTCCCACCGCATATCCTATAGGCATCCTGCGGTTCTGTGATATAGGTGGCATCTTGCGGCCCCTGTGTGTTGCTTGGCGGCCTCCACAAGGTATTGTTTGGCTGTCTCTGTTGCTGTGGGGGTGGTGTCCAATGGCCTCCGCGTGGTGCGTCTGTTGCCTGCTGTCGTCTGGCTTGGTGTGGTGGTGGCCATTGGTCATTTCCTCGTGTGTCCTGGCTATCTATCTCCTCGCATCTCCTGCAAGTCACTTGCGTTGGTGATGCCGACTTGGTCTTTGAGAACTTGTTCTCCTGTGCGAAAACTTCCCGTTCCTTTTCAAGTTCTTCGTACTCATCGGCTAAGATCATTAGCATATCCAGGTCCGACACTTTGTACGCTCTTAGGAAGATCCGTAGACTTGGGCTGCAGTTCTCTTTAATGATCCTTAATGTCCCTTCCGTAGAATAGCTTAGTGGCCCCACCATCATATAAGTCGGAACCTGCCGGATCGGACAACTATATCTTATAGCTCCCATAGGAATAATCGGAAAAAAAGTTTTAAAAATTATATCTTTGGTGTTTTTTAGCATATAATCTCATAAGCTTGGAAATAACATTTTTGAATTAGTTTTGAATTTTGAATTAAATTTTATCGAAATCGGACGACTATATCATATAGCTGCCATAGGAACGATCGGAAAATTGGTGGAAAAATAATATGAAACAAATTATAGCTTCGGTCTTTTTCAACTTATAACCTCCAACGCTTGGAAATAACATTTTTTAATTAGTTCTGAATTTCGAATTTAATTTTATCAAAATCGGACGACTATATCATATAGCTGCCATAGGAACGGTTGGAAAATTGGTAGAAAAATAATATGAAACAAATTATAGCTTCGGTGTTTTTTGACATATTATCTTATACTATTGGGAATATAGTTTTTTGTGTTTTTAAATTTAATAATTATAGCTGCAAGGGTATATAGGCTTCGGCTTGCCGAAGCTAACTTCCTTTCTTGTTTCACTTGTATTCTTGTACCCGTTACTCTTAGAGTAAAACGGTACACCAGATTCATCAAAAAGTATGTAACATGTAGAAGAAAGCGTTTCCGACTCCTTAAAGTATATATCATTTTAATCAGGAACACTAGCTTAGTCGATCTAGCCATTTCCGTCTGTCCGTATGAACGCTGAGATCTCGGAAACAATGAGAGCTAGAATGTTGGGACTTGCCGTGCAGATTTTTGTGTTTCATGCGCAGCGCCATGCCCACAAACGATTATATCACTGAAACCAGTCTTACGCCCACATTTTTAAGAATTGTGCAAAAATGTAAATAAGATTGTGTCCTTTATATCAATACCCATATACATGCCAAAATTAATATCGGACCTGTCAATTAAAAGTTATAACCCAATAATAATGCAAGTTTAGCAATTCAATCGAGATTTCACACCACATGCAGAAAATGGGCTGTTTACACTAATACGGCACCAAGCCGCTAAGGGCGCTATTGGCTAGTTGGCGCTATAGGCTACGTGGCGCTTAAGAAAAGAAGATAGGTGGCGCTAGGTTGCTCTATAGACTGGGTGTGCTAATAAAAAAATTAGAGCTTCTTTAAGCATATCTCCATCCCTCTCGCACTCCTTAAGGCTGAGTAACGGGTATCTAATAGTCGAGGCCATCGATTTAAGCGCTTTTTCTTCTTATTCTCCTGTGATATAGGTGGCATCTTGCGGCCCCTGTGTGTTGCTTGGCGGCCTCCACAAGGTATTGTTTGGCTGTCTCTGTTGCTGTGGGGGTGGTGTCCAATGGCCTCCGCGTGGTGCGTCTGTTGCCTGCTGTCGTCTGGCTTGGTGTGGTGGTGGCCATTGGTCATTTCCTCGTGTGTCCTGGCTATCTATCTCCTCGCATCTCCTGCAAGTCACTTGCGTTGGTGATGCCGACTTGGTCTTTGAGAACTTGTTCTCCTGTGCGAAAACTTCCCGTTCCTTTTCAAGTTCTTCGTACTCATCGGCTAAGATCATTAGCATATCCAGGTCCGACACTTTGTACGCTCTTAGGAAGATCCGTAGACTTGGGCTGCAGTTCTCTTTAATGATCCTTAATGTCCCTTCCGTAGAATAGCTTAGTGGCCCCACCATCATATAAGTCGGAACCTGCCGGATCGGACAACTATATCTTATAGCTCCCATAGGAATAATCGGAAAAAAAGTTTTAAAAATTATATCTTTGGTGTTTTTTAGCATATAATCTCATAAGCTTGGAAATAACATTTTTGAATTAGTTTTGAATTTTGAATTAAATTTTATCGAAATCGGACGACTATATCATATAGCTGCCATAGGAACGATCGGAAAATTGGTGGAAAAATAATATGAAACAAATTATAGCTTCGGTCTTTTTCAACTTATAACCTCCAACGCTTGGAAATAACATTTTTTAATTAGTTCTGAATTTCGAATTTAATTTTATCAAAATCGGACGACTATATCATATAGCTGCCATAGGAACGGTTGGAAAATTGGTAGAAAAATAATATGAAACAAATTATAGCTTCGGTGTTTTTTGACATATTATCTTATACTATTGGGAATATAGTTTTTTGTGTTTTTAAATTTAATAATTATAGCTGCAAGGGTATATAGGCTTCGGCTTGCCGAAGCTAACTTCCTTTCTTGTTTCACTTGTATTCTTGTACCCGTTACTCTTAGAGTAAAACGGTACACCAGATTCATCAAAAAGTATGTAACATGTAGAAGAAAGCGTTTCCGACTCCTTAAAGTATATATCATTTTAATCAGGAACACTAGCTTAGTCGATCTAGCCATTTCCGTCTGTCCGTATGAACGCTGAGATCTCGGAAACAATGAGAGCTAGAATGTTGGGACTTGCCGTGCAGATTTTTGTGTTTCATGCGCAGCGCCATGCCCACAAACGACTATATCACTGAAACCAGTCTTACGCCCACATTTTTAAGAATTGTGCAAAAATGTAAATAAGATTGTGTCCTTTATATCAATACCCATATACATGCCAAAATTAATATCGGACCTGTCAATTAAAAGTTATAACCCAATAATAATGCAAGTTTAGCAATTCAATCGAGATTTCACACCACATGCAGAAAATGGGCTGTTTACACTAATACGGCACCAAGCCGCTAAGGGCGCTATTGGCTAGTTGGCGCTATAGGCTACGTGGCGCTTAAGAAAAGAAGATAGGTGGCGCTAGGTTGCTCTATAGACTGGGTGTGCTAATAAAAAAATTAGAGCTTCTTTAAGCATATCTCCATCCCTCTCGCACTCCTTAAGGCTGAGTAACGGGTATCTAATAGTCGAGGCCATCGATTTAAGCGCTTTTTCTTCTTATTCTCCTGTGATATAGGTGGCATCTTGCGGCCCCTGTGTGTTGCTTGGCGGCCTCCACAAGGTATTGTTTGGCTGTCTCTGTTGCTGTGGGGGTGGTGTCCAATGGCCTCCGCGTGGTGCGTCTGTTGCCTGCTGTCGTCTGGCTTGGTGTGGTGGTGGCCATTGGTCATTTCCTCGTGTGTCCTGGCTATCTATCTCCTCGCATCTCCTGCAAGTCACTTGCATTGGTGATGCCGACTTGGTCTTTGAGAACTTGTTCTCCTGTGCGAAAACTTCCCGTTCCTTTTCAAGTTCTTCGTACTCATCGGCTAAGATCATTAGCATATCCAGGTCCGACACTTTGTACGCTCTTAGGAAGATCCGTAGACTTGGGCTGCAGTTCTCTTTAATGATCCTTAATGTCCCTTTCGTAGAATAGCTTAGTGGCCCCACCATCGTCTACATGTCGATCATGTAGTCCTTGAACGACTCGCTGAAGCCCTGATTCCGTTGCCGGACCTGATTCAAGCCGTACGTGTTGGCGGACCATTCTACCTTCTCCAGGAACTCGAAAGGTTTTTCCGCCCCATTGACCCTGAACCACCAGTCGCGGACCTGTTTACCGACTTTTGCATAGTGTGACCGGCTGGGTCTCGTGGACAGCGCTGCTGTTTTTCTATCATCGCTTGACTATCTCCTATGGGCCTCTTTTTGTCCCCTTCAGCGTTTGTTAACGTGATGCTTTGGCCTGCTCTGTCGTGGTATGTTGCTTTCAGCTCGGCCCAGCTATTCTACGACGAGTTGTGGGTCGTCTAATATGCCATCCAGGGTGACATTAAGCCTCTGTGTGACATGGGCGAAGTCCTCCTTCTTGAGGCGGTAAATTCACTTCTTTCCCATTTTGATTGTGTTGCTCTCACTGTTGGGACAATCATGTTGGACGCAAGATGTAACGAACTGATTTTGTGTGTCTGCTCGCTACGAGATTCGTGCGGCTAGCTCAGAAGATTGTGTGTTCGTCCCACCAAATTTATATGACGTGACTGCCCCGTAGATCAGTGAGAAAACACAAGGCTCAAATGGTAACAGTGGGTTTTATTCTCGGGATACTAATACAGCGGGTGTGTGTGGCTTGGCTGGTCTCGGTATCTCCTCGCGCTGGTTCCACTGGCTGCTGATGTTCCTCGTCCTGGCTTGTCAACGAGTTGACTCGACGACCGATGGCTCCTGTGTCTCGGGATGCTCGTAGTGACCTGCCTCTGCTTGCTCGCCGACGCCTTGCCTCGGGGTCACTTGTCGCGCCTTGGACTCGCAGAGAGATCGGCATTGCTGGCTTAGGGAAGCGTCACCGTTCTCAGACTGGGGTGAACAGGCCTCTCCAGGGCTATGCCATTCGAGACAATAAACGCCTGCCCCTTGCTCTCTCCCGGTCGGTCCCACTAGGTTGTCGCTCAGTTCGCGCTGACAGTCAAGGCTAACGCCTGGAAGCTGCCTAGCAGTTCACTTTGCTTTACGCCTAGCGCAGTCGAACGTTCCACCCGGCTTCACCCTAATGCTTGACGTCCGCGACGTTCCTGCGCTTCCCAATGAGCTCCGCGCGGCGATCGTGACGTGGCTGCCGATGTCCTCTGCGCTGTTTCTTGTCTTGCGTGCTCTTGGAAAACCGCTGTTCCGGGACTTGCTGAACCGCTGGGCTTCTCCAGGGAAACGCCTCTTGAAAGCCTCAATATGTCGATCGCACGCCCTTCCTGACTGGTAGTTTGGTGCTCTGGCACTCGGGGCTTTGGGCAGTTGCTGATTTCCCATTCAAGAACGTCTCAACGTGGCGATCTTGCCCCTTGTAGGCTTCCCACGGCGCTGCTTCCAACGACTGGATCTGTTGTTGCTGACTTGCTGCTGGTTGACTTGGTACATCGTCTTTGGCAGACTGACTCCTCGAGATCGACTGATCCGGTTTCCAGCACTGGACCCACTTATATAGGGCTCCTGGTACCGTTAATCCTCGGCTTCTGCGCACGGCACCACTTCATGGTCCAAAGTCCGCAGCCCCACACTAGGGCACCAAGCGTGGCGATCTATCGTTAACCCTTCGCTATTTCTCTCCAAGCTCTCTTTCCCGCAGTGCCGTTACTACGCGTATTCGCTGCGTATCCAGCAGCTGACAGGCCTCCGAACAGTTGATCTCCGCTTCTATTTGTGTGGAGTTATTTAACTCCTCACGAGTTTTTGTGTTTCATGGATATAGGCACGGTAAAACTTTACCGAGCACTTAAGTATCTTTAATTAATAGATTAAGAACCGGTATTTTGGCATTTCCTATGAGGTCTGGACTTCACGTTTCGTAGGTGTGTCAGCTTTTTACTGAACCAAGGTGGCTTGTTGGGAACTGACGGATGGTATAACGGAATAGAAAATATTTATAGTATCATCCATATTTTGGGATGATTAGAGATCGGACCAATAAAAGACTAATAAATAAATGCTCAGCCTCCGAAAGTCAGCCTGGCGAGAACAACGTAATCTGACTTTCTGATTTTTCTACTAACAGCACCAGTGTCGATAGAGAACTCGAAAGCAGGATGATGTGGATCTTCGGGTTGAATAGAGATACTACTTTGGACAGAAACACGCAGTCCGAATCATATACAAAGCACAGATCCAGTAAGCTGCCTAATATGGTTCCAGGTATATTAAAATCAGCTTATGTGGGACTGACTGTATAGCGCGAAGATGATTTAAATACTCAAAAAATTCATATGCAGGCAGAATGTACGAGCAGGTGATATATATAAAGGAAGGTCAATCATGCCTATAAATGGTGTACTTACCAGGAAAAAGTTCGAAGCTTACGATCTCCGAATTTAGCCAAGTCTCCGTGAAAACAATAATTTGGGATGAAAAAAAGGCTAACCAAATACAATTAAGTTAGATTACTACGCAAGCCTCTGTTATTCTAATAAGAAAGATTTAAGCTAGTTTTTAGTTTTTTGCAGAAGCTGCTAAGGTAGAAGATGAAGAGGTTTCTACGGGTCTTTTTATACCCTTGCAGAGGGTATATTGATTTCAGTCAGAAGTTTGCAACGCAGTGAAGGAGACGTTTCCGACCCCATAAAGTATATATATTCTTGATTAGCATGACTAGACGAGTCGATATAGCCATGTCCGTCTGTCCGTCTGTCCGTCCGTTTCTACGCAAACTAGTCTCTCAGTTTCAAAGCTATCGGGCTGAAACTTTCCCAAAAGTCTTATATCTTTTGCAGGTAGTATATAAGTCGGAACCAGCCGGATCAGACAACTATATCTTATAGCTCCCATAGGAATAATCGGAAAAAAAGTTTTAAAAATTATATCTTTGGTGTTTTTTAGCATATAATCTCATAAGCTTGGAAATAACATTTTTGAATTAGTTTTGAATTTTGAATTAAATTTTATCGAAATCGGACGACTATATCATATAGCTGCCATAGGAACGATCGGAAAATTGGTGGAAAATTAATATGAAACAAATTATAGCTTCGGTCTTTTTCAACTTATAACCTCCAACGCTTGGAAATAACATTTTTTAATTAGTTCTGAATTTCGAATTTAATTTTATCAAAATCGGACGACTATATCATATAGCTGCCATAGGAACGGTTGGAAAATTGGTAGAAAAATAATATGAAACAAATTATAGCTTCGGTGTTTTTTGACATATTATCTTATACTATTGGGAATATAGTTTTTTGTGTTTTTAAATTTAATAATTATAGCTGCAAGGGTATATAGGCTTCGGCTTGCCGAAGCTAACTTCCTTTCTTGTTTCACTTGTATTCTTGTACCCGTTACTCTTAGAGTAAAACGGTACACCAGATTCATCAAAAAGTATGTAACATGTAGAAGAAAGCGTTTCCGACTCCTTAAAGTATATATCATTTTAATCAGGAACACTAGCTTAGTCGATCTAGCCATTTCCGTCTGTCCGTATGAACGCTGAGATCTCGGAAACAATGAGAGCTAGAATGTTGGGACTTGCCGTGCAGATTTTTGTGTTTCATGCGCAGCGCCATGCCCACAAACGACTATATCACTGAAACCAGTCTTACGCCCACATTTTTAAGAATTGTGCAAAAATGTAAATAAGATTGTGTCCTTTATATCAATACCCATATACATGCCAAAATTAATATCGGACCTGTCAATTAAAAGTTATAACCCAATAATAATGCAAGTTTAGCAATTCAATCGAGATTTCACACCACATGCAGAAAATGGGCTGTTTACACTAATACGGCACCAAGCCGCTAAGGGCGCTATTGGCTAGTTGGCGCTATAGGCTACGTGGCGCTTAAGAAAAGAAGATAGGTGGCGCTAGGTTGCTCTATAGACTGGGTGTGCTAATAAAAAAATTAGAGCTTCTTTAAGCATATCTCCATCCCTCTCGCACTCCTTAAGGCTGAGTAACGGGTATCTAATAGTCGAGGCCATCGATTTAAGCGCTTTTTCTTCTTATTCTCCTGTTATTCTCTTTTTATACCATAAGAGCCGGCCAGATATCGGCAAAACATAAAGTTGAAAAGAGCTCGTTTGGAACAGAAATCTTAAAAGACGAAGACAAAGTGTCCCCCGCATAGGTAAAATTAAATATCTTAAGTTAATGTTTTTGGCGTTTGTTTTTTGTTTTATATAGTATTTTATTAACCCACCTTTAGGTTGCAGCATAAACGATCCTATCTCGTGCGCAACTTCATTACAAGGGTCACAACAATATAGTAAGTTTTGACGGTACCAAGGTCATCACTAAATCGGCCAGTGTAACCGGCACTGCTTTAGAGGATTCATAAAATTGCTTAAATGTGTACCCTAATTATTCATGAATGTGTGCCGAAAAATTCAGAAGCAGAAGAAGAAATAGTGCGCATGCGTCGAGCGGGTAAACGAGCGGCCGGAAAACCTTGACGTGCTATTTCTCGTTTTTTCATTTTAACTGGAGGAAAATATAGGGAGAAAAGTATACGTCCTATCAGAACGAGATATCATATATCATTTTTCGTCACAATTGTTGATATCAGAAATGTTTGTTAAAGGCGCGTTCGCCACTACTTTTTACCTCGTTAAGAGGTGTTTTTGTTTGATATCAGAAGTTTTTTTTTGCACAAGAGTTTAAGTACCCCAATACCATGACTAGGATTCGTCCATTTCCCGCCGAACTAGCGGGTTTTTCCAAAGTGGTAGAACAAATAGATCAAGTTTCCTATTTCGATTAGCTTTATGCAAGTAAAGGACCCTAAAACCATAACAGATTTTCCGTTTGAAAAAGTCGAATAAGAAAATTTTTCATCAAATTGGTTTTTTCTTGTTTATTCCAATAAGTATGAAATATTTCGTATACGGAGCTGAAACGAGTTGCACTTTTTATCGCTTAATATCTTCCAAACGTTAATTTTTAGGGCAAAAAAGTTGAGGAATCTGAAGGGCAATATGATTTGAATTTTAAAACGAAATCGTGTGACTCAATTTTGAGAAAATAGTCAAAAAGTGGTTTTAAAAAATAACTTTTTGTCATAACTCTAAATCTTTATATTCAGACAATTTTACTATATTAAAGGTATTTAGCAAACTAAGTTATATTTTCAGAGATATATAGCACGTTTCTATAGCATTAGTTGTTTAGATACTATAAGCATTTTAAATCTGGCTTTTTTTTTCGATAAACTAGCGGCTTTTTCCAAAAAACGTTTTCTATTTCAAGCTACTTTATACATCCGTAGGGTTTCCAAAACCCTTAAACTAAGATGGGATGCATACAAACCCTCAAGCAAAGGGACAAACATTTTCATTTTGGGAAGATGAAGAAAATCTTGTTTTTTGAATTACTTTTGAACGGGACATCGTATCTCAACAAATGAGTAACAGTAAGAACAAAACCATGGAAACAGCCGGGGGCCTTTAGTCCCCACCGTATCCATCATTTCCAATTTTCTAAATTTTTACTTTTACACTTTGACCGCTTTTTCTCCCAAACAAATCTATATTTCGATAGTCTTGGTATGCAATCTTCTTAGTTTTTGCGATACCTTTTGTTTGGTGTTTCACTTGTTACGATCGGACCATAATGGCAGATTTTCAATTCTGCGGCTATATATAGTAGTTGTCTTCGCACGCTCTCTTGCGCGCTTCGCCACTACGTGTACTGCCGTCCACAGTGATAACAATAAAACCTGAAAGTTTCGTTTTAATCGAACAACTTTATCCTTCCCAAAAAAATCGACGAAAGATTCAATTTTTTGATACTTCTAAAGCAGGCTCCCGTTTAATACACTTTGGCAAAATGTGTAAGAAAGAAATGGCAAATATTGTTTGGTTTAAGTTTATTTTTTTTCCACTATTTATTTTCACTATTGTTTTCTACTACTACTGTTTTCACTATTGTCAAAAATACCTCCGCGCTCGATCAGGATGGTTATAAAGTATTTATTGACAAAGACTTTAATGAAATATATAAAGAACATAAAGAAATCTTGTTAGCTTGTGAGCGTGCGTCACACGTCTTACTCCTTTGACGTTGCCAACGTACTGCCCTATTTTTGACATCTCGGCCTTTCCTGACGACAGTTAGTTTTCTGTCCGGGCTTAAAGCACACCAAGGCTTCGTGTGATTAATGGATACTACGTTGTTATATCGTCGTTGAGAAACTGAACGATCTGGAAGGTTCTCAATTACGTATCGGTCGTTACACAGAACCTTTGTAACAAAAGAAGGTCCTTTAAAATATGGATCCAATTTATGTGTATCTCCTGTCGCAGCTGGAACAAAATCGATCATAACCAGATCGTCTACACCGAATTTCTTTGGGGAAGTATGCCTGGCAGCATAGCGTATCTTCCATTTTTGCTGCTCTGCTTTAATGTTTTTTTCTGCTTGCTGGCGATTAACTTCAATATTGACTTCTGGTTCAGATTCCTGAGTTAAAGCTTGAATTAACCGATTTCTGAAAACATCTCTAACATTGAAGTTAAATACCAGATCGCTTGGAGTAAACTTTGGGGTGGAATTGATGTTTGTATTCATGCTCCACTGAATTTTACCAAGGTTTTGATCCCAATCCTTATCGTTTTCAATGCACTTATTAACGTTTTCTTCATACGTTCAGCCTGTCCATTAGCGCGAGGCGTGCGAACGGCCGTTTTAATGTGCTGAATTCCATTTTCATTAATTAAATGGTCGAGCTCCTTTGATGTAAACGATGTGCATCTATCCGAAAATAGGAATGCCCAGGTTGCCCAAAAACGCAAAAAATTTGTTTTAGGGCTTTGATAACTGGTGTCGTTTTTGTATTGCGTGTTAGTATTAGAAAGGTGTACTTAGTAAAAGCACACATAACTACCAGTATGTAACAGTTTTCGGTTTTACCTCTTATGAACGGCCCAGCGTGATCAATGTTAATTGTTCGGAACGGTATGGGTACTACTTCCTGCAAGTATAGTTCACCCTCAGATTTTCCGCCTTTTACCTTATTCACACAGCATTCAGGGCAAGAAGCAATGTAGGACTTGATACATCCCCCCATCCTTGGAAACCAAAAATATTTCTTTAGTCTTTCCAAAGTCTTTTCGGTTCCAAAATGTCCTGCTTAATCATGGCCGCACTTGGTTACCCGCCATATGATTGCTTGAGGTACCACCAACTTGTTGCCATCATTAGTTCCAGACTTAATAGACTTTGCGGTGACAAAAAACATTCCCCGCAATATAATAAGCGCCAAAGCGCTTTCGGACCTGTCGTCAGACTATTCGCCAGTGCTAATAACTCTTCTTCAAAGCACAAAAACCACAGATCACCCCCTCAGGCTGACGTCGCACAGAACCAACTGGTTAAAATATAAAAAGTATGTAAGCTCACACATCAAATTAACCCCTCACTTCAACATCGAAGCGGACATCGACTGCTCTACCGATGCCCTTGAAGAAGTATTCGTGGAGGTATTCGTCCTAGAAAAGAGGCGCCTGCGACGTGCCTGGCAAACCAACAGATCGCCGTCATCAAAACAACGTCTTAAGGAAGCCACTCGCACACTAAATCGAGCTCTAAAGCAAGAAACAGAAAATGCACAGCTGCAGTACATTAAAAAACTTTCGCCAACCAGTACAAAACATCCTCTGTGGAGGGCTCACCCAAATCTGAGCTCTCCAATCGAAACAGTCACTCCGATAAGAAACTTATCTGGCATGTGGGTCCGCAGCGACGAAGATAGAGCCGAAACTTTTGCTTTACATCTCAGAAACGTCTTCCAGCCGAACCCTGCCACTGGTTCATTTTTCCTACCACAAATCGAATCTGAATCTATTTCCCTACCACCATTGTTTCAGCCAAAGGAGATCGCGAAAGTCATTGGGGAACTGAAACCGAAAAAGGCCCTCTGCCATTGAGAGTATTTGTAAGCTCTTCAATGGGATTATAACTCTCGGCTACTATCCGAAAAAATGGAAAAAATCTATCATCATTATAATACCGAAGCCCGGAAAAGACCACACAATTCCGTCATCCTACAGACCAATTAGTTTATTATCGTGTCTGTCTAAGCTGTTCGAAAAATGCCTTCTAACTCGCATAACACCATATCTAGGAGCACACAATGTTATCCCTGCCCATCAATTTGGATTTCGTCAAAACCATGGAACAATCGAACAAGTTAACAGAATAACATCAGCCTTTGAGCATCGGGAATACTGCAATATTCCTCGATGTATCTCAAGCCTTCGATCGAGTATGGCTAGATGGCCTTATGCACAAAATCAAAGCACACTTGCCTGATTACACTCACAAGCTTCTTGAGTCGTATCTATACAACAGGACCTTCGCAGTAAGGTGCAATACAACAACATCCGACGACTACATTATCAAAGCCGGAGTCCCGCAAGGAAGCGCGCTAGGGCCTACTCTGTTCCTCCTATACACAGCGGATATTCCCACGAACGAGCAGCTAACAACATCTACGTTCGCTGACGACACCGCAATTTTAAGTCGCTCGAGGTGCCCAGGCCGAGCCACAACACAGCTAGCAAACCACCTCCTCGTAGTAGAGAGGTGGCTATCTGATTGGCGGATTAAAATAAATGAACAAAAATGTAAGCACATAACGTTTACTCTCAACAGGCAAACATGCCCTCCACTATTATTGAAAATACGCAGATTCCCCAAGTCAACGATGTAACGTATCTCGGCGTCCACCTTGACAGACGACTAACCTGGAGAAGACACATCGAACGCAAGAAAGTATATCTAAAACTAAAGGCCAGCAGCTTCCACTGGATTCTAAACGTTCGTTTGCCCCTGCGTCTGGACTACAAGGTTTTGCTCTACAACTCCACTCTCAAGCCCATCTGGACATACGGCTCCCAGCTATGGGGAAACGCCAGCAGAAGCAACATAGACATTATACAGCGCGTTCAATCGAAAATCCTGCGAACTATCACTGGGGCACCATGGTATATTCGCAACCAAAACATCCACAGGGACCTAAGCATTCCTACCGTAAAAGATGAAATAGACAAACAAAAAGCGTCCTACAACGAAAAACTCTCTGTGCACCCCAATCGCCTCGCAAGAGGCTTGACTTGGGTTTCCAGCCGATCTCGTCTACAACGCAACGACCTGCCAAGCCAGCTATAACTTTCGGGCCCCTTTAGCACAACCGCAGTCATATGACTGTGAGATAGATTAATTAGTCTAAGATTTGATACACTTATTGTTAGTTTCCAAAGGGAGAAAATTCAATAAATAAATAGCAAAGCATTAAAAAAAAAAAAAAAAAATCATTAGTTTTTCCATACAATCGATGACATAGTCTGTTTTAATTTGACTCCACTGGTTACTGGCGTCCTTGTTGGCAAAAACCTCAAAGATGTCTTTTATTTTTGGGTCCTGCATCTGCATTGTGTAAATCCAGTCTTCGTTGATGGGAACTATCTTTAAGACGTTGTCTGCTACGTTTATTATTTTGTCCTCCGGTGGATGTACTGGGTTTATACTCCTTCCGTCTACATGAGACATTTGCTCTCCAAGTCGATGGTTGCATTTTAAGTCGAACTCTTGTAGTCGTAGCCACCAGCGTGCGATTGGAGGTTGTAGAGCAGTGGATTCCTTGAGCGTTGCTACAGCGTTGCAATCGGTCACCACTACAAACTCGGATCCAATGAGATAAATGCGGAATCTTTCCAAGAACTTGGTAGTAGCCAACACTTCTAGCGCACAGCTTGAGTAGCGGCTCTCAGCATTCGAGTAAAGCCTGCTGTAATAAAATACAGGCCTGAGTCCTTCGTCTTCTTCTTGGAGTAGAACGCCTCCAATACCTTACTCTGCAGGAAGGAACATTTGGATGGCCGTAAAGTTAGACCAGCTGAAGAGATTGCCTGTAGAAACTCGTTTAGATTGACAATTCCTTTGTCAACGGTTTTTGATGGTATAATGACTTCGTCTACATAACTTATTATGTTGCGTTGGTGTTCCAGCTGTCGTAGCAAATCCATGATTACCTCCTGAAATACAATTGCCGCGTTTAGCAAGCCAAATGGCATTACGTTGAACTCGTAGAGTCCATCGGGGATCAGAAATGCAGTAAATTTCTTGCTTTCCTGGCGAGGTGCTCTTACTGATGATGTTGTGCTTGAGTAGGAGATCTAACTGAGATCGGAGTGCAACCCTTTCAGAAAATGCATCTTGGTATCGACGACCCAGTATCGGTGTTGCCGTTGTCACCTCGATGTCCATTACAGGGGTATTGCATCTGCAAATATGGGAATGGTCTACGCCAAAGCAATCTGTATATCTACAAGGTGAGTTCCAAAGTAAACAGGACTTTTTGAATCTAGCGCCCTCTAGTGGCGCCATCTACATGTCAACTGGTGCATTAGAATCTGCTATTGTTTATCGACTTTCAGTAAAAATTTCATAACATTTCATCTATTGGAAGTGAGGTTATTGCGTTTTAAGTGTCAGTATGTTTTTGTCATCGGTGCGAAAATGAGCTTCGAACAAAGAGCCAACATTAAAATTTGTTTTAAAATTGGTAAAATTTAAAATTGGTAAACGTTTCAATTGATGAAACAAGTTTATGGCAATGATTACTTATCCCGTAGCAGAGTGCACGAGTGGTTTCAACGTTTTCAAAGTGGTCGTGAGGACATAAATGACGGACGAGCCGAAACCCAAACAAGGAAGAACGCTATAGTCGAGTACCTCGACTATCAGATACCCGTTACTCAGCTAAAGGGACCAAAAGGAAATGGAGATATGCAAGCAGCAAAGCGAGATTGAAATGCGCCACCTATCGGCGGTAGACAGATTTAAGCGTTATGGGCGTTAGAGTGGGCGTGGCAAATTTTTTTTTGGGTCAATCGATAGGTATTGTCGAGACCAATACATTTCAGTTAATTCATTTCAGTTAATTTTGTATCTAGCATGAAAATTGTGGGCGCCACAGGCTTGGACGGTTTGTGGGCGTTAGAGTGGGCTTGGCATATTCGCGTAACAAACTTGCGCTGCGCACAAGGCTACGGAATCTAAATCTGAGATCCCAATTCTCAATCTTTGATAGTTTCCGAGATATCCACGTTCATATTTACGATTTTTTGAAGCTTTTGGGCGGTTTGTGGGCTTAAAAGTGGGCGTGGCAAACTTTTTTTTTATCAATCGATAGGTATTGATGAGAACAATACATTTCAGTTACAATTTTTATTCTAGCATCAAAACTGTAGGAGCCAACGTTTTGGGCGGTTTGTGCGCGTTAGAGTGGGCGTGACACTCTACTGAAACAAACTTGCGCTGCGTAAGAAGCTCAGGAATCTGCTCGCCAAATCTCAATAGCCTAGCTCTTATAGTTTCCGAGATCTCAGCGTTCATCCGGACAGACGGATAGACGGTCAGACGGACAGACGGACAGACGGACAGACGGACATGGCTAGATCGACTCGGCTAGTGCTCCGGATCAAGAATACATATACTTTATGGGGTCGGAAACGCTTCCTTCTGCCTGTTACATACTTTCCGACGAGTCTAGTATACCCTTTTACTCTACGAGTAACGGGTATAAAAATCGCGCCTGGAGAAGTCAAAAGTGAAGACAATGCTGATTTGTTTTTATTCCAACGGTATTGTCCACAAAGAATTTGTTCCACCCGGCCAAAACGTTAATGCGGTATTCTACCTTTTAGTTTTGAAGCGTTTGGTGCGCCGTATTCGTTTGTTGCACGGTAATGCGCCGTCTCATCGATCGACGCTTGTGGCCGACTATTTGACCAAGAATCACATTTTAACCATTAACCACTCCCCGTATTCACCTGATATGGCACCGTGCGACTTCTACCTATTCGGAAAAATGCATTTGCCGATGAAAGGAGAGCGTTATGCAGACGTAGAGGCCATTCAAAAGGCTTGCAGCCGGCATACTGGCGGCCATACCGGGCAACGAGCTAAAACACTCGTTGACATGCTTTTGGACCGTGCAAAACGCTGCATTAAAGCAGAAGGAGAATATTTTGAATAAAATAAATTGATTTTGCCGAAAAATCTCTTTGTTCTGTCTTTTTTTTAAAAGTCCTGTTTACTTTGGAACTCACCTTGTATGTAACATATAGCTCACCTCATTGCGCTGGGAGCTACTGACGTCAGCGCTTATATTAAAGTTGATTTCTGATTCCTCTGCTTGCATTATCGAGCCTGAATTTCCCATTTGTTCGTAGACTTTACCGCAGAGTAAGTCTCTGCCCATTAGAACTTCGTAAGGAAGAATGTCATCGGATACAATGTGAATGCGTATTTAAATTTCGCTGCGTTCTGTTTTTACCGAGGTAAGTATACATTCTTTAGTCTCTACTATTGATCCACCAAATCCTTGTAGACGTTTTACCGATTTCTGTCGAGTTGATCCACTTGGAACAGCCGACTCTCTAATAAGTGTATGATCTTTGCCAGTATCAACCAATGCTGAAAATCTCTTCCTCCAAGCTCAATAGTCTTCATTATGGGTGGATACTCTTTGGAATTTGCTGCGTCTACTTGAGCGACTAATGATTCCCTTGCCCTGCACTCTTTAGCTTCATGCCCAACCTTTGAACAGATTGAACAGCGTGGCTTCTTCTGCGGATCCTAGCAGCTAAGTGACCCGTTTGGTTACAATTAAAGCATTTTGGTCCTTTGGGTTTAGCCTCACCACCTGCTACATCTTGGCCTTTTGTGTAAACAGACTGAGAAAAAGTACTTTGTTGCTGCAGTGTTTGCACTGTTTTCATATTGTCCAGAGACCTAAATAGTTCTGAACACGTCTGAAGATTCATAGCTAACAAAGCCTTCGTGCAGTCTCTTTGGTTCAATCCGTTAATAATATAAGAACTGATAGATGGCTCATCTATATTAGCTCGTCTTCCAATTGCCATCATAATGTAGAAGTATTCGCTAAACGATTCGATGGGTTTTCTTTTACGTCGCATCACTTCCCTGTGAACATCAGCTGTGTTTACCACGCTTGGAAAATCTTGTAAAGGGCGGTCCTAAACTGTTCCCAACTGTTCCCAAGTTTGGAATACAGTCTGTGAACCATTCCTTAGCGACACCTCTCATTTTATGCTGTACGGCAAACAATACTGTACCATCATTCCATTCATAAACGCGTTGCAACTGCTCGGTTTTGCTTATAAACTGTTGTAAAGTAATGTTGCCCCTAACTGGATCATACTCGGGCAACTAACCGATTACATCCTTGATGATGGTGTTGGTATAAGCTGTGCGTTCGGGGCCTTCTCTGATCCTTTGATGCGGTTGCTCTTGGCTTGGTTGTTGTTCCAAGGCAGCTGGTGGTGATTAGCTTGCCCCGAAGTCGCATTTTCCTGTTGAACACTTAAGGCCTGAACGGTTTGGATAAGCTGATTATAAACTGCTTCAGCTCGTCAATTTGAGATTGTACGGTATTTGCATCGAAATCGTAGTCATCATCATCATGAGTTCGTCGATTTTTTTTATATTATATATTGATGGACGTTGATGCACTACGAGCAGTACAAACAAGTGGCCCAACGACACCAAGCACGTGCTTGTTACGCGCGGGGCCCTTTTATCAATTTGGGCAAAAATACGAGTTCGCGAGGAAGATACAAAAAACAAATAGAGACGGGACACAAATGAAAATAAAAGAAGCATCTAAGAATGAAGCAAATGAGTTAAAATATTAGTTTTTAATACCGGGATAGAAGTTGAAGTGCAAAGTAAATGATAAAGGTTATTATAATTATTACATATAACGCGAAAGGGCTCGTGCAGACAAAAATTAGATGTACATCGTGGCAAATTTAGGGGATAATAATTTCGTGTAAGTCTAACAGGAACATTGAAAGTTAAGCGGTTTACAAGTTCTACAGAATCAATATCACCTCTTATAAGATTTTGCATAAAAATAGTACCAAGCATTGTTCTACGATTTGCAAGGGTAGGTAAATTAAGCAATAGTAATCTACTCTGATAGGAAGGTAGCCTTATGTTTTGATCCCAGTTCAAACTACGAAGGGCAAAAAGAAGAAATTTTTTTTTTTACCGACTCAATACGGTCAATATGCACTTGATATTGTGGACTCCAAACCGAAGAACAATATTCCAAAATAGGACGGACAAGGGAGGTAAATAATAATTTGGTTGTATAAGGGTCATCAAATTCTTTTGACCAACGCTTTATAAACCCAAGAACACTCATGGCCTTGCTGACAGTGGACATTATGTGGCAGTCAAATTTAAGTTTTGGGTCCAGAAGAACGCCTAAGTCATTAACTGAATATATACGGTCGAGTGGCGTATTTTGAAGAGAGTAACTAACAAAAGTAGGAGTACCCCTATGAAAAGTCATAACGTTGCATTTAAGGCAGTTCAAATTTAAAAGGTAATACTCACACCATCCCTGAAAACAATCAATATCTGACTGTAAGTTGAAACCCGACGCTATATCATTATGTGATAAACAAAGCTTAACATCATCAGCATACATTAGTACACGAGAATGTGTTATGATAGAGGGAAGATCGTTAACAAACAAAGTAAACAGCAAAGGGCCCAAATGACTACCCTGAGGCACTCCAGATGTCACATAGATCAGTTTTGAGGCAGAGTTCTTGAATATAACCTTCTGAGTCCTACCATTCAAATAACTTGAAATCCAAGTTAATAGATTACATGGAAACCCAAGCTAATTTAATTTAAATAAGAGAAGAGAGTGGTTGACAGAGTCAAAGGCCTTACTAAAATCTGTGTATATAACGTCAGTCTGCATTTTATTCTTAAATCCATTTATTACAATAGATGACAATTCCAGAAGGTTGGTGGTGGTCGATCTTCGCTTAACAAAACCATGCTGACACGGTGATATTAGCGAGGAACATAAATGTTGCAAATGAGAAGTAATAATACGTTCAAATGCTTTAGGAATTGCCGACAATTTAGAAATACCTCTGTAATTCTGGGCATCCGCCTTCGCACCCTTTTTGTGAAGTGGAATGATAAAAGAGTCCTTCCAGATAGTAGGAAAAACTGACGATGAAATAGACAAATTAAAAAGTTTAAGAATCGGTTTACATATGGTTGACGCACAAAACTTAAGCACACACCCGGGGAGTCCATCAGGACCGGGAGAATAAGTTGGCGTTGTTTTTTCTAAGTCTCTTACGAGAGAAATTTCCGTAATTTCAGGGGTAAAGATACAATTTGCCTTATTTAAGGGATTAGGGTAGTTAGAATTTGACCAAGCAGCCGAACTATAAGTAGTTTGGAAAAACGCGGCAAATAAATCAGCAATTTCAGAATCCGTCGATGCCTCCATTGAGTTAAAACGTACAGATGAAGGCAATGCTGACGACTTACGCTTGGCATTGACAAAGTTATAAAACTGCTTCGGATCATTTGAAAATTCAAATTTACATAGACTTAAATACATAGAATAGCAATGACTATTGAGAACATTAAAATCCGATCGAGCCACCACATATTTCGAAAAATCAGATGGCTTACCCGATTTCTTATACTTTTTATAAGTGTTTGTCTTAAGGTTTTTAAGTCTTTGAAGCGCATTGGTAAACCAAGGTGGCCTGTTTGTCTTTGAAGGAAACCTATCAGGAACGCATTCATTAAAAAGGGTATTTAACACTATATAGAAGTGTTCAGTGGCACTTTCAATATCCATACAATTGTACAATTCTGTCCAATTATATTGAGAAATCATGTCGTTAAGTTTTTTATAGTTACATTTTAGCCTGTTTGTTTCTGATGACTGGAATATTGTTCGTACCGTAATGCCGTTCTGCCGTTTAACCGCCTTACTTTTGACCGTGTTGGTTAGCCCGTTGTGGCGTTGCCGTTTTGTCAAATTTTGTAATCCCTCATTTTCCTTTCTTCGTGAATAAAATTCAGTTTTTTATATCATTTTATTGCTGTTTGGAGCTCGTATCCCACTTCTGATTTGTCAAAAATACCTCTGCTCTTGTTCAGGATGGTAATAAAGTATTTATTGACAGGGAATTTAATGAAATATATAAAGAACACAAAGTTGTAACGAACTGATTTTTATGGTCTGCTCGCTACGAGATTCGTGCGGCTAGCTCAGTATATTGTGTGTTCGTCCCACCAAATTTATATTAACGTGACCGCCCAGTAGCTCAGTGAGAAAGCACAGAATTCACGGGTTCGTATTGGGTTTTATTGCGGGTATATTATTACAAGTGTCTTAGTCGCTTGGTTGGCCTTGACTCGTTGCTTGTGACCCTCGGTGCTTCCGACGGCCCTGATTGACTCGACGACCTCTCGCCTTGACGACTCGGTGCTCCAGTCCTGTAGCTCCCTGAAAATACTCGCAGCTCCCTGAAGATCCTCGCCGCTCCCTGAAGATCCTCGCAGCTCCCTGAAGACGCTCGCTCGCTGTTCACTTCTCACGCGTGACTTGGTGACTGCTTTTAACGACTCGGAATCGCGAGGGTTATCGGCCGTACGGGCTTAGGGAAGCGTCACCGTTCTCAGACTAGGGTGAACAGAAGCTGCGCTCTCCAGGATCGCTCCTTTCGACACACCGCCGCCTGTCCCTTGCTCTGTCCCGGATGGTCCCACTGGGGTTTCTGCTCTGCCCGCGCGGACAGTCAAGGCGGAACGCCAGGAAGCTGCCTCGTGCCTTACTTCGCTTCCACGCCTAGTGTAAACGAACGTTCCACCCTAGCCTCACCCTTTTGCTTTTTGTCCGGGACGTTTCCGTGTGGCTTTTGGTACTCGGGGTTCGGGCACGCCGCTCCGGGACCTCGCAAGTCGAATCCGTAGGGCTCTCCTGGATAATTCCACTCGAGACCGTACCGATCGACCGCTCTCCCTTCTGGCTTGTTATACTCGTGGTTCGGGCACGCCGCTCCGGGACCTCGCAAGTCGAATCCGTAGGGCTCTCCTGGACAATTCCACTCGAGACCTTACCGATCGACCGCTCTCCCTTCTGGCTTGTTATACTCTTTCCAGGCGTAACGCCAGGACTTTGTGGACAGGGTTAGTCGACCGCCTTGACCTAGCCGTGTGATGCCCTCTGGATCTCAGCTACCTGCGTCTCAATTCGGAGATTCCTGGTATCCCAATCCCGAACGTCTCGACGTAGCAATCTCGCTCCTTGTAGGGCCTCCGGGAACCGTTATTTCCCTTTTGGGCACGGCCCGCTGGATCTCTCCACTCCGGGTCCAAAGTCCGTGCCTCCTGGATGACCCACTTGTCGTTCCCGTACCGCTTCCAATCGATGCTCCGCCCACTGCTGCCATCCCGCCGATTCCCGTGATGCTTGTGGCACGCCTGTGTGCCGCTCCACCGCCGAGATGTGGCACTTCCTCTCCCGGTCCAAAATTCACGGGAGAGTCCAAAGTCCGGTGGAGTCCCGTTACCCGCTTTTGCACACGGCACTCTTGCCTTGCCCGCGAAGTCTCCACTCTCTCTCGATCTCCATCCTCGGTCTCCAAACTCTCTCGCTCTCCTTCATTGGTCTCCAAACTCTCTTGCTCTCCTTCGTTGGTCTCCAAACTCTTTCGCTCTCCTTCGTTGGTCTCCAAGCTCTCTCGCTCTCCTCGCCGCGCCGTTACTACGCGAATTCGCCGCGTATCTGGCAAGCGGCCGGCCATCTGCTGCTGTTTCTATTTGTGGGGAGTTATTCAACTCCTCACATTCCCCCCTTACTTCGGGAAACATTTTAAACTTGTTCCTACTCTCCGGCGTTTTCTTGTTTATCCTAGCCTTCGAGTCCTTGTGATTCCCGCGGCGCTCCCTCGTTGCTCCCTCGATGCTCCCACGACGCTCTTAACTCCGTTGAGTTTCTACAGCGCTGGTCATCCTCCTCGTAGCAACTTGAATCTCCCGCGCCGATATCTTTCCTGACTCCACTGGGACATCGATACTCGTGTGCTTTCGATCCCCAGCTCGCTGCTCATCGCTGCGTTCTACTCCTTTTATTTGCTTCCTCCGCCTGGTCACACCATTCGTTTGTGATCGATGTGCGATATCGATATCGACGGTTCGGCGTTGCCACCTGCTCGTTGCGATATTTCCACCTTTGGCCGATATTACCATTTGACGTGTACCCATCGATCGCACTTTCATCTAGTGCCAATCGATCGCCTATCGAGGCGCCCCCTTCCCTGGCTCATGGTGATTTTGCAACTTTCTAGGTAAGTTTTCGCATTTCCTCACTCCTTTCTATTTCATCCTTTCTCTCTCCACACGACCTCTCTCGCCTCTCGTCTCTCTCTCTCGCTCTTCAATCGTCCTCAGCCGGCTGAGCCTGGCTTTACGCTGGCAACACTCGAAAGCTGGTGCGGAGAGGACTTCGCATTTGCTTCGCTGCAGGTAAGTATTTTGGAGTCGCTTGGATGCTTCCTGTATTAACCCAATATTGATTTCAGGACGCTGAAGCTGCGATGTATGCCACTTACTTCTGGCCCCTGTTTCAGCCGCGTTTCCCGTTCTATGTCGGTCTTTTTTTTAAACTCTGTTTTTCGGTTCATTTAACTTTTATTTCTGCTCCTCGAACACTCTCATGCCCGCCAGCCCCAACCGGACGCGGAACGCGCGCCCCTCTCTCCATACGCGCACGCTGCGCCTGCCGCCCAGGATGCGAGCCTCCTGTACCACCGGTGCCTCCGCGATCCCTTCGGGCCACTCCGGCTCCGCGATCTCTCGCCATCGCTGGCCCTCCGGCGCCGACACCGTCCGCGACAACTTCGGCCGGGCCACCACCTCGGACACTTCGGGCGCCGAGTGCTGCCGCTTGAGCGGAGGACGGCCGTTTTCCACGGGCTCAGGCCACACCCAGGGTCCTCGCTCCAGAGGCTCCGCGGTTACTGCGCTCCCGGTAGGCGTTGGCGTCGATGGCCCTGTCCTTGGCGTCGTTGGTCCGGTGCTCGGCGTCGGTGGTGCCCACTGCTCCGGTCTGCCACGGGTCCTAGGGTCCAGCGGGCTCACCCGGGGACCACATTCTTCCCAGATCCGGGGTTCTTCCGTCGCTGCCGTCTCCTCCGCGGGTCCCTCCGGCCAGGTCCAGACAACCGTCTGCTGTCGCCACCTTACCCCTTCGGCCACGAACGTCCGGGTGCTGTGGCTCACGTGGGCCGCCGGGATGTCTGTCCGGATGTGTTGCTGCTGCGGTGGTGGCTGCTGCTGCGGTGGTGGCTGCTGCTGCGGTGGTGGCTGCTGTTGCGGTGGCTGCTGCTGCGGTGGTGGCTGCTGCTGTGGTGGCTGCTGCTGCGGTGGTGGCTGCTGCTGTGGTGGCTGCTGCTGCGGTGGTGGCTGCTGCGGTGGCTGCTGCTGCTGCGGTGGCTGCTGCTGCGGTGGCGGCTGCTGCTGTGGTGGCTGCTGCTGCGGTTGCTGCGGTGGCTGCTGCTGCGGTGGTGGCTGCTGCTGCGGTGGCTGCTGCTGCTGCGGTGGCTGCTGCTCGTGCCTCGGCGTGGGCGGTCGTGCTGGCGTCCACCGTGGTGACCCCTCGTACCGCGGTGTGGGCGGGATTTCGGGCAGCCACCGCGGAGGCGAGGGCGCCCAATCGTCTGCCACTTCTTGCGGCGGGGTGCAGGGTTCGGGCGCATACCTCGGCGTAGGTGGGTACCCCGGGTTTTCCCACAGCTGCGTCTCCTCCTCCTCGGCCATCCGTAGTTGGGCCTGCCACTCCGGCGACTCCTCCATCTCCTTCAACCGCCGCTCCTCGTTTCGCCTTCGCGCCTCGCACTTGCGCCGGAACTCCCACGTAGCCGCTACCACAGCCTCGGCATGGCTAACGGGAGCCGGCTGGTCCTGGGGCGGCTCTTCACTGGCCCACTCCACCTGCGCCGCGCCAGTCGGGATGCGCCCGTCGGCCCGGTTGAACGCCTTGCGAAGCCGCCATCGCCGTTGCTAGACCCGCGGGTCCTCCACCAACTCGACGTCGCTGTCGGAGCTGATCACCGGATCGGGGACGCCCCGCCCGGAGATCCGCCGCGAGGTTCGGGTAGGCCGGGCTGCCGACCATCCTTGCCCCGGGCTAGATCCTCCGGACGGCTGGTGGGCAGCCATCATCCTGCGCGCTTCGCTCCTCGTCACACGTGTGCTCATGATGCTCGTTGATTTTGAATGTGCAGCTGGAGCCTGGGCTCCCTTTAACGACACCTCGGTTCCGAGCCTTCCTCTTTGCTCAATCCCGCTATTTCCATCGGCCTCTCTTCTTACTACCCAGATCTACGGTACAGCTCTCTGCTCTGTGCCGTCTTCCCCCTTCCTTCGGCAGACTTTTGATGCGTGTTTTTTCCTTTCCTCCGATCAGTCCCAATCGAGACCTTAGACGCTCTGGTTCGCTCCCTTTGTGTTCTTAACGTTTGTTCGTACCCAAAGGTACTCAACATGACCACACCCAACAAATCAAGCAGTAGCCAAGTTGGGAACAGTACCAGGCGCTCAGTAGCACTCACTGCAGATGAGAATTGCTGGTCAGCATATTATATCATATGTCTCACTAACTCACCATCTCACCATCTCACCGTCACAACGATACGCTGACCCGCCAATGCAGTCAGCACATTTGCGGTGTCAGCCGAGCCAACTACACAACTGCTACCGTAATCATAATTCCCTGACCTACTTTAGAATATAGCTTCTTTCACTAACCATTACACTAAGCCTCCGTGTTCTAAGTAGAATATAAGCAGGTATCAAATGAAGAATAAATCAGTTATCAACACACCTCATAACTCCGCGGTTCTACTTCCTACCTCTAGGAATAGGGCTCGTACTACACTATCTCAACTAGCAGCTAACCACGTTAGCTCAACCTCAGCGCAGTTCAGCATCGCCTGTGGTCCGGCATTGCAGTAACCATCGTTACCATTGCCGCGACGCGATCGTCCTGCAGGTGTCTACTTCGGTTAGGCACAAACATTGGTGACCCGACGTGATCCTTTAACAACAAAGGATCACACTCAAGCAACCCCCTTCCCACTAAAGGAACTTCAGCTTCATCCAGCTTCACAGGATACGCTTCGTCTTCCAGCGTCACAGGAACTTCAGCTTAATCCAGCTTCACAGGATTCGCTTCTTCTTCCAGCGTCACAGGAACTTCAGCTTCATCCAGCTTCACAGGATACGCTTCTTCTTCCAGCGTCACAGGAACTTCAGCTTAATCCAGCTTCACAGGATACGCTTCTTCTTCCAGCGTCACAGGAACTTCAGCTTAATCCAGCTTCACAGGATACGCTTCGTCTTCCAGCGTCACAGGAACTTCAGCTTCATCCAGCTTCACAGGATACGCTTCTTCTTCCAGCGTCACAGGAACTTCAGCTTCATCCAGCTTCACAGGATACGCTTCTTCTTCCAGCGTCACAGGAACTTCAGCTTAATCCAGCTTCACAGGATTCGCTTCTTCTTCCAGCGTCACAGGAACTTCAGCTTCATCCAGCTTCACAGGATACGCTTCTTCTTCCAGCGTCACAGGAACTTCAGCTTAATCCAGCTTCACAGGGTTCGCTTCTTCTTCCAGCGTCACAGGAACTTCAGCTTAATCCAGCTTCACAGGATACGCTTCTTCTTCCAGCGTCACAGGAACTTCAGCTTAATCCAGCTTCACAGGATTCGCTTCTTCTTCTAGCGTCACAGGAACTTCAGCTTCATCCAGCTTCACAAGATTCTTTGTTTCCAAGACACACAATATGTCTACTTCATTCATTGAGGAAACAAGTCACACAAGAATCGATTTACACAATCGATTACTAGACACCCAAAACGAGCTGCAAGGGAAAATCCAACAGCTCATTAAGAATTATGGCAAGGATTCTGCCGACCGACGCCACCGAGACGGCTATTATTCCGGTAAGCTAACTCAGTTAAACGATCTCTGGCAGCAGTTTTGCGACCTAGATGAAGAAGTCCAGCAAGCGGCACTACCCACTGGAAGTGAGTACTCTTCACGACTAGTAGCACTTAAAGAGCTGGTCGAAAAATATCAGAATATCTTTCTGGACAACATGCCGACTGGAAGCGGGCTTCCGAAGGCCCCCAGACGAACTTCGGCCAACATCAAGATCACAACAAGAGATCAAGTCAAAGGAGATTCCCCAATTGACACGGTGATCCGACAGTTGCAGAGAAGATGCAACGAATTGGAGTCATCATTAACATTAGCCTCGAACGCCCCAACTGTCACCCCAGCCCTACAAAGGCACCTGGATCTCCATTGGGCGTTACTAAGGCAAGCCCACGACGAATTGGATAGCACACCTGGGGCCGCAGCTCTGGCAGAAGCAGAGCTAGCCCAATTCCACACATTATACGAGGAATACGAAATGAACCTTCTACGAGAAAACGACGCGCCAATGAGCCTAAACTTGGCACTTCCGCCAATTAGCATTCCGGAGTTCAACGGCGAGTATCTAGACTGGCCACGGTTCCATGATCTCTTTGTGGAATTGGTACATAACAAACCATATTCGGCCAGTCAAAAACTACATATTCTACAGAGTTCGCTTCGTGGTGAAGCGAGAAACGTCTTGACAGACACAGCCTTCTCACAGGGTGGCTATGACGACACCTGGCTGCGTTTAAAGGCCAGGTACCAGAACGGAAAAATACTAGTATTCGCCGCCATTGCAAAAATTATTGACCATAAGCCTATAGACGGCTCCTCGCGCCAACTAAGGGCTTGCATGATACTATAAAAAATTCAATGAGTACTCTTAAAAACCTTGATATCAGCACAAAATCCTGGGATCCAATCCTGTGTTTTCTTATCAGAAGAAAACTAGACCAGCAGTCTCTAGCTGCTCTCGAAAATTCAGCGGATGCACCAACGGAAATTCCAACGTTATGGAGTGTACTGACGTTTATTGAGCGGCGCGCTTGCATGCTGGAGACGATAAGCGCTCAACCTACAGCAACACTCCGCCATCAGTCAGTTCACAACGAAGAAAGCTGTAAGATTTGTCACCTAGGACAACATAATCTTAGAGCATGTAGCCGTATCCAGCAAATGGACCCCAAAGCACGGCGCCAAGCCATTATTCAAGTAGGAGCATGCACAAATTGTTTGTCTACAGCTCATAAGGTTGAAAACTGTGGATCACCGACCACTTGTCGAGTCTGCCAGCAACGGCATCATTCACTGTTACACCAAGGACCGACTAGCAATCCAGTGTCCGGCGCAGCAACCATTGCAGGCTACGACCACGTAGGAGGATATACTTTGCTCGCGACCGCCAAGGTCTCATTACAAGGGCCAAACGGTCAATTACAAACATGTCGCGCTGTAATAGATGGTGGATCACAGGTGAATCTTATTTCAAGGAGAATGGCAGATCTGCTATCTCTTAAACAAAGGTCACCGATTGAAATATCTGGAATCGGAGGAAAGATATCAACAGCAATTAGATCAACACTAAAGCTCTCATCCTGTACATCAGGGTTTGAAAAACTATTAGAGGTATTTATTATGCCCACAGTCATTACAGACCAACCGTCAGTACCGATTACAACCGATCTTAATATTCCCGAGGGACTGCCGTTAGCAGATCCTGACTTTCGGCAACCAGGACCCATTGACCTAACTTTAGGGGTTGAAGTATTTTCTCGTGTAATTACCGGTGAACTTCTTGAACTGGGACCTAATAAACCTTTGGCACAAGGCACAAGGCTTGGTTATGTAATCACAGGTTATCTCAATAAAGAAACCTCTTCTGATACGGAAATCAACCCCAATCTAATAGAAAACAGAGATGATTTTGCAGGACCGAACGCTGCTTATGAGCCAACGAAAGATAAAAATCCGATGAATATAGAACCGACGTCTCATCAATTCAAAACCTACAAGAAGGCTGACTTTGGTTCAACATTTCTAAACTTATCCAAGAAAGATCTTAGTTTTGTTGCAGAACGTCCACATACCATAGACGTGCCAAATGATCAAATTCTACGAGGGCACAATTTCAGTCCCCATGGTAATGTAAATTTTATCGCAAAGGGGAGTGTTCAGCAGCATCAAGAAGATGTGAAGGACCTGAATCACAAACAGGAACCGCCGCAGTTGAAGGAAAGATCCCCCGTGGTCAATGATTTGTTAGGTGCTTTCTATACAATTCGGCCAAGGGCTGACCGACATCACGCCTTTAATTGAGGGTACCCCTCAATGGGGGGGAGAATGTTCGTACCCAAAGGTACTCAACATGACCACACCCAAAAAATCAAGCAGTAGCCAAGTTGGGAACAGTACCAGGCGCTCAGTAGCACTCACTGCAGATGAGAATTGCTGGTCAGCATATTATATCATATGTCTCACTAACTCACCATCTCACCATCTCACCGTCACAACGATACGCTGACCCGCCAATGCAGTCAGCACATTTGCGGTGTCAGCCGAGCCAACTACACAACTGCTACCGTAATCATAATTCCCTGACCTACTTTAGAATATAGCTTCTTTCACTAACCATTACACTAAGCCTCCGTGTTCTAAGTAGAATATAAGCAGGTATCAAATGAAGAATAAATCAGTTATCAACACACCTCATAACTCCGCGGTTCTACTTCCTACCTCTAGGAATAGGGCTCGTACTACACTATCTCAACTAGCAGCTAACCACGTTAGCTCAACCTCAGCGCAGTTCAGCATCGCCTGTGGTCCGGCATTGCAGTAACCATCGTTACCATTGCCGCGACGCGATCGTCCTGCAGGTGTCTACTTCGGTTAGGCACAAACAACGTTCTCCTGATGTCCTTTATGTGTTTCATTGCGCCTTTGTAGATGCCCTGTAGTATCCTTGGAGGTATCCTTGGAATTTGTTCGTAGTATTCTTTGGGAATCCTTGCAGGTATCCTTGGACTCTTTCCGTAGTACCCTTTGGGAATCCTTGGATGTATCCTTTGACTCCTTTCGTAGTATCCTTTGGGCATCCTTGGAGGTATCCTTGGAATCCTTTCGTAATACCCTTTGGGCATCCTTGGAGGTATCCTTGGACTCCTCTCGTAGTATTCTTTGGGCATCCTTGGAGGTGTCCTTGGACTCCTTTCGTAGTATCCTTTGGGCATCCTTGGGGGTATCCTTGGACTCCTTTCGTAGTATCCTTTGGGCATCCTTGGAGGTATCCTTGGGATCCTGTTGTAGTGTCCTTTGGACTCCCTTCGTAGTATCCTTTGGGCATCCTTGGAGGTATCCTTGGACTCTTTTCGTAGTATCCTTTGGGCATCCTTGTAGGTATCCTTGGGATTCTTTCGTATTATCCTTTGGTCATCCTTGGAGGTATCCTTGGACTCCTCTCGTAGTATCCTTTGGGCATCCTTGGAGGTATCCTTGGACTTTTAATGTTGTTTTGCATCTGTTGTGTCTGCTTGCTGTAGCCGCTCGCTTGTGTTTTCCGTTTGTTGCTGTTTCAGCTCGCTTACGTGGATGGTCCGCTCTTTCTTTGTGTTTATGTATCGTATTTTGCAGATTACTGGTGACGCAAAACCTATGACTTGGTAAGGTCCGTCGTATCTTGGGGCCAATTTTGCTGCGAACCCCTCGGCCGCTTTTGATAAGTGGTGTTCCTTGGCCCACACGACGTCACCCACCTTTGGCGTCCATTGCCTCCTCCTTAGGTTATAATGCCTAGCCTGGTCCTGGGATGCTTTCTCCAGGTTCCGCCTTACAATCTCGAAGATTTCCCTGAGTTTGTTAGCATTCTCTTCCGGGGTCTCTGTCGGTCGTCCGGTCCCTACGGTTTCTCTGTCGTATAGGGCGCTCGGTAGTCTTGGTTCTCTGCTTTGGGTAATGAACGACGGTGTGTAACCTGTGGATTCTGAAACGCTCGTGTTTACTGCCAGCATGATTTCTGGCCATTTTTCGTCCCATTTGGTTCTGCCCTGCGAACTGCGCAATCATTGTTCTTACCGTCCTATTGGCTCTCTCAGTCGGGTTCTCCTGTGGGGTGTATGGAGCTGTGAACTGTTGCCTGGCTCCCATTTCGGCCAGGAAACTATTGAAGGTTTTGCTGGTAAACTGGACTCCGTTGTCCGTTATGACAATTTTGGGGACCCCATACCTCGCGATTATGCGTTCTTTAAACGCTTTCTTTAGGGATTCGGCCGTCGCGCTTCGCAGCGGCACCAACTCAGTCCACTTGGAGAACCGGTCTATCAATACCAGCAGCATTTGGTTGCCGTGCTTCGAACGCGGCAGGGGTCCGACGAAGTCCGCACATACCGTAGCCCATGGTTCCTCTGGCACCTGCGTAAGCATTTTCCCAGCCATTTGCATCTGATTCGGCTTGAACCTCATGCATGTCTCGCATACTCGCACGTGGGCTCGGGCGTCTCTGTGCATTCCTGGCCAGTAGTACCGGGCTGCCAGACGTGCTATTGTCTTTCGGCTTCCTACATGGCCAGCCGCCGGTGAGTCGTGGTTCTCCTTCAGCACCGTTTCCCGTAGAGCTTTCGGGACGCACATCTTTCATGTTGCAACATCTTCGCTGCCCGCTCTATGGGGTATATTCCTGTACAGGGTGTTACCCTCCATCACGTAGTCTGGATACTTTTGCGGCTGGGTCCATATCTTTTCGCGCATTTCCAGAATCAAGCTGCATGCTGCAGAAGCTTCCGCCGCCGACGTCTCCTTGATCCCTCGAAGCGTTTCCGGCAGTGGCTGCCTTGACAAAGCGTCTGCCACCACGTTGAGTTGCCCTTTCCTGTACGCTATTTCGAAGTCGTACTGCTGCAACTCCAGGGCCCATCTGGCGATCCTCCCTGAAGGGCTCTCTATGCTGTTGAGCCACTTCAGTGCCATGTGGTCGGTTACTACTTTAAAGTGGTAACCTTCCAGATACGGCTTGAGCTTTCGGATTGCCCAGACGATTGCCAAGCACTCCTTCTCGGTTGTTGAGTAATTCTTCTCAGCGCCGTTGAGCGTTCGGCTTGAGTAAGAGATTACCTTTTCGCCTCGTTCAGTTTCTTGGGTCAAGATTGCCCCGATGCCGTAGTCGCTTGCGTCAGTTTGCAAGATGAATGGTTTGTCGAAGTCCGGGCATGCCAGTACGGGGTCTGCGACGAGTCTTGCCTTCACCTCTTCGAACGCCGTCTGATGTTCCTGTGTCCACACCCATTTATTGCCCTTGCGTAGCAGATCGTTGAGAGGTTTGACTATTTTTGCGAAGTCAGGTACAAACCGGCGGTACCATGATGCTACGCCCAGGTACTGTCGGAGCTCTCTTACTGTCGATGGTGGTTCTAGTTCGGCGATGGCTGCTACCTTTTCCGGATCCGTGCCTATTCCTTCGCTAGTCACTCGATGACCGAGATATAACAGCTCTTTCTTGAAAAATTGGCACTTCTCCGCGTTTAATCTCAGATTTGCCTCCTTTAGTCGTCGGAACACTTCCTTTAGGTTGGCCTTATGTTCTTCCAGCGAGCGCCCGATCACTATGATGTCGTCCTGGTAAGCAAATGCGTGCGGCGACATTTCTGGGCCGATCACCCGGTCCAGCACCCGTTGAAAGGTCGCAGACGCCGAATGAAGTCCGAATGACATTACTTTCCATTGGAATAAACCTTTCCCCGGCACTGTAAATGCCGTATACTGCCTGCTGTCCGCTTTCAGTGGGATTTGCCAGTACCCATCCTTTAGGTCCAAGCTGCTGATGTACCGTGCTTCCCTCAGTTGGTCGAGAATATAATTTATTCGGGGCATCCGGTAGGCATCCTTTACAGATTTGGCGTTTATTTGCCTAAAGTCGACGCACAGTCTCCATTTGCCCGTCTTTTTTCTAACCATCACGATGGGAGAACTGTATGGGCTTGTTGAGTGTTCTATGTATCCCATTTGGAGAAGCTCGTCCACCTTCGCATTGATCTCCCCTTGAACTTTCGGATTCTTGGGATAGTATCGCTGCTTTATTGGTTTGTCGTCTTTCATCGTGATCTGATGCTCTGCCATGTTTGATGTTCCCTTCATGCTGCTGGAAGTCGATAGCTCTGCCCCCAGGAATTTCGTCGTGTCGTCATCTTCGCTTGCCCGTTGTACGACTGCCACCGACAACTTTTCCTCGAGCCATCCCTTGTGACGATTCCTGGCCGGTATTATCACTTCGTGTCCAGCGCACTTAATTTCGGTACCGACTTGTGTTAGAAGGTTCCATCCCAACACCAATGAATCCACCTCTCCTGGTAGTATCAGCAGGCCCATGCTCAGTCGCTTGTTCCCGAACGCGATTTCCACCTCCAGCTGCTCATCGATTCCGCCACATCTTCCGTCTGACAACCTAACTTGCCGTCGTATCCTCGTAATCTTTCCGAGGGCAGCCAGGTCGTCCGCCAGTTCTTTGCTTATAAAGCTTGCTGTTGCCCCGGTGTCGATTGTGGCCTTGTATGTGCCCCCACCAATCGTCACCGCTGCGGACAGCTGCTGCTCCTCCTCGATCAGCTTTCCCGTTAGTTTGGAGAGGTAGCATCTTGCGACCCCCGCTCGCCTCTCTGCGGCTGAGATCGCTGGGCATTTCCCGCCTGCTGGCAGCATTCAACGCTCCTGACGCCTACTCTCCCGCACACCCAGCAGAACAACAGGCGTTGGTGCCGACATCCCCGCGCCCAGTGTCCATGACCGCCGCACTTTCGGCAGGCCTCCTGGGGGTCTGTGATGTGTGTCGTTTCACGAGGCCTTTGCGTTGTACTTGGTGGCCTCCAAACATTGTTTGCTGGTTGCATCTGTTGCTGTTGTGGTGGTGTCCATTGGCCTCCGCGTGGTGCTCCTGTTGCCTGCTGCCGTGGTACTCGGTTAGGTGGCGACCATTGGTCGTTTCCCCGCGTCTCCTGGATTTCTGTCTCTTCGCATCTTCTGCATGTTACCTGCGCTGGCGATGCCGACTTGTTCTTAGAGAATTTGTTCTCCTGCGCGAACGCTTCCCGCTCCTTTTCGAGTTCTTTATACTCGTCTGCTAATATCATCAGCGTGTCCAGGTCCGACACTTTGTATGCCCTTAGGAAGATCCTTATACTGGGGGTGCAGTTCTCCTTGATGATTCTTAGGGTCTCTATAGCGGAGTAATTAAGTGGCCTCATCATCGTCTGCATGTCGATCATGTAGTCTTTGAACGACTCGCTGAAGCCCTGCTTCCGTTGCCTGACCTGATCCGCCAGCATGGTGAAAAAGTCTCTCGGTAGAAAGTATGTGTGGAAACTATCTATGAACTCCGCCCAGGTTTTCCATTGTTTGTTGTTGGCGATGAACCACTTCAAAGCCCTTCCCTTCAGCAATTCAGGCATCGCTCGGGGAATCATGTCTAACTCCAAGCCGTATGTGTTGGCGGACCATTCCACCTGCTCCAGGAACTCGAACGGTTTTTCCGCCCCGTCGAACCTGAACGACCATTCGCGAACCTGTTTAGCGATCCTTGCATAGTCTGATTGATTGGGTCTCGAGATCAGCGCTGTTGTTTTCCTGTCTTGGCTTGATTCTCTCCTGTTTGCTTCCTTTTGTAGGTTGTCAACGCTCAGGCTTGCCACGTGATGCTGGGGCCGGCTTTGTCGTTATATGTGGCTTCCAAATCGGCCCAGATGTCAACGAGTTGTGGGTCATTATCCGTTTATGAGTAATACTCGGATAATGCTTTTCTCATGTCCTCTAATCTGCCGTCCAGGGTGACATTAAGCCTCTGTGCGACATTGGCGAAATCCTCCTTTTTAAGCCGGTAGATCAACTTCTTCCCCATTCTGTTTAAATTGCTTTCAATGCTGGGACAATCACGTTGGGCGCGAGATGTAACGAACTGATTTTTATGGTCTGCTCGCTACGAGATTCGTGCGGCTAGCTCAGTATATTGTGTGTTCGTCCCACCAAATTTATATTAACGTGACCGCCCAGTAGCTCAGTGAGAAAGCACAGAATTCACGGGTTCGTATTGGGTTTTATTGCGGGTATATTATTACAAGTGTCTTAGTCGCTTGGTTGGCCTTGACTCGTTGCTTGTGACCCTCGGTGCTTCCGACGGCCCTGATTGACTCGACGACCTCTCGCCTTGACGACTCGGTGCTCCAGTCCTGTAGCTCCCTGAAGATACTCGCAGCTCCCTGAAGATACTCGCCGCTCCCTGAAGATCCTCGCAGCTCCCTGAAGACGCTCGCTTGCTGTTCACTTCTCACGCGTGACTTGGTGACTGCTGGTAACGACTCGGAATCGCGAGGGGTATCGGCCGTACGGGCTTAGGGAAGCGTCACCGTTCTCAGACTAGGGTGAACAGAAGCTGCGCTCTCCAGGATCGCTCCTTTCGACACACCGCCGCCTGTCCCTTGCTCTGTCCCGGATGGTCCCACTGGGGTTTCTGCTCAGCCCGCGCGGACAGTCAAGGCGGAACGCCAGGAAGCTGCCTCGCGCCTTACTTCGCTTCCACGCCTAGTGTAAACGAACGTTCCACCCTAGCCTCACCCTTTTGCTTTTTGTCCGGGACGTTTCCGTGTGGCTTTTGGTACTCGGGGTTCGGGCACGCCGCTCCGGGACCTCGCAAGTCGAATCCGTAGGGCTCTCCTGGACAATTCCACTCGAGACCTTACCGATCGACCGCTCTCCCTTCTGGCTTGTTATACTCTTTCCAGGCGTAACGCCAGGACTTTGTGGACAGTGTTAATCGACCGCCTTGACCTAGCCGTGTGATGCCCTCTGGATCTCAGCTACCTGCGTCTCAATTCGGAGATTCCTGGTATCCCAATCCCGAACGTCTCGACGTAGCAATCTCGCTCCTTGTAGGGCCTCCGGGAACCGTTATTTCCCTTTTGGGCACGGCCCGCTGGATCTCTCCACTCCGGGTCCAAAGTCCGTGCCTCCTGGATGACCCACTTGTCGTTCCCGTACCGCTTCCAATCGATGCTCCGCCCACTGCTGCCATCCCGCGGATCCCCGTGATGCTTGTGGCACGCCTGTGTGCCGCTCCACCGCCGAGATGTGGCACTTCCTCTCCCGGTCCAAAATTCACGGGAGAGTCCAAAGTCCGGTGGAGTCCCGTTACCCGCTTTTGCACACGGCACTCTTGCCTTGCCCGCGAAGTCTCCACTCTCTCTCGATCTCCATCCTCGGTGTCCAAACTCTCTCGCTCTCCTTCATTGGTCTCCAAACTCTCTTGCTCTCCTTCGTTGGTCTCCAAACTCTCTCGCTCTCCTTCGTTGGTCTCCAAACTCTCTCGCTCTCCTCGCCGCGCCGTTACTACGCGAATTCGCCGCGTATCTGGCAAGCGGCCGGCCATCTGCTGCTGTTTCTATTTGTGGGGAGTTTTTCAACTCCTCACAAAGTTTATAGAAATCTTGTTAGCTTGTAAGCGTGCGGCACAAGTCTTACTCCTCTGACGTTGCCAACCGTACTCCCCTATTTATGTCAGTTAGGTCCTAAATTTCACTACTGAGCCACGGACTTAGCCCAAAGGCGCGGCGGTCATTGGGAGAATTTTCTATATCAGAGCAGAAGGTCTATATCAGAGCAGAAGGTCTGCCATGCAGTTCGTTTGGCTCTTACTGCGGTGTTATCTCCGTTGCTTTAATTGCGAAGCAGAAATATACTAAAATGCCTTTTGGCTAATATGCAGGTTAGAGTTTTAGGGTCAAGCATAAGCTTGTACTCCATTGTTCCTAGTCCAGCAACCTTGCCTCCCACTACCCAAGGTTCCTGTACTAGGACTAGGTCGACTCCGCCTACGGTCAGGCGAAGCAAAAGTGCAGCGGTGACATCGGCCTCCTCTGTGTCGCTGAGGTCTACGTCCTCGATAGCCGGTCCAAGCGCTCGCATCTCTCTGCTCAGCGACAAATCAGTAGAGTAGCCGTCCTCCGGCCCACCAGGTGCCTCCAACTCCTCAGCAAACACCTGCTCGGCTGGGTTGCCGGCAGAGCTTCTAGCGGCGTTGGAGTCGCCCTTGTAGATCTTTATGTGGATTAAACTAAGCCCGTAGTTCAGCACTCCTCGAGCAGTCTCGATTGGAGCAACTGACTCCTTGTTTGGGACCAACACCGCCTGGTTGACATCCTTGCAACCTTGCCTCCCACTACCCAAGGTTCCTGTACTAGGACTAGGTCGACTCCGCCTACGGTCAGGCGAAGCAAAAGTGCAGCAGTGACATCGGCCTCCTCTGTGGCGCTGAGGTCTACGTCCTTGATAGCCGGTCCAAGCGCTCGCATCTCTCTGCTCAGCGACGAATCAGTAGAGTAGCCGTCCTCCGGCCCACCAGGTGCCTCCAACTCCTCAGCAAACACCTGCTCGGCTGGGTTGCCGGCAGAGCTTCTAGCGGCGTTGGAATCGCCCTTGTAGATCTTTATGTGGATTGCACTAAGCCCGAAGTTCAGCACTCCTCTAGCAGTCTCGATTGGAGCAACTGACTCCTTGTTTGTGACCAACACCGCCTGGTTGACATCTTCATCATGCTCCTCCACCTTGACCACTTTCCAGTCCTTCGTGGGGAGGTGCGGGTTGCATTCTTGCAACATGAAGAGGATGTCCTCCGGCGCCTTGATCGCTGCTGGGAGCCAAATCCGAGCTCGGGGCCTACTGGGGACTTCACACCAGTCTAGTGCGACAATGTTCGCCCCTTCGTAGACCTCACCGAGCTTGCTCGTCGCCTGTTTATATTGGTCATCCGACCGCTGACTATTGCAGGCCACCACCTTGACGCTGCCCTGGTACCAACCCGCGTCCATGCAGCAGGGCGAAAGGGGAAAGATGGGACTCCACTACCTTCCACTTGTTCCTGGGAATCCCGCCCTCCGGACTGCCCTTGTCTATGAGACCGAGTAAGACTCGGTCCTTGGTAATTTCGGCGAAAGAGACCAATGGCTGGATGTTGGATCTCTTCGCCGATGGTCTGGGTATATCGAGGGATCGCTGCCTTTTCGCCTGAGCCCCATCTTGGGTGGGCTTATCCTGCCCGTAATTAAGAAGCACCTTCCTTGCCTATTCCACCTTCTTTAGCCATTCAGGCGAAGGAGTGACCGTATTGCTCCTGTCATGAGAGCGCAGAGTCTGGGCGGCAGTCCGCCTTTCTGCGTAAGTAAATTTATTTGCGCCAGTGGGTGGCCAGAGCGCCTTTCACATTATTTGCCCACCAATTTTCCGATCATTCCTATGGCAGCTATATGAAATAGTCGTCCGATTATGGTAAAATTAAATTCGAAGTTCATAACTGATAAAAAAATGTTATTTCCAAGCGTCGGAAACACCGACGCTATAATTTGTTTCATATTATTTTCCCACCAATTTTCCGATCGTTCCTGTGGCAGCTACAGGGGTGGTCAAAAGTATTTTCACAAAACAGAAGTTAAATATACTCATAATTGACTGCAAAAAGAATTTTTCAAAAATCATTTTGCTTATATTTTTTATGATTTTTTGAAAAAGTTTAAAAACGTGAATTTGAGCCATATTTTTCTCTTTTTCATACAAATTTTTTTCGACATTGTCACCTTCAAAAAATAATAAGAAATATAAGCAAAATGATTTTTGAAAAAATCTTTTTGCAGGTACTATTATTTTTCTTTGAAGAAACTTTTTGCATCAAAAAATTTAAGTTTTCAAGTCGAGGAAAAAAGTTCAAAAAGGACATTTTTACACAAATTCGTCCTTTTCAATAAGTACTGAATGGGTTAAGAAATGTATTGTATCAATTAAACGGCATTTAAATTACCTTTCCATTGATGCCAAAGTTAACAAGATGTAAGTTCAAATTATGAGTATATATAACTTTTGTTTTGTGAAAATACTTTTGACCACCCTTGTATATTATATAGTTGTCCGATTTTGATAAAATTAAATTCGCTGTTCAGAACTAATTAAAAAAAGTTATTTCCAAGCGTAGGTGGTTATATGTTAAAAAAACACCAAAGTATATATTTACATGAGTCGTTCTTCGCCCGAATAAAAAAATCAGAATATTTTTTTTATTTATTGGTTCTTCATTAGAACGTTGGAAAAAGACTAACTGTATGTTACAGAATTGGTTAGCATGAAACCTCGGTTTGCGTCTTAGAATTTACTGTTAGTGCATTAGGTGACGCAATCGTATGTGGATGATGTGATCGCCACTTCTTTGTTTATGTTTACATAATTCGGTCTTATTAGATTTTGCGACCACGTTTATGGAATTACGTCAATGTTGTCGCACTTAATCAATTTTCTTTGTTTGTTTGCATTGCGGGATCTCAAGCTTATGTAACGTTTTTTAATCAAAGCCGAAATTGGCGATTCTGTTTGTTTGCGAACGGTTTCGTTCTTTGAACTAATGGACGTTGAGAAATCGCAGTGCAGATACGTCACTTCCCCATCACTTAGACAAAATCATAGGGTTATTTATGTGATTTTGGGGTATAGTTTTGGTATTTCTTATAACTCTTGTGAGTTTTGTAACTCTTGTGTTTCTATTGTTGGGTCGTCACCTTTTGTGTTATTGTATTTAATAAGTATTCTTTTAGGTATTTCTTTAAATTTATAAAGTAGGTACAGTGATATACTTAATATCAAGAGACCCAGTGTTACAATAAAAATTATTTTGTAAGTCTGCACAGAGAAAAAAACGGAACAATACCCGTTTGATATTATCTCCTCAATTTTAACATATCACCTTTTTTATATCAAATTGATACGAATTCATATCAATACGATACGGATTCATATCAACATTTCTAATTGATATGATTTTGCATCATATTAATATAAATTCGTAATAATTTGATATGATTTTCATATCAAAAGTAACATCGAAAAGTCTTCGAAAAAAAAGTATGACTGTGATTTCGTACTTTTTGTGTATTTATGGTACTAGTATGGTACTAAAGATATTTTTTGACTAAATTGCCGCGGTCACTCTAACATTCGACGAAAAGTGAAATTGTACAAAAGTGAAACCTTTTGCATATGATGTTTATCTTTTTTTTGTGGAAATAGTATGTATCTCATTTTTAATTGTACTTACTTGATGTTTGTCTAATTCTAATATATTTATATCTTGGACACTGTAACGTGCTTTTCGGTGGCTGACTACACAGACTGTACTACACAAAGTCAAATGGCTGACCAAGATGCCGAACTGGGCAAGTTGGCGTCCACCACTTCACTGGGAAACTGCTATCTAGGACAGAAGAAGGACTTCCTGGCGCTGATGCAAAGTTACAGGAGGCATCCGAATACAGCGTGATCGGTCATTTATTGCTAGGTCCTAGAATTATTTTTATAATTGATCCGAAACATATAAAAAATAAATATTTACAGCGATCTTATGGGTTTTAAATATTTATTTGTTTATAAGATGCAAAAAGTAAAAAAAAAACTGATTAATATTTATATTACAAATATCAATTTGAAATGAAAGTATATCAGTTTCATATGAAAGCATATCAGTTTGATATGAAAGCATATCAGTTTGATATGAAAGCATATCAGTTGGATATTAAAAAATACCACAATTTGGCCACAACTTTGATATTTGCGCATATCAATCTGGTATGAAAAATACCAAATTGACATGTTCGAAAATTTCAATTTCTTATGTTCGAAAATATGAATATGATATGGCAACATAAGAGATCAAAATTTATATGCAAAAATATCCGATTGATGACCAGTTTTGGTATTTTATTTTCTCTGTGTGGTTTTCTTTATTTTGTTCAAAAAAAATTTCTTTTGCTTGTATGTATGATATTGGGTCTAATTTGGTAACATTATTTCTTGTGTATATGCTTTGTGTGTAGTCAGAATTATTATTGCTTATGGATAAATCGTTAATTGCAATTGAGCAATTGTGTATTTTGATCATATTGTTTCCTTCAATTACAATTTCATTTTTAATACAATTTTGATTTAATATAGTTTTTGACAAATTCAATGTATCTATGATATTTGGTTCGACATAATTAATTTGGGTAGTTAATAGCGTTTTTGTGTACCTGCAACTAGTATTTGTTTGATTTACAAGACCTAAAAGACATGTGTTGGTAACAGTTTTTTTTGTTTCTTTGTTATACAAACTGTTTCTGTATACGTAATATTTGTTTTGGGTGTTATCTTGAAATATTTTATTATTTTCATCTGGATATTGTAATATTTCGTATACGGGAAGTTTCTTTATTTCTCTGGGTATGTGTGATATGATTAAAATTTCGTTTGAATCTGACCTAAGCCAAGTTGGGTTTTTTATGTTCAGAAGTATCTCAGAATTAATGTTTGTCAAGTAATCGTGTTTTAATAACTTTGGATTGAATATTCCTAATCTTGCTAACTGCATTTCCATTTCCAGGTCTTTAATGTATTTTGCGAAATGTTCTAAATTAAAAGCCAATAATTCAAGAATTTTTTCGTTTTCGTTGTATTCGAGATGCTTGTTTATTATATCGATGCCTTTGCTTACTGTATTGAATATAGTATTTAGTTCGTTTACCTGTACACTGTTTTGTGCTATTACATTGATTTTTATACATTTGCAGAGGGTATTTTGATATCAGTCAGAAGTTTGCAACGCAGTGAAGGAGACCTTTCCGACCCCATAAAGTATATATATTCTTGATCAGCATGACTAGACGAGTCGATCTAGCTATGTCCATCTGTCCGTCCGTTTCTACGCAAACTAGTCTCTCAGTTTTAAAGCTATCGGGCTGAAACTTTCCCAAAAGTTTAATTTTTTTTGCAGGTAGTATATAAGTCGGAACCAGCCGGATCGGACAACTATATCTTATGGCTCCCATAGGAATAATCGGAAAAAAAAATTTAAAAAAATTATATCATTGGTGTTTTTTAGCATATAACCTCCTAAGCTTGGAAATAACATTTTTTAATTAGTTTTGAATTTCGAATTAAATTTTATCGAAATTGGACGACTATATCATATAGCTGCCATTGGAACGATCGGAAAATTGGTGGAAAAATAATATGAAACAAAGTATAGCTTCGGTGTTTTTCAAAATATAACCTCCAACGCTTGGAAATAACATTTTTTAATTAGTTCTGAGTTTCGAATTTAATTTTATTAAAATCGGACGACTATATCATATAGCTACCATAGGAACGATCGGAAAATTGGTAGGAAAATAATATGAAAAAAATTATAGCTTCGGTGTTTTTTGACATATTATATTATACTATTGGGAATATAATTTTTTGTGTTTTTAAATTTAATAATTATAGCTGCAAGGGTATATAAGCCTCGGCTTGCCGAAGCTAACTTCCTTTCTTGTTTCTTCTAATTCTTCTTTGTCATTATTATCTAATGTTCCAAAAATATATTTGGAAGCTGTTCCTACAAAATTAGCTAATCCTCTTTTGTTTTTCCTAACAATTTTTAACCCATTCATTTCTCTTTGTAGTTTTTCCGTTAAATATTTAATCTGCATCATTTCCTTAAGGCCAAACGCTTGTGATAGCAAATTTTTGTAAGTTTCTTCCGTTTTTTTCATGAGTAACAAATAGCCATTGTATGATTTTATAGGGTTAATTTCTATAAATTGGTTGTTACCAATTGGCATCATTATTATTAACGTGGATGTCAGAAAGATGAAAGTCAAAGCGCTGGGTCTTGATCTGGGTCCTCCTGCAAATATTTACTTTTATTAACTTTTTTTTGTCTCTGGAAGTTTGTTTCTGTTAGTTTCCTCAAAATGATCATTATCTATTTGTTCTATATTTCCTCTCTTTTTATAAGGATTGTGTAATTTCCCGTGAATTATGGGAGCCTTTCTAAATTTGGTATTTACCTCAAAATGTTGTCGTTTTTTTTTTAAGTTGTTCTGTTTTAGCTTCTTTTATAATTTGGTTATTATATCATCATTTTCAGTCCAAACCTCATCGAGTAAAGACGTGCTATAAGCAGAACTCCGCGAGTACTAGCAGTTACAAATACAAAATTCTAACAATTTTGGTAAACACAAACAAGTGCTTAAAGAAAATTTCAAAAAAACCTAATAACAAAAATCACATCGCAACCGTTACAAACGCGCACAAGTGCACAAGGCACAACATCAATGCAACGACCACCGGACTTAGACTTCCCCCCTCTGTCTACGAGAACAACATTATTCGAACCGAAATTTCTCACGATCACCAGAACAGACAATGAGACATTTGAAAAAGTTTCACCATTCGTGATTAAAAAGGTCATTGACTGCACCTGCGGTGGCGATGTGGAGTCTTGTAACAAGAATAGAAACGGAACCTTATTAGTTAAAACCAAAGGCACAAACCAGGCATATAGACTACTAAAGCTAACGCAATTCCACAACTTCACTGTTTCCGTAACTGAGCATGAAACTTTAAATTTTTCAAAAGGAGTCATCTACTCTAATGAACTTCGCAACATAGATGAATTGGATATACTAAACGAGCTTAAGTCGCAAAAGGTAACCAACATTGAAAAAATTCGTATCATGAAGAACAATATTCTACAAGTATCAGGACTCATAACCGTCACTTTTGGATCAACAACTCTACCCGAAACCTTGATGATAGGATACGAGAGAGTTAAAGTTCGACCACACATTCCACGCCCACTGAAATGCCGTAACTGCCTGAAGTTTGGACACCCGACCAAATTCTGCAGAAGCCCCAAAACCTGCTCCAACTGTTCCGCAGAAGCACACACCACAGAGGACACCGAATGCGACAAACCAAAGTTTTGCATAAACTGCAAATATGACATAAACAACCAGTTCAATCACAGCCCACTAGATAAAACATGCCCCGCCCTTATCAAACAAAAAGAAATAACAACAATAAAAACCCTACAAAAAGTTGACCACCAAACCGCCACAAGAATGTATAATATGCGCCACATCCATCAATCTACTCCGTACTCCAAGATAACTTCCACCAACCAACCTACTACCACTGTAAATGAAGCCCAAAAGACTGCCAGCACCCAAGGACCTACCAGCACAAGCACCAACCGTCAGTTAAGGACATACAACGACATCATGGATCACCAACCCAGCACTTCGTCCAAACGCACCGTCATCGAAGAAATGGAGACTGAGATTTCTTCAGATTCCACTACGACCCTCCCTAAGAAGAAGATGAGTGAATCCGACCGTAAGCTTAGAAGCCAAAATAATAATAAGACAAACCTAACATCAAAGCCCCCTCTCAAAGCCAAAGATAAATCAGACAAAACAAAGCCTATAAATACTACCAAATTAGCCAAAGAATTAAGTAGATTAGCCAATCACAACAGCTCTGAGGAAGAACTTTAAGTAGATATATAAAAAATAACTATTTAAATTCACAATGGTATTAATTCTGCAATGGAACTGTAACGGCTACATAACCAATTACGACCAACTACAATTATTACTTAAATGTTATAACCCAAGAGCCATCTGCCTGCAAGAAACCCATTTACATTCCCTTAATAACATTCCCATCCCTATCAACTTCACATTCATACATAAAAACCAGAGCTCGCAAATAACTGTTGACCGTTTCTCGTTGTCTGGAAATATGTGTCTTTTCCTGACTCTTTACGAAAAGACTCAGAGAGCAACCGATTAATGGGTTCTTGAATGAGCTCGCTCGCGCTCAGAGCAAAACCTTTTTTTTCTATTCTGTTTTGTTATGGTTGTTCCAGGACCGTTTTGTCCTGTTCAGGTGAGGCAAACGGTCTTTTGCGTATGTATTGGTATACACTCACACGCATAGGCAAGCAAATCGTTAATCGTCGGTTTTGCAGCCGAACGGGCATTCTCAGCCTTACACTTTATATTAAGTGAACGAAGAAGTTCGATTAGTGCAGAGAATCTGAACGCCTTATTAGTTATAAAGCTTAACACATAATATATAAAAAATGTTAAGTGTTAAAATAAAATGTAAAAACAACATATTCTGAACCTTTTTATTGCTTTTTGATATCAATTTGTTATATGGAATATGGAATCGAAATGGAACTTGTTAACCAAAACATTTGAAAATAAATTTAAAATGTTGTATTAAACAAATTATATTATTTCTTTTTCACAACAACGAAAGTAAATGTAAAGACCGTTTGCCTTGAGTTTTTCGGTCAATCGGTCTTTTGTTGACTGTCATTGTGCGAGCGTTTCTCGTTCCGCTCTTTACGCACTGCTCATTAAGGAGCAACATACAACGAGCTCAACGACAAGCAGCAAGTGTCTCTTGCTCAGAGCGAGAGCGAGACAGTAGGACCTTTTTCGGTTTTGCTCGCAACGAGAGCACGAGAAGAAAAACGGTCAACAGTTATTTGCGAGCTCTGATAAAAACACATCAAACAACTCCCACGGTGGAGTAGGAATTCTAATACACAACTCAATACAGAACGAACAAGTTAATCTTAACAATGATTTTGATTCTTTCGGAGTTATTATTCACTCCAAACAAAAGCTTCCCTCATATCCACATACATTTCCCCAAACAAGAATTTTAAACTAGGAAATTTGGAAAATATGTATGGTAACCCCATTGAAAATACCATCATAGCAAGTGACTTCAACAGCTGGCACCAAAGCTGGGGATCGCCTAACAATAACAGAAAGGGATGTAGGATTTTTAAATACATTACACAATCTTACCTAATAACCCTAAACAATGGCTCCCCAACTCATTTCTCAACTCACCATACATTGTTACATGTGGACCTAACAATAATTACCCCGAACCTCGCCACTCAGACCAAATGGAAAACCGATCATGAACTCTTCGGTAGTGATCATTTTCCCATCCATATTAACCTTTTTGATAATGAGAATTCCAGTGAAAGCCACAAAGTTCCCAGATACAAGCTTGAAACCGCAAATTGGCCCCTCTTTACATCACTCACGGAATTTTTTCACAACAAAAGGCCACCAAGCAACCAAATAAATCAAGAAGCCGCTAACATTATAAAAATAATCCATCAAAGCGCAAGCACAGCAATCCCGCAATCTAAGCCAGTATTTAACAAAAAGAAAACCGTCCCTTGGTGGAACACATCCCTCGAACTACTTAGAACCAACAAAATGCAATCGTGGTACTTGCTAAGAAGAAATATAACTCTCGAGAACATAATACAGTTCAAGAAAAAAAAGGCTTTGTTTAGAAGAGAACTGAAACAAGCAAAACGCAGCTCACTGCAAAATTTTACTGCATAAATCAACCCCAATTCAGGTCCCTCAAAAATCTGGGCAAACATCAACACATTCTGCGGTAGAAAAACCAGATATGTCATACATTGCATAACATCTCCCACAACTCCATCAATAAACATTGTAAATTCAGAATCCATAACCCAAGTCTTCGTCACTCACTGGTCAGAATCGTCTTCGGACTCTAAATTTACCGAAACATTCCAAAGTAACAAGAACAGAGTCTATTCAATGAATTTAACCCACAACCCATCACCGGAAGCATAGAATAATAGAATCACATTGATTGAGTTTAAAGCAGCTCTAAACAGCCTCAATGGAAAGACACCCGGTCTAGATCGCATATCATACCCAATGATTAAAAACTTAAGTCAGCCATTAACAAGCCGGTTAATAAATTTATACAACAACATCCTAGACAGCCACATCCCTCAGCAATTTAAAAACAGTATTATAATACCGATCCATAAACCCAATACTCCCAAAACATCTGTAACCTCGTATCGTCCCATATCGCTCAACCCTTGTCTTTCGAAAGTGCTAGACAAAATCATAGCAAACCGACTCTGGTGGCTTGCAATAAACGGCAAACTTCTCGATAGTCGACAGCTCGGTTTTCGAAAGGGCATGTCCGTATCTGAATGCCTAACTCTGTTAGACTACCAGACTACCGCAGCCCTATCAACCAGAAGCCACCTCTCTATTATTAGTCTCGACTTCGAAAAAGCGTACGATAAAATAGGAATCCACGCAATAATAGACGAGTTACAGAGATGGCAAATCGGACCGAAATTGCTGAATTTCGTAAAGAACTTCCTAACCAATCGCAAGATCAAAGTCAAAGTGAGCAACTCTTTTTCTGGAGACAGACCACTGTACAATGGGATCCCTCAAGGTTCACCGCTATCTGTAATTCTCTTCTTAATATCTTACAACAAACAATGTCGCACCATTGAAGTCCATAGGGGATTCCGATTCTTTTCCTATGCAGATGACTTCACTATACTGAAGAAAATCCATAAAAATGTTAACACAATGTCTATAAACAGTCTATTCACAGACATATTAAGCTGGTGCGACTACTCAGGAGCGAAACTCTCTGTGCAAAAATGCAAGCATTTGCATATCTGCCGGAAACATAGGTGCAATTTTACGATTACATCACAAGCATACTCTCTTAACCAAGCTAATTCCCATAAAATCCTTAGCCTTACAATATCAAGTAGGTACAGGTGGAAAGATCACATAGACACTCTGGCAGCAGAATTATCAAAAAGTCTCAACATAATTAAATGGTTAGGCAATCGTAGATACCACTGCGATACCAGATCTTTAATAAATACAATAAATGCTCTTGTAATGTCCAAGATTGACTACTGTCTCCCATTTTATGGGAATTGCCCCATCTCCTGTCTAAGAAAACTCAAAACCATTTACCATGCAGCTTTAAGACTTGCTTTTGGAGCACCACGTACAACTCCTATTAATAACCTTTTTTTGAAGCCGAGATTACGCCTATCGAGATTAGACTTGAGCTGACCACTGCGAGGATCTGTAAGGTTTTCTCATTCGCCAAAAATACGCCACTTCAAACCGTCCTCCAAAAGATAAAAAACGCTAAAAGAAAACCCAGAATCCCTTCAATCCTACACAAAGCGTCAGAATTCGTTCTCAAAAATGGAATAAACAGCACTTCAGTAAAGGTAAGGAAACAGAAAAACCCACCATGGTCCTTCTCAGAAGATAAAATAGACTTAACACTACATAACACAACTAAATCGAACACTCCTGCAACTGTATTCCAAACAAAATTCCTCTCCCTTAAAGAACACTATAACAACTACGCATTCATATACAAAGATGGATCCAAGTCTGGGCACGGAGTATCTTATAGTATCACTACGGACACACGCATCATTAAAACAGCACTCCTACCAGCACATAGCTCTATCTTCACGGCAGAAGTGGCAGCTATTTATGCAGCGTGCGATTACGCTGTATCACAAAAGAAGAGATTCGTCATTTGCTCAGACTCACTATCGTCACTGCAATCAATAGCCAACATAAGCAACCAATCCTTTTACACCACTCGAATCAGAGATATTCTCAACAGCCATCAGCCGTACATAAAATTATTATGGATCCCAGGACACACAAACATAACTGGAAACGACACAGCTGACGCAGCTGCCAAGGAAGCTCACTTATTTCCACACTTATACGAAAACAATTACAAATACAAAGACACACACAATTATTTATTAAACAGAAATTCAAAAAACAATTCGCTTCTCTATGGGAAAATACTTCTGACCACTACAAACTTATAAGCCCCAACAAACTATCGCTAAAAAATTACAACATTAAAGCAAACGACATTACCCGCCAAGACTTGGTTAAGTTTTCAAGACTAAGGCTGGGACACTCCAAGCTTACGCACGAACACGTAATAAACAAACAAGCAGCACCGCAACGTGAGCTCTGCAACACATCGATAGTAGTAGATTAATACGGGAGCTGGCTCACTAGGTAATAAATCATGTCAAAAAAGGAGGTGGGGTGACCCTAATTAGTCACGCATGGTTGCACACATGTGTTCTAATGACCTAATTAGCATAATTAAGTCAAAAAGGGGGGTGTTGCTGACCCTAGTTAGATGAGCATGGTTGCACACAGGTCACTTAATGAGGTTAGAAAGTGGTGTGTAGGAGTGTGAGAGTGGTGTTTTGATATGTCTTGTTTTGTCTTGTCTTTTTCTCACGCTAAAGGTGCGTGTGTGTGTTTTGTCATGCGTGGGATTTTGTGGAGTGCAATGGTTGCACACAGGTCACTATGTTGCTTCTAACTTGGGTTAGAACGCGTTATGCGTGGGCGTTTTGTTGAGTCAATTAGGGTTGTAGGTGACACCTGGCTTGCGTGTGTGATAGGGGTGTTTTGTCATGCGTGGGATTTTGTGGAGTGCAATGGTTGCACACAGGTCACTATGTTGCTTCTAACTTGGGTTAGAACGCGTTATGCGTGGGCGTTTTGTTGAGTCAATTAGGGTTGTAGGTGACACCTGGCTTGCGTGTGTGATAGGAGGTGTCTTGTCATGCGTAGGATTTTGTGGAGTGCAATGGTTGCACACAGGTCACTATGTTGTTTCTAACTTTGGTTAGAACGCGTTATGCGTGGGCGTTTTGTTGAGTCAATTAGGGTTGTAGGTGACACCTGGCTACGGTCTTGTGGTCAAAAGGTGTTGGTTTGAGGGATATTAGACCGCATACTTTTGTGGTGTGAAACAAGCGTGAGTTCGGTAACCTCCCCCTCTTTAGCGAGCATTAGATGGGAAAGTGAGCGTGGGAGTGTAACAAAAACGTTGTTTTGTTATGCGTGGGCGTTTTGTTGATTCAATTAGGGTTGTAGGTGACACCTGTTAGTGTAACCTGCCTACGGTCTTGTGGTCAAAATGGTGACTGTGGTGGTGGTTCCTAACAGAACAAAACCAAATGAGATCGTTTATTTAGTCAAATACGTTTTTCTTTAATCATATTTGAAAATTTTTTCTCATGCGCTTACATGAGAGAGAAAACGGTTACCTTCTATGTTTTGAAAAAATGTATGTGTTAAGGAGAAATGTGGAAAGTAGTTCAGTTTTAGAAAACTATTCGTTTTACAAGGGGTGTTTTGTCATGCGTATGAATTTGTAAAACTATATTTCGGCGGAGGAGGAGGAGGAAGGGAAGTTGTTTTGTTATGCGTGGGCGTTTTGTTGATTCAATTAGGGTTGTAGGTGACACCTGGCTACGGTCTTGTGGTCAAAAGGTGTTGGTTTGAGAGATATTAGACCGCATACTTTTGTTGTGTGAAACAAGCGTGAGTTCTGTAACCTCTCCCCTCTTTAGCGAGCATTAGATGGGAAAGTAAGCGTAGGAGTGTAAGAGGGATGGTGGTGGTGGCGGTGCTTGTGGTGGTGGTTCCTAACAGAAAATACACAAAAACAAATGAGATCGTTTGTTTAGTCAAATACGTTTTTCTTTAATCATATTTGAAAATTTATTCTCATGCGCTTATTGAAAGAGAAAACGGTTACCTTCTATGTTTTCAAAAAATGTATGTGTTAAGGAGAAATGTGGAAAGTAGTTCAGTTTTAGAAAACTATTTGAGTTGAGCGAACCATCTAGAATCGTCGTGTGAACCCTCCGGTAATTCAAAGCTAAAGTAAAGTTGTGTTAACTTACGTTCCATCCGAATTCGATTTGTGCGAGATTATCAAATTGATAATAATTAAAATACTTTACCAAGTGTAAAGTAAAGTTGTGTGAACTGTGAACTACCCAGAATTGTGTTTTGTAAACTTATCAAATTGATAAAACATAAAATACTTTACAGTAAAAGTAAAGTATAACGAAGTGAAAAGTACAAGTAACAATACAATACTTCCAAAAAAAGAAAAAAATCAAAACAAAAAAAATGAATAAGTATTGTGGAAAGTGCAACATTACCCTATCGGGTAACATTTCGTGGGCTCATCATCTGCGAACGGAGCAACACAAGAAGAATGTTGTTAAACCAGTGGATTCAAGGATAAAAAAATCAGTTCTGGATTTCAAGGAAGGATTGCTCACTACTTATATGAAAACACCAACAATGATGTAATTTATCCAACACAATTTATGGAGGAAGCAGGAGAAGCTTTTCTACCTCACTTGTATCCATTGTTGGAAAGTTATGCACCGGTGAAAATAAATTTTGAACTTTTTGGAGAGTACGGACTTTTGAAGGAAGTGTAGTATGCACATACATTGAATACCCACTGTACCGAAAGTACTTAAAGGGTAAGCACTGTAACACTTTGTTGCAGTGTTTACATATTTTAAAGTCCCCTAAGTGGCCGAAATATGAACCGATCGCTATGGCTTAGCCCGCACACAGAAAGTGCTAGCGTCGGCATAATTGCAACGAACGGACAGCATATGCATACCCCTCGCGCCTCCACTCGAGAGCGCATAGCAATATATATAAGTACATTCCTTTATACATAAGTATATAGGTACATAGCCGTCTCTCTGCCGCCGCCTGCGAGCAGCGCAGCTACGAGACTTAGCCTTAATTAGACTTAAAGAATATTGTAAAAAGCAGAGACTCTTCGATCGTTGGAGCGGCACCATTGCTGCTCCAAATAAAACCAAAAAATAAAACTAAATGAAAACACAAATAGAAATATTAACAATCACATTTCATGGCGACCGTGACTAGAGTCACAAGGAGCAGCGGATCAGGAAGATAATGGAACATGGAGGATATACTTAAAAATAACCCGTCTGAGTGAGTAGAGTGTGCGTGATGGTACGTGGAGGTCAGAAGAATAAAATCGACAAAAGAATAGCCCGCCTAAAATGGCTGCTATTTGCTCAAGCAACACCGCCCGCATGGAGTACAGCGCAAAAACTTTACAACGAGCTTGAATTTTTAAAGGAAACCCTCCAAAATAGAGTACCACAAGTCACAACTCACTCAGAAAATCAAATACAAGTTATAAATAAAAAACTAATAACAAAACCAAATATTCCCAAGCCACTGCCGAAGCAACCACAAGTCTGCCCGACCGACTGCCCCGGACCTCTCAACTCTGCGGCATGCAATTACGCATGCATGAAGCCGAAGACCAGTGCGAAGACCAGCGCCGGTACCGCCTGAGCCAATAGGCCCAGGACAGCTGCAGCAGTTATCAAGCGTGGGAGGCACGACCGCCCCCTGCGCCTTCGAAGGAACGTCAGCGTAGCCGAACTGGCGACGACCAGCTGACGTAGAAGGAAGAAAAAGAATCCAACTAAGCTGAAAACAAATTTTTTTTTACCCATGCACTGCGTTGCATAATTTTTTTGATTGCACTACGATGCATATTTTTTTTATATAATATAATATTTTGTAAAATTGAGCGGAACTTTTTCTGCCCGATTAGACGTGTAGCCCGTAAAGCTATGCAAAAAACTAGGTAGGAAGTTTGTTAATTTAAATGCGCAAAAAACTAGGTAGGAAGTTTGTTAATTTAAATGCGCAGTAATGCGATAAGTAAATTTTCAAGAGAAGATCATAATAATTTTAATAAAACACTTTATACACATAAAATACAGGTATATGCAAAACCCACCAAAATGACTTTGGACATAAAAACAGTGGATTCCACTGCCAATGTCATCAATAAGGTAGAATCTAGCAACATCAATCTATATTGGGTACATATACTCTTGATAATCATTGTTGTTATCATGTGCACCACTTTCTTTTACAAAATTTACAAGATGCATAATAAATGTCTGAGAAAAAGGTATATGAGCCAGGGAAATGACCTGGATAAAATATAAGCAGCAAAACAAATAAATAAAAAAAAAACAGCACAAACAACAGTGATTACACATAAATGTTAACACCTAAAATCTAAGAAAATGAAATAAAAAAAAAAAAAAATATAAAAATATTTCAATATATTCTTCTTACAAAGTATGGCTAAACTAAAGGCATGGAATGGAACAAATTGTACGAGGAATTAGCAAACATTAAAACTAATTTTGACAGATCACACAAGTCACTAACCCAGAATAGACCTATCCAAAAGAACACGGTTAGGAAGCATGTTGAAATATTAGTAGAGTGCTTTAATGAAGCGCGAATGCTAATACATTATCACAGGGAAAGATTATCTCAAAATCATTGGTCACAGGTATCGAAACTTTTGATACGACTACGATCTAATTTAATATTTGTTAAACAAAAGTTCAGTTTAGAATTATCGGTACCAACCGTTCTAAACACTCCAATAGAAGTTGATACTGCACCTGACCCGGAATCAACAGAAACGAACGAATCGGAGTCAGAAGAGCTTCCCGAAGTAAACCTCAAAATAGAAGATGAAGATTTAAATAATCTTACTATTCCGGCGGTATACACTGATCTGGACAATTCAACAGATTCAGATACTTCAAGTGTAATAGAAAACAAAATAAGTAACTCTATCACAATGGCACAAACAAATATTGACTTTATTAATACAGCATCCAAGCTTATACCAGTTTTTGACGGTAAGGCTGAAAATTTAACAAGTTTCATTGATGCTTTACAAATAATAGAATCAATAAAAGGCGAGCACGAAGAATTAGCTGTTTCCATAATTAAAACAAAGCTAAAAGGTGTCGCCAGAAATCTAATCGGTAATGAAACAACAATTACTGAAGTGATTTCCAGACTAAGAGGCAACGTCAAAGGCGAAACTGTTGAAGTATTATCAGCGAAGCTGATGAACCTACAGCAGCGCAATAAAACTGCTAACCAATACACACAAGAAATTGAGCAGATGACGAAAGCCTTAGAAGGTGCATATATAACAGATGGTTTATCTTTAGAGCTAGCCAGAAGTTATTCCACGCAGCATGCAGTCAAAGCAATGACTAAAAATTGCACAATCGATAAGGTAAAACTTATCATGCAAGCTGGCACCTTTAGTACTATGAACGATGCCGCATGCCGATGCACTGAAGCAACTGGACAGTCTAACACCGTCCTATATTTCAAAAACTATCCACAGCGCGGCTCAAATCGCGGCCGTGGAAATTATAGAGGTAATTTTCGTGGTAATCACAATAACTATAACAACAATTACCAAAATAACAATGGAGGACGAGGCCAATATAGAGGAAACTATAGAGGTGGTAGTAACTCGAACCGAGGCCACAATGGCAATAACCAAAGCAATGTCAGAATTACCCAAAATACTAACCAAAACACATCGGAAAACTCCCAAAGCCCTTTAAATACTCAACAATAAAAGAAGTCAGAGTTCACACTATTAATCTCAGCCAAAATATATTCGTTTCATTTTTCAATGTAGCTACTGGAAAAGAACTTATCTTTTTAATAGACACAGGTGCAGACATTTCCATTTTAAAAGAAACTTCGGATAACTTCCAAAACATCCAAGATGGTTACATCATAGACATAAAAGGCATAAGTAACGAAATAACCAAATCCCAAGGTTTAGTTTCTATAGAGATACAGACAACTAAATACATAATTCCACACGATTTTCATATCGTAAATTCACATTTCCCTATTCCATGCGATGGAATATTAGGCATCGACTTTATTAAAAAATACAACTGTCAATTAGACTTCAAGCCATCTGAAGATTGGCTTATAATTAGACCCAATAATTTAAAATTTCCAATTAATGTACCAATAGCTCATAGTGCTGGCAATAATTCAATACTTCTGCCAGCAAGATCCCAAGTTATTCGGAAAATTGAACTTAATTCAAAAGAAGACAGTGTATTAATTCCAAATCAGGAAATTCAGTATGGTATTTACGTTGCAAATACCATAGCAACATCCAATAATGCCTTCATAATGCTAATAAACACAACAAATACCGACCAAGTAGTCAGTACAGATAACCTAACATATGAACCACTTTCGAACTACGATGTAGTCAACACAAATCCAGACAATAGAAAAAAATCCGTACTATCACAACTTTCAAAAAACTTCCCTACACAGTTCAAGTCACAGCTTTCTAGCTTATGCACCCAGTATAGCGATATATTCGGATTGGAAACCGAATCAATAACCACAAATAATTTTTATAAACAAAGACTGAGACTAAAAGATGATGAACCAGTCTATATAAAGAACTATCGAAGCCCACATAGTCAGGTGAACGAAATACAAAAGCAAGTAGGAAAATTAATCTCTGACGGGATTGTCGAACCGTCAGTATCCGAATATAATAGCCCATTGTTACTTGTTCCTAAGAAATCATCCCCCGGGTCAAATGTAAAGAAATGGCGATTAGGAATTGACTACCGCCAAATTAATAAAAAATTACTTTCTGATAAATTCCCATTACCTAGAATTGATGATATTTTAGATCAACTAGGTCGAGCTAAATACTTTTCATGTCTTGACTTAATGTCAGGATTCCATCAAATTGAACTAGAAAAAGGTTCAAGAGATATAACGTCTTTTTCAACGAGCAACGGCTCATATCGCTTCACGCGATTACCCTTCGGATTAAAAATAGCTCCTAATTCGTTTCAGAGAATGATGACTATTGCGTTCTCTGGTCTAGAACCTTCTCAAGCATTCCTTTATATGGATGACTTAATTGTAATTGGTTGTTCCGAAAAACATATGCTTAAGAACTTAACAGATGTTTTTGAGAAATGTAGGAAATACAACCTAAAGTTACATCCAGAAAAATGTTCATTTTTTATGCATGAAGTGACTTTTCTAGGTCATAAATGCACTGATAAAGGAATACTTCCAGATGACAAGAAATACGATGTCATTATGAACTACCCAGTTCCGCACGACGCGGACAGTGCTAGACGTTTCGTAGCATTCTGTAACTATTATAGACGTTTTATAAAAAATTTCGCCGCATCAAGAGCATTTACAAAAGGTGAAAGTAACAAATGTACTACTGAGCAGGAATTAGCTGCAATTCATTGGGCTATATTACATTTTAGACCATATATATATGGAAAACATTTCTTAATAAAAACAGACCATAGACCTTTAACATACCTTTTCTCAATGATCAATCCCAGTTCTAAACTGACACGTATGAGGCTCGAACTAGAAGAATACGACTTTACAGTCGAATATTTAAAGGGAAAAGATAATTATGTAGCCGATGCGTTATCAAGGATAACCATCAAAGATCTACAAAATATAACTGGAAATATATTGAAAGTCACTACTAGATATCAAAATAGACAAAAATTCCGCGCGGAAAATCAAGAACAAGAATTGCCTATGCAATTCTTAAATAAAGCTTCTAAGCCCAACGTATACGACGTCATAAACAATGATGAAGTACGTAAAGTAGTGACCTTGCAGATAAAAAATACGTTATGTTTATTTAAACAAGGCAAAAAAATTACTGCAAGATATGATGTCAGCGATTTATATACTAATGGAGTTATTGACTTAGATCAATTTTTCCAAAGGCTTGAAATGCAAGCCGGTATACATAAAATCAGCCAACTCAAAGTGGCACCGTGGGAAAATATCTTTGAACATACTTCAATAGATAATTTCAAATTAATGGGCAATAAAATCTTGAAAACATTAAGAGTAGCGCTACTCAACCCGGTGACCCAAATAACAAATTTAAAAGAAAAAGAAGCAATTTTGTCTACATTTCATGACGATCCAATTCAAGGAGGTCATACTGGCATATCAAAAACTTTGGCCAAAGTAAAAAGACACTATTACTGGAAAAATATGTCTAAAGATATAACTGAGTACGTAAGAAAATGTCAAAAATGCCAGAAAGCCAAAATAACTAAACACACAAAGACCCCTTTAACAATTACTGACACACCAATAAATGCTTTCGACAGAGTGATAGTGGACACTATTGGTCCACTACCAAAATCAGAAAATGGCAATGAGTATGCAGTCACTTTAATATGTGATTTAACTAAGTATTTAGTTGCCATACCTGTTCCGAATAAAAATGCTAATACTGTCGCTAAAGCAATATTTGAATCTTTTATCCTGAAGTACGGTCCAATGAAGACGTTCATTACGGACATGGGAACAGAATATAAGAATTCAATTATAGACGATTTGTGCAAATATTTAAATATTGAAAATATTACATCCACAGCACACCACCACCAGACAGTTGGAACAATAGAAAGAAGTCATAGAACTTTCAATGAGTACATTCGATCTTACATATCGGTTGATAAAACTGATTGGGACGTATGGCTTCAATATTTTGTCTTTTGTTTCAACACGACCCCCTCTATGGCACATACTTATTGTCCATATGAGCTAGTATTCAGTAAAACAAGTAATTTACCAAAACATTTTAATAGCATAGATAGTGTAGAAGCACTATATAATATAGATGACTATGCTAAGGAGAGTAAGTATAGATTAGAAGTAGCCTATAAAAGAGCTAGAGTTATGTTAGAAGCAAATAAGAATAGAAATAAACTACTATACGATCATAAAGTAAGGGATATAGATATATCAGTAGGTGACCAAGTTTTTTTAAAAAACGAGACAGGTCATAAGTTAGATCCAAAATATACAGGTCCGTATATAGTAACGGAAATAGGAGATAGAGATAACATAGTAATAACAAATAATAAACAAAAGAAACAAACAGTTCATAAAGATAGATTAAAAATCTTTATTTCATAAATTGCACTTAGTATGGCCATACAAAGACACACATACATAGATGAATAAATACACATATTCTCTTAATAATTTCATTTTCTTTGATTCCAATAACAAAATACAAAAAAAAATAATAAAAAAAAAATGTATTAATTAAAATTTTTTACTATAAAAATAACTTCATTATATTACGTTATTTTTCAAAAGGAGGGAGATGTAGTATGCACATACATTGAATACCCACTGTACCGAAAGTACTTAAAGGGTAAGCACTGTAACACTTTGTTGCAGTGTTTACATATTTTAAAGTCCCCTAAGTGGCCGAAATATGAACCGATCGCTATGGCTTAGCCCGCACACAGAAAGTGCTAGCGTCGGCATAATTGCAACGAACGGACAGCATATGCATACCCCTCGCGCCTCCACTCGAGAGCGCATAGCAATATATATAAGTACATTCCTTTATACATAAGTATATAGGTACATAGCCGTCTCTCTGCCGCCGCCTGCGAGCAGCGCAGCTACGAGACTTAGCCTTAATTAGACTTAAAGAATATTGTAAAAAGCAGAGACTCTTCGATCGTTGGAGCGGCACCATTGCTGCTCCAAATAAAACCAAAAAATAAAACTAAATGAAAACACAAATAGAAATATTAACAATCACATTTCAGAAGAAAAGGAATGTATTGAAATAAAGTCATTTCAAAGTAAGATGACAATAATTAGTGCCTATTCGAACATTGAAAACGAATATAAGGAGCACATGGAAAAAATTTTGGCGAGGATGGAAGAATTCCAAGAAAGGGATAGTGGATGGACTTTGCTTCATCTCACTCGATTGGAGATGAATATTAATCAATATTCACCCTTAAGAGGATCATCTTATATAAAACTACCCTCTTGTTTAGAAGGAAAAAAAGCAATTATAAGCAATATTGTTTTAAATGGAGCTTAATCGCAGCATTAAGTAATCTAAATAAGAATGCAAACAGATGCACAACCTATAAAGTCAATATAAATAATGAACTCATTCAAGTCAATGGGATCACACTAAATTTCACTGGATTGCAATTTCCACTAAAGCCTGCGGATATATCGAAATTTATGGAAATAAATAAAGTCATAAATATTACACTTTTTGGATTCGACGATGGAGTTATATTCGGGCCCATATTTTACTCTCCTGAAGTGAGGAGAAATCATATAAATATGTTGATACTGGAGGAAGGATGTAAAGCACACTATACTTGGATAAAAAATCTCTCAAAGTAAGTTGTTTTATCATTTTATCATTATTATATCTTTTACCTGTTTTTGTTTTTAAATTTCATAATATTTATTAGCTTTCATACTTAAAAAAATTTTTTTTTCTTGTGTTTATCTTTTTTTAGTTTGGTTTCCTCTCAAGTTTCGAGAGACAAATCAAAAAAATGGTTCTGCCAAATTTGCTTAAATTATTCATTAAGTGAAGATGCTGCCAACCGGCATTCAGAAGTCTGTGGGAAGAAAGTCTCGCGTTTACCCAACATGAAGGATGCCACTTTACGGTATACAAATGTTCAAAAGGAAGTGATGGTCCCATTCACAGTTTACGCTGACTTTGAATGCATCCTTCAACCAATTAATAAAAACGAAACATTAAATTTAAATATTATAAATATACATAGACATGTTTCATATGCATACTATATAAAGTGTGCACATGATAACAGTTTAGATAAGTTTGTTTTAGAAACTGTACTTAACTCGGGAATGAATTTCCTGTTATCACTAATAGAAAATTTAAGTTTTATATATGAAAACTATATTTCAAAATCTGTTTCTTTAATAATGTCAGATGTTGAAGAAGATGATTTCCAAAAATCTAATAATTGTCATATATGCAACACTCCTCTTTTATTAGACAGAGTTAGGGATCACTGTCACTTCACAGGAAAATTTAGGGGGGCAGCACATAATGAGTGTAATTTAAAATATACAGTTCCAAAATTTATTCCTGTTTTCTTCCACAATTTCACCAGGTATGATTGCCATCTATTTATTAAAGATTTGGCAGTCATACCTGGTGAAATAAAGGTAATTCCATTAAATGAGGAACAATATATATCAATTTCAAAAATTATAACTTTAAGTAATGGTGATAACATTGAAATCCGTTTTCTAGACTCGTTTCGATTTATGCCTTCTGCTTTAGATACATTAGCTTCAAATCTAGATAGTGAACAAATGTGTATAACAAGATCATTTTTCCCTAATGAAAATCATTTCAACTTAATGCGACGAAAGGGTGTATTTCCATATGAATATTTAGATTCAGTTGAGAAATTAAAAGAAAGTAAATTACCTCCTAGAGAAGCTTTCTATAGTTCCTTAACCGAAAATGAATGTTCAGTTGAAAATTATACTCACGCACAAAAGGTATGGAATGAGTTTTCTTGTAATAATCTTAAAGATTATTTAGAATTATATTTAAAAACAGATGTTTTATTAATGTCTGATGTCTTTGAAAACTTTCGAAGACTTTGTAGTAAAATTTATTCACTTGATCCAGCACATTTTTTCACTACACCAGGATTATCATGGGAAGCTATGTTAAAATGTACTAAAATTGAATTAGATTTATTAACTGACATAGATCAGTATAAATTTATTCAAAGTGGTATTCGTGGTGGCTTAGTTCAATGTACATGTAGATATGCTAAAGCAAATAATAAATATGTTGAGAATTTTGATAGTACTCAAAAATCATCATATTTGATTTATTTGGATGCAAATAATTTATATGGTTGGGCTATGTCACAATCTTTACCATATGAAGGTTTTGAATGGATTTCAAGGGGGGAACTTGATAGTATAAACATTGCTGAGATTGCAGATGATAGTGAATATGGATACATTTTGAGGTAGATTTAAAATATCCTTTAAAATTGCACGATAAACATAATGACCTTCCATTTTGTTGTAATTATCAGTTACCAACAAAGTCAGACAAAATAAAAAAATTAATTGCTGATTTAAGGGATAAAGAAAAATATATAATTCATTATAAAAATCTTCAACAGTGTATAGAAAATGGATTAATTCTAACAAAAATTCATAGAGGTCTTCGCTTCTTTCAGAAGCCTTGGCTAAAAACATATATTGATTTGAATACATACCATAGAACTAATGCAAAAAATACATTTGAAAAAGATTTTTTTAAACTTTTAAATAATGCTGTCTACGGTAAAACGATGGAAAATGTCGATAAGCGCGTTAATATTAAATTAATTACTGAATGGGAAAGTGCTTCACCATCCGATTCTTCTGGTCCAAAAAGGCATTGTGGTAGATCTCTTATTTCAAAGTCAAACTTCCATAGCGTCAAACAGTTTTCAGAAAACTTCTTTGCCTTTCAAATGAAAAGATTAAATGTGTTGTACAACAAACCTTTATATTTAGGTTTTGCTGTATTAGATTTATCGAAATGGAAAATGTATGATTTTCATTATAATTATATCAAACCTAAATACAATGAAAATGTTCAATTAAATTATATGGATACAGATTCTTTTATATATACCATTAACACTGAAGATTTTTATAAAGATATTCAGAATGATGTTGAGATGAAGTTTGATACATCAGATTATTCTGATGAACTACTTAATCTCTATAATTTTCCTAAAGCTAATAAAAAAAGGTTGGGTTTTTTTAAAGATGAACTCAATGGAAGACCTATGACTGAATTTGTTGGTTTGAGATCAAAAATGTATGCCTTTAAAACATCTAATAGTAATGACAGCTCTGAAAAAACAGTGAAAAAATCAAAGGGTGTTAAAAGAAAATGTCAAAAATGCCAGAAAGCCAAAATAACTAAACACACAAAGACCCCTTTAACAATTACTGACACACCAATAAATGCTTTCGACAGAGTGATAGTGGACACTATTGGTCCACTACCAAAATCAGAAAATGGCAATGAGTATGCAGTCACTTTAATATGTGATTTAACTAAGTATTTAGTTGCCATACCTGTTCCGAATAAAAATGCTAATACTGTCGCTAAAGCAATATTTGAATCTTTTATCCTGAAGTACGGTCCAATGAAGACGTTCATTACGGACATGGGAACAGAATATAAGAATTCAATTATAGACGATTTGTGCAAATATTTAAATATTGAAAATATTACATCCACAGCACACCACCACCAGACAGTTGGAACAATAGAAAGAAGTCATAGAACTTTCAATGAGTACATTCGATCTTACATATCGGTTGATAAAACTGATTGGGACGTATGGCTTCAATATTTTGTCTTTTGTTTCAACACGACCCCCTCTATGGCACATACTTATTGTCCATATGAGCTAGTATTCAGTAAAACAAGTAATTTACCAAAACATTTTAATAGCATAGATAGTGTAGAAGCACTATATAATATAGATGACTATGCTAAGGAGAGTAAGTATAGATTAGAAGTAGCCTATAAAAGAGCTAGAGTTATGTTAGAAGCAAATAAGAATAGAAATAAACTACTATACGATCATAAAGTAAGGGATATAGATATATCAGTAGGTGACCAAGTTTTATTAAAAAACGAGACAGGTCATAAGTTAGATCCAAAATATACAGGTCCGTATATAGTAACGGAAATAGGAGATAGAGATAACATAGTAATAACAAATAATAAACAAAAGAAACAAACAGTTCATAAAGATAGATTAAAAATCTTTATTTCATAAATTGCACTTAGTATGGCCATACAAAGACACACATACATAGATAAATAAATACACATATTCTCTTAATAATTTCATTTTCTTTGATTCCAATAACAAAATACAAAAAAAAATAATAAAAAAAAAATGTATTAATTAAAATTTTTTACTATAAAAATAACTTCATTATATTACGTTATTTTTCAAAAGGAGGGAGATGTAGTATGCACATACATTGAATACCCACTGTACCGAAAGTACTTAAAGGGTAAGCACTGTAACACTTTGTTGCAGTGTTTACATATTTTAAAGTCCCCTAAGTGGCCGAAATATGAACCGATCGCTATGGCTTAGCCCGCACACAGAAAGTGCTAGCGTCGGCATAATTGCAACGAACGGACAGCATATGCATACCCCTCGCGCCTCCACTCGAGAGCGCATAGCAATATATATAAGTACATTCCTTTATACATAAGTATATAGGTACATAGCCGTCTCTCTGCCGCCGCCTGCGAGCAGCGCAGCTACGAGACTTAGCCTTAATTAGACTTAAAGAATATTGTAAAAAGCAGAGACTCTTCGATCGTTGGAGCGGCACCATTGCTGCTCCAAATAAAACCAAAAAATAAAACTAAATGAAAACACAAATAGAAATATTAACAATCACATTTCAGAAGAAAAGGAATGTATTGAAATAAAGTCATTTCAAAGTAAGATGACAATAATTAGTGCCTATTCGAACATTGAAAACGAATATAAGGAGCACATGGAAAAAATTTTGGCGAGGATGGAAGAATTCCAAGAAAGGGATAGTGGATGGACTTTGCTTCATCTCACTCGATTGGAGATGAATATTAATCAATATTCACCCTTAAGAGGATCATCTTATATAAAACTACCCTCTTGTTTAGAAGGAAAAAAAGCAATTATAAGCAATATTGTTTTAAATGGAGCTTAATCGCAGCATTAAGTAATCTAAATAAGAATGCAAACAGATGCACAACCTATAAAGTCAATATAAATAATGAACTCATTCAAGTCAATGGGATCACACTAAATTTCACTGGATTGCAATTTCCACTAAAGCCTGCGGATATATCGAAATTTATGGAAATAAATAAAGACATAAATATTACACTTTTTGGATTCGACGATGGAGTTATATTCGGGCCCATATTTTACTCTCCTGAAGTGAGGAGAAATCATATAAATATGTTGATACTGGAGGAAGGATGTAAAGCACACTATACTTGGATAAAAAATCTCTCAAAGTAAGTTGTTTTATCATTTTATCATTATTATATCTTTTACCTGTTTTTGTTTTTAAATTTCATAATATTTATTAGCTTTCATACTTAAAAAAATTTTTTTTCTTGTGTTTATCTTCTTTTAGTTTGGTTTCCTCTCAAGTTTCGAGAGACAAATCAAAAAAATGGTTCTGCCAAATTTGCTTAAATTATTCATTAAGTGAAGATGCTGCCAACCGGCATTCAGAAGTCTGTGGGAAGAAAGTCTCGCGTTTACCCAACATGAAGGATGCCACTTTACGGTATACAAATGTTCAAAAGGAAGTGATGGTCCCATTCACAGTTTACGCTGACTTTGAATGCATCCTTCAACCAATTAATAAAAACGAAACATTAAATTTAAATATTATAAATATACATAGACATGTTTCATATGCATACTATATAAAGTGTGCACATGATAACAGTTTAGATAAGTTTGTTTTAGAAACTGTACTTAACTCGGGAATGAATTTCCTGTTATCACTAATAGAAAATTTAAGTTTTATATATGAAAACTATATTTCAAAATCTGTTTCTTTAATAATGTCAGATGTTGAAGAAGATGATTTCCAAAAATCTAATAATTGTCATATATGCAACACTCCTCTTTTATTAGACAGAGTTAGGGATCACTGTCACTTCACAGGAAAATTTAGGGGGGCAGCACATAATGAGTGTAATTTAAAATATACAGTTCCAAAATTTATTCTTGTTTTCTTCCACAATTTCACCAGGTATGATTGCCATCTATTTATTAAAGATTTGGCAGTCATACCTGGTGAAATAAAGGTAATTCCATTAAATGAGGAACAATATATATCAATTTCAAAAATTATAACTTTAAGTAATGGTGATAACATTGAAATCCGTTTTCTAGACTCGTTTCGATTTATGCCTTCTGCTTTAGATACATTAGCTTCAAATCTAGATAGTGAACAAATGTGTATAACAAGATCATTTTTCCCTAATGAAAATCATTTCAACTTAATGCGACGAAAGGGTGTATTTCCATATGAATATTTAGATTCAGTTGAGAAATTAAAAGAAAGTAAATTACCTCCTAGAGAAGCTTTCTATAGTTCCTTAACCGAAAATGAATGTTCAGTTGAAAATTATACTCACGCACAAAAGGTATGGAATGAGTTTTCTTGTAATAATCTTAAAGATTATTTAGAATTATATTTAAAAACAGATGTTTTATTAATGTCTGATGTCTTTGAAAACTTTCGAAGACTTTGTAGTAAAATTTATTCACTTGATCCAGCACATTTTTTCACTACACCAGGATTATCATGGGAAGCTATGTTAAAATGTACTAAAATTGAATTAGATTTATTAACTGACATAGATCAGTATAAATTTATTCAAAGTGGTATTCGTGGTGGCTTAGTTCAATGTACATGTAGATATGCTAAAGCAAATAATAAATATGTTGAGAATTTTGATAGTACTCAAAAATCATCATATTTGATTTATTTGGATGCAAATAATTTATATGGTTGGGCTATGTCACAATCTTTACCATATGAAGGTTTTGAATGGATTTCAAGGGGGGAACTTGATAGTATAAACATTGCTGAGATTGCAGATGATAGTGAATATGGATACATTTTGAGGTAGATTTAAAATATCCTTTAAAATTGCACGATAAACATAATGACCTTCCATTTTGTTGTAATTATCAGTTACCAACAAAGTCAGACAAAATAAAAAAATTAATTGCTGATTTAAGGGATAAAGCAAAATATATAATTCATTATAAAAATCTTCAACAGTGTATAGAAAATGGATTAATTCTAACAAAAATTCATAGAGGTCTTCGCTTCTTTCAGAAGCCTTGGCTAAAAACATATATTGATTTGAATACATACCATAGAACTAATGCAAAAAATACATTTGAAAAAGATTTTTTTAAACTTTTAAATAATGCTGTCTACGGTAAAACGATGGAAAATGTCGATAAGCGCGTTAATATTAAATTAATTACTGAATGGGAAAGTGCTTCACCATCCGATTCTTCTGGTCCAAAAAGGCATTGTGGTAGATCTCTTATTTCAAAGTCAAACTTCCATAGCGTCAAACAGTTTTCAGAAAACTTCTTTGCCTTTCAAATGAAAAGATTAAATGTGTTGTACAACAAACCTTTATATTTAGGTTTTGCTGTATTAGATTTATCGAAATGGAAAATGTATGATTTTCATTATAATTATATCAAACCTAAATACAATGAAAATGTTCAATTAAATTATATGGATACAGATTCTTTTATATATACCATTAACACTGAAGATTTTTATAAAGATATTCAGAATGATGTTGAGATGAAGTTTGATACATCAGATTATTCTGATGAACTACTTAATCTCTATAATTTTCCTAAAGCTAATAAAAAAAGGTTGGGTTTTTTTAAAGATGAACTCAATGGAAGACCTATGACTGAATTTGTTGGTTTGAGATCAAAAATGTATGCCTTTAAAACATCTAATAGTAATGACAGCTCTGAAAAAACAGTGAAAAAATCAAAGGGTGTTAAAAGAAGTGCAATAGATCAATTAACTTTTAATAGTTTTAAAAAATGTTTGTTTTCGGAAGAGGAAGTGGTAGGCTCTATGTCAATGATTAGATCTAAAAATCATCTTTTATCAACAATTAAATGTAAAAAAGTAGTTCTCAGTCATAAAGACACAAAGGTTCTTATACAAGACAATAAAATTAATACACTACAATATGGCCATTATAAAATAGATGAAAAAAGATTAGAAAATAAACTTAATGAAATGGATTCAAATATTTATGTTTATGAACAAAGAATAAAAGAAATAGAGAATTGTCCTAATAGAAATAATTATCAAGAGAATAAAATAGAAAAATATCACAAAAATATATATGAATGTGAATTTGAAATGTTTTGTACAGAATTAGAATTAAGTTTACTAAATGATAAAAAAAATGAATAAATGTACTCTATAATTGTAAATAAGACAGAACAAACAACGCTTTTTTATTTAAAGGGTAAAATGTAAGGTAATGTATAAACCAAATATTACAATTCACAATATTATTATTATAAAATTTTTTATTGAACAGAACAAACATCGCTTTTACTTACAGGGTAATGTTAAAATTTATGAGAATTAACAGAACATGAAAATTTGAATTTAACAGAAGAATTACAATATTTTCTTAGAATTACATTCAATTTGCTTACTTTCTTCTATATTTAGTGGTACAGTTTGTTTATAGTTATCTATACCACCCTGTAATCTATATACTTTATTCTCATCATTACTTAAAGGAATTGATTTAATGTATTTATCATTATCTTCATCTAAATTAAACGGTATAGTTTGAACATAGTTATCTATACCACCCTCAACAAGAATAGTTTCATCCTCACTAGATGATCTTGGAATACATGGTTCCGGATTTTCATCATCATAAAGGATTGTATCATGGTCATCATCATCATCATCATCATCGTCATCACCATACAAATTATGAGAAAATTTGCCATCCTCTTTTTTATTAATGTTTTGGAGTTCTGAAAATATAAATATTTTACTATATATATATACAAATATTATTTTATATGTATTTAACCAACCTTTTTGAGCTCCATCCGAAATATTATTTTCAACTTTTTTATTTATGTTTTGGAGTTCTGAAAATATATATATATATATATATATTAGTATATAAATAAAATTATATATATATATATATATATATTAAACTCACCTTTTTTTAATTTACTCGAATTATTATTTTCATCTTCTATTTTTATATTCTGTAAAAACAAACATATTTCCCTACTCAATCAGATTATATAGATATAATATCACTATTAGTTATTTTGAAATCGTTAATATCGTTAATTGGTATTTTATCTGTGCTTATCTGACTTTCTTTTTTATTTAAATATTCAACCATCATTTGAGCTGCTAAATTTCTCTTTCTTAAATATATTCCATTAATTCTTTCTGCTTCATCTATTTCAATTTCATGGATTTGTGGACCATCACTAAGATAACCTGTTTCTTCTTCTTCTATCTCTTCTCTTTTACTCTCTTGTTTGGAGAGAAGATCAGCATCCTTTGATATTTTTTCATAGACAATCCTATCTTTTCGTCTCTCTGCATCAATTACTGTTTGGGATAAAACTTCTGCAAATTCAAAACAATTTATTCTTAAAGTTGCTAAGGGGGTATTAGTATTGCGTTTAGATTTTTGGTGGCGGTGGCGATTAGATAAATATTTTAAATTCATACGCTTAGATTTACTTAGACTTCGCCTAGAATGTGTTCTTCTATATATATTATTGTAATGACATTTAACTCCTACTGTAGCAGTTTTGTATTGGATGGTAAAGAATCTGTTTAGACCCCTTCTTCCCAAATCCATATGCCCTCCTATTCTCCTTTCATTTTCAACTAATTTTTGTTTAAAATTCTCAATTATACCTCTCTTTGTGAATTCGATTTGAGAGTTGTGTATGTTTTCAGTGCTTTTTAATTTATGAGTAGTGTTCCTTTTTATTGGAACCCGACTTACACTTTCAAATTCTGTATCACTATCACTGATCCCCAACACTAATTCTTGTGACGTATTACTAAATGTTGGTGCTCGACTTACGTTTTCAAATTCTCTCTCACTATCAATTATACCCATATCAATTTTTTCTGATTTTTCTTCTCCTATGGTTTTATTTTCTATGTGATCAACACTTTCATTTTCGCTATTAAAATCAAAAAGATTGGTTGGGGTTGTAGTTGTTGATGTAGCTGCTTTTGTTGTATCTTCTTCCAGAAGTTCTTTTTTTAATGTAGTTGCTGCTGTTGTAGTTGTTGTTTCTTCCTTCTCCTCCTCCTCCAGAATTCCCCTTCTCATTGTAGGTGTAGTTGCACTTGTTGTAGTTGAGGTAGATGTAGTTGTAGTAGATGTTGATGTAGATATTTCTTCTTCTTCAACTGTACTTGCACTTGTACTTGTTGTTAAGTCTTTTTCATTAATGCTACCATTAATAGCATTAAATATTTTTGTATCGAGTTCACTTTTTAAGATTGGTATCTCACTTTCATCACTTGTCTTGTTTATGAGATCCATAAAAATATGACTGTCCTCTAGGATCTCAAATTTTAAGTCAATTTTAATGATTTTTTTTAGTTTTGGAACATTGATAAATAACCCAATCGAATTATTGGAAGTCGATGGGTTTTCAATTAAAGTCATTTCATTGGGGAGTGGTACCATTTTCACTATCGGATTAAAGAGGGAAAGTATCACAAAAAATATTATAAAAACCGTCATTTTAATTTTGATTTTGTTTTTTTTTGACAATCGAACAAACGAACGAATGAATGAATAAGCAAACGATCCGAAATTGAGTTGCGTGAACGAATAGATGGAAACTGAATACTTTTTGAAATTCTTCCGCCTTTATACCCTCCAGATTTGTATATATAAATATGTAACGTTCTGTTCAAATTCTTATCTGTACATGCTTTTCTTCACACTTTATAAATAGGAATTGCGTGATTGTGAAGAAACATAATTTATTTCACGCATTGACGTCAATGTCTACATTTTTATTGTTCTTTATAGAATTTCGTTTTTATGAATCCAACTATCTTCTGATTTTGAAAGGCCTACCCAACGCACAAGCACATAATCAAGTTCCACCCAAAATTCTTATCTGTATATACTCTTTTAGTCTAGCCAACGCACAAGCTCATAATCAAGTTCCATTCCGTTTATAAATAGGAATTGCGTGCTTGTGAAGAAGAAACATAATTTATTTTCACGCATTGACGTCAATGCCTACATTTTAATTGTTCTATGCTTCCACTTGTTCTTTATAGAATTTCGTTTTTATGAATCCAACTATCTTCTGATTTTGAAAAGCCTAGCCAACGCACAAGCACATAATCACCTTTTTGTTTCACAATCTTTTTAACAAGATAAGTATTAGGGAATTTTGTTTTTTTAATTTCTTGTTTATAGAAACCACCTTGTACTGGATCACCCTTCAAGTCCTCAAGTAAATATGTGGTGGGGGATGTATTTTGTACTTTCCGAATTCGAAAAATTTCCGTTGTCCAGTTTGGGGTATAGCCTTTTTCAAAGACATGTTTATATTTACTTATTCGTACATGATCCCCCTCTTTAAAGTCCCCATTTGTAAATACTTTTAGATGATTGTATGATCTCATCAAAATCTGTTTTTCATTTTTAGCATTGACGTCAATAGGCTTCATTTTAATCGTTCTATGCTTCCTGTTATTATAATTATTAATCAACTCTTTGTATATTTGAAGCCAAGTATATTTTCCATTAAAACTAAACTCACGCCACATAAGTTCTTTTATTGTTCTATTAAAACGTTCCACAATAGATGCTTTAAGAGTACTAAATGTTGAGTAATGATTAATTTCATATCTTTTCATCAATTCTCTAAATTGTTTATTATAGAATTCATTTCCATTATCTGTTTGTAAATTCTTTGGTACTCCACGACCAGATTTCATTATTTTTTCCATTGCTTTTGTAACTTCATCTGCATTTTTTGATTTTATTGCTTCACCCCATCCATATTTAGAAAATGTATCTATTACTGTTAACAAATACCTATACCCCTTATTTGATGATGCATATGCCCCCATTTCAACCAAATCAGCCTGCCATAAATCATTAATACCCTTTACTATAACTCTACGTCTTGGGAAATTCTTGAATGATGGGCGATGTAACTCATTTACAATATCTCGTTTACTCATAGCTTTATTTTATCTGGTATAAATGGTTTCTTCTCTAAAGATTCAGTTTCACCTTTTAAAACTGAGGTTGGTGCAATTATATAATTGAAAATGTTACTTTCTATTTCATTTATATCCTCCACTACCTTATTAAAAGTTTTCATGAGAAATTGCAATTTTTTAGAAATTTCACTCACTTTTCCCTCAATATTATTGATTCGAGGTCTTAATCTAAAGATTTGTTGTTTCTGCGGTTGCTTAGAAATTTCATTAGATGTATTCTGTACTACTTTACTTATTTCATCATCAATATAAATCTTTGTTGCAATATCATTTTCATGAATGGGGGGTAGGGAATTTTTAAATCGTTTCCTCTGAACATTTAAATTTCCATCATAATCATTAAGTATACTTTGAAATTTTTCTAGACCTTTTGTTATATCTCTTGAGTACTCTTTCTCATTTAAAAAACAACCAAACTTATCAACTGACATTTTAATTATAAAATAAATAATGAAAGAGTGGTATATTTATGTATGATCCACATTAATTGTTAAAACTTCTTCTTCTTCGTTTACACGATGTGCAAATGGACTTTTCCGAAGTATTATTCCATCTATTTGTGTCTGATCAGAACGAATGATTGGTGGAGGTTTTTTTAAATGTTGGTTTATGAATTTGTTAAGATTTTCCAATTTATCTAGAAGCTCTTTTATTGAATTATGTATATACTCCATTTGAGTTATCATTTTTATTACTTTACTTTCCAGCTCTGATACTCTTTTATTTCGTAGTTGAAATGATTTAGTTATAGTTTCCATTTGATGTGATTTCGCTTCATTAATTTTATCATCAACATAAAATTTAATAGCCAAATCATTTCCATTTATTGGTTTTGAAGAGTTTTTAATTCTTTTTTTCTGAACATTTATGTGACCATCAGTGTCTAGATATATACCTGTAAGACTCTCAACTTCCCTTTTGAAAAGCGAGGAAAAATCTCTATCATTTAAAAGTGACCAAACTTGTCAATAGACATTTTACTATTAAACGAAATGAGAAAATGTTTTCTATTTTATTAATATATTATTTTTGCTTCCCGCAATTCTTCTATTATTGAAAGAATTTCATTAGTATGGTTATTATTACCAGCAGCTCTCGATGCCATTAAGAGTTGCAATCTTTCAACAAGTTCATTAACATTATCCCAATATACATAGTTTGGTGGTATTTTTTGTAGTCTCATATACCCAGAACCAGTAAATTCTTCATTTACTGAAGATGATATTAATGGTTTAATAATTGAAGAATATTTTTTAGAACGATTCCCCTTAACTTGACCATCTGGTTGATAGTTTCTTTTGTGAGCACTTGTTTCAATTAAAATGTTTTTATATGATTCTAAATCATTCTTAGTATAATCCTTAGGACTATTATGAAAAATTAAAGAGTATAGACCTGGTGATAGAGTCCATAAATTTCCACTTCCTAATTTCATTAAATTTTTTTTAATTTTAAGTGTTGTATTACCCAACATTAAAATATTATTTTCTTCTCTTGGCCCATAACTATTGTCTAAAATCTTTTCTTGCTTTAACTGATTAATGTTGAGATTGTACTTCACCCCGGTTTCTTCATACACACTTTCATTTAAATCATCTGTGTGAGGCTGTTGTGAAACATCGGATTCATCTATAAGAGACTGTTGTGAAACATCAGATTCATCTATAAGAGACTGTCGTGAAAAAGCATCAACATAAGAATCACTCTCACTATCACTTTCGATTACTCTCTCGTGTACCCTTTTTTCTTTTTTACTTTTAGGTACTTTTATTTTCTCTTTCTTGAACTTAGTCTTAATATCATGTGTATCATTAATATATTCTTTTTTATTCAATTTTTTATTTTCAGTGAGTAATTCATGTAAAGGTTCTGTAATAGGTTTAAAAGTTTCCTCCAAATTTGATACGTTCTCATTTTTTGTTTGTTTCAATTCATCAAATTTTCTTTTTAATGAATTTCTACTTTTCGTCAACTGTTCTAAAAGTTTACGCTTCATTGTTGTCGTTTTCTCTGATACTCATGTGATACTGGGAAAAATGTAGTATAATTTAAATATTTATAACAAAGGGTTTGAGTTTGAGTTTTATAAAACTTTATTTTTATTTTTATTTATCAAAATAGATACATTAATAATATTAAAAATGAAAACATTTTAAGCTTTATTTAATTCTAAATAGAGATTGTTATCATTCTTTTTAATAATACAAAAAAGATTATCTTTTATATAATCAATTGTTGAATCCTCTAAAGTTGAGTATCGTTCCAGCAAGTACAGCATATACTCTTCAAGTTCAAGAGTGAGGGCCATCCCACAGCTGGTTTTCTTACGTTGAGCACGTCGAATAGGGTAGCACACCTCCGATTCCATCTTCGTCTTTGTTAAGAGAGGTTTTGGTGCGTTACCATTAAACTCCTTGAGTACTTTCATCATTCCCGGATTGACCATTTGTAGTTGTTTCTTCTTGTAGTTGTTTTCGTTGTTTTTGTTGCTTTTACCTGTTTTTGTTGTTGATTTTAGTTGTTGTAGCTGTTTTTGTTGTTGAATTTACCTGTTTTTAGCAGTTTTAGCTGTTTTTGTTGTTAATTTTAGTTGTTTTTTAGCAGATGTAGCTGTTTTGTTGTTGTTTTCAGCTGTTTTAATTGTTGTTGTTGTCTTACTGTTTTAACTGTTTTTTTTTTTATGTTGTTCTTATTGTTGTTGATTCTGATGATTGCAAGATTTTTTAGGTTAAAACTTTAGGCTGAGAACGTTTTAGCTTGAAACTTTTAGGTTGAGACTGTTTGCAGGTGGTTTTTAAATGTGTGTTAGAATAACTTTTGATCGAGTTTTTATACCTTGAGGTAAACTAACCCTCCCTGTTCTCTCTCATTCTTGATTTAGCATAGACCAATCACAGCAGTGAATAGCATGTAAATAGGGTGGGTTTCAAGAATCATAGAGAAATTACTTGATCATAGTGTAAAAGTTAGGGTGGGATAGAGAGAGTAAGAATTGGAGGGACAGGTGTCCACAGTTGGTACTATTAAAGTCTTGTTTTCTCTCATAGTTATAGTTAATGTTATTCCCCAAGTATTTCACAATTTCTTTTGGGGGTTGTAAATTTCCAAAACTATCAAAGTAATGTATACTTTTTTTATTTTTGTTATAAGCTACCCAATGTGTACCATTTGATGAACTATCATCTAGGTTTATAATTCCTGACTCTTCTCTCCAAGGAGATTTGGGCAGTGAGTCTCTCATAAACACACCTCGGAAATGTGGAATGTACTTTTGAGCAAAATTCAAAATTTCGAAATTTGAAAGAGGTTTTTTAGGTAGCTTAGTAATTAGTTTTTTGGATTTCCTCTAAATGGATTAAGATATAATCCATAACCTTTTCTATAAGGTTTAAGAAACATACCTTCACCCACCTTAATACTTTCCATTTTTTTATTATGTTGCTTACTCTCTTCTAATTGTTTTTTCCCCATATTTGCATTATTAATAGTTTTAGCAATAGCTGCACTACCAGAGGCGAGACTACCTAATGCACTTAGTGCAGTCAAAATGGGTACAATAGGTAAAAAACCACCAATTTTCGGTACATTAATAATACGAGGAATCTTAATTTTTGTTTTATTTCTGCCAATTGATTTATTGACTGCTTTACGTGCAACCTTAATCGCACTCATTAGATCTAGTGGCTTCTGAGTTTTCAATGCCCGCATTCCTGTTTGGATAACATTTGAAAAACTCTTTACCTTTGATTTCCTTTTCTTACACTTTCTCTTTGTTCCCTTTTTCACACCCATTCCGAATTTCTTTTTTGTTTTCATAATATTTGTAATCAAGTATGCTGCTGTTTTCTCTGCAATACTACTATCTTTTGAACCAACACGTTCCCACGCTTTATTTATTAGTACTGCGTCAGCCTTACGTCGATCAGCTAGATCCTTATATTGTGAATATGCAATATCATGTACTCTACAAGCTTCATCCAATTGATTTATCCCACGATCACCGCGCTCCAACCTTTGTTTTAGCTTTGTTCCAGGTCCACAAAAATTATAACCGGGAATATGTACTTCAAATGGAAGTGTGTTAATTATTTTGTTGATAATACCACTACCTCGTTTCAAGTTTGAACTCTGACTGCAACAATTATAAAAACTTTTACCCATTTTATATAATGTTTAATCAAGGAGCATTTCTCATCGAATGAAGTACATTACACACGTGAATATGCGTTTAATGTGAAAAACAAGAAATCTGTGTTAGAAATATCGAGGGTGGTGATCATTCATTAACAAATTCAGTTCCACGACATAGTTCTTTATTACCCAATACAATAAGAGCATTGGTTGTCGGTCCCTCAAACTGTGGAAAAACAAATGTTATGCTCAGCCTTATTGAAAGTCCAAACGGGCTTAAATTTGAGAATTAATATGTATTCTCAAAGAGTTTATATCAACCAAAGTATGAGTATTTAGAGAAACTAATTAGATCGATATTATACGTTCTCACAAAATGATTAAGTTTTACCACCCGCTAAGGCTAAAGAAAACTCTATTATGATTTGTGATGATGTTGCTTGTGAAAAACAAAACAACATTCGTTCATATTTCTGTATGGGACGTCATAAAAGTATAGATTCTTTTTACCTATGCCAAACATATACTCATATTCCAAAACATCTAATACGTGATAACGCGAATATGATTATAATGTTTAAACAAGATGATTTAAATATGCGTCATATATATCGTGATCATGTAAATACTGATATGTCCTATGATTCATTTATGAAAATTTGTCAAAAGTGTTGGAGTGAGAAATACGGATTCCTCATAATAAGTAAAGATAACGATATGGAAAAAGGAAGATACAGGAAGGGTTTTAATGAATTTATAATTATTTGAGAATATAAGTTTCATTCTGTAAGCTATATTTTCACAGTACATTATTAGATCCCAAAATGAGCAGAAGATTCACTCTTACATTAAATGGCAATGAACCCATTACAAACATTTCTTATTTCCCACCCATTGAACTGACAAATGGTGAATATGAGTGTGCACTCATTGACTTTCATATGTACAACTCTATACCCAATGTTGATATAAATAATAATCTATTTCATATTGGTGATAAAGTAATTCAACTTCCAATTGGATCATATGAACTCAATGATATTTATGATTTTCTAAAAAATAAACTAAAAGATTATGATCTTGAGAAAACTTTTCAAATGGAGAGTAATAATAACACACTTCAAGTTCATATTACAACTACCAAGGAACCTATTTATTTTAATAGAAACAACTCCATTGGACAATTGCTTGGTTTCAATAAAAAAATAATTTACCCCGACTTGAAAAAAACATATATATCTGATCAACTTGTCAACATTTTAAAAATAAACACAATACGCTTAGTATGTAATATTGTAAGCGGGTCATATATTGATAGTAGACAAGATCATTCATTATACGAATTTGGAATTAATGTTCCACCAGGCTATAAAATGAATATCACACCACACAATCTCATTTACTTACCAGTCAACACTAAAGAAATAAGTACACTCTCTATACACATAACTGATCAGAACGGTGAATTAATAAATTTACGCGGTGAAAACTATACAATTCGTTTACACTTAAGATTAATACAATGATTATATACAATAAAAGAGGTGATACTTACCATCATCAGCACACTTTAAAACATAAAGTTTTAGGAAGAGGATCGAAACCAAAAAGACACACACTTACATTAAAAAATAAGTTAATTCTTAAATCATTGGGCTTCAAAGTGCGAGTTTAACTAAAGTCATGGGGTTGAATGAAATATTGGCAGTACGGGAAAAACCTTTCTCTGATGAAAGTATATCAAAGAAGGAATATCACAGCTATCAACCCTATCAACAATCATTTAAACCAAATGATGAGATAAGAATTACAATCCAAAATCAAGATTTATATGTACTAGCCCATGAGAGTCTTCTAAATTTTCAAGGAGATATTACCCTAATTAAGGAAGGGGGAGCGGTAGATACTCAAAATGTTATTGCGAGAATGAGAAATAATTGTATGGCATACTTTTTAGATGAAATACGCTATGAAATCAATGGTGTTGAGATAGATAGAACAAGATGTAGTGGTATTACTTCTACAATAAAAAACTTTGTTTCTTTAATTCAATTTGAAAGCAAGAGACTTACAATCCTGGATGGAGTGGAGGACCCGATTTCAATTTAACCCCCCACTTCAACTTTTCAATACCCCTTAAAAATCTAATTGGATTTGCTGAAGATTTCCAAAAAGTATTATTAAATTGTAAACATGAACTAGTACTATTAATATCAAAAAATTTTAATGATGTTCTTGAGCAAGATAAATTTGAGAGTGCACAATTAGTCGGAAAATATCTCAATATGACTAATATTGCATGGAAAATTCCTCATATAACACCCACCGATTCAACGAAAATTAAAATGTATGATATTATAAAAAGTGGAACCAATCTACCGATTGCATTCCGTAGTTGGGATACATACATTAATCCTAAACTAAGTAATGGAACAAATCATGTTTGGAATGTTAAATTAGCTGCTAACCGAGAACGTCCACGATTTGCTTTAATTGGATTTAAAGATAACCACCATCTGATTACAAACAATTTAAGAAATCTAAAGGTCTACTTAAACTCTGAAACATATCCCTACGATGACTTAAACTTGGACTTTGAAAAAGATCGATTTGCACACCTATATGAAATGTATTGCAAGTTTCAATCTAGCTACTATAACCGAAGTGAATCTCCTTTACTATCACCTACAGAGTTTAAAACTAAAGCTCCTATTATCGTAATTGACTTATCATATCAAAATGAAATGGTTAAATCGGGACCCATTGATGTTAGGATTTCAATTGAACTTACCAAGCCCACTATCGAAAATGTTCAAGTATATTGCGTGCTCATACATGATCGATTAGTTGAATATAACCCGTTGAATGGTCTAGTTCAGCGGATTGTCTAACAATTAATCAATCAAACATGAGTGAAGATATTGTTGCAATTGATGTTCAAGGATTTCTTGGGAATAACAATAAATTTATTCTAAAAGAAATTGGAGTCGTATTCAAAAACGAGACAATCTTGAATTCTAATTTTATCATACACTCTCCACATGATTTTATTGAATTGAATAAGAAATGTAGAAAAACAGCTACTTGGCTAACAAAAAAACATCACAAAATTTATTGGAATGATGGAGTATACTTTTTCAAAGAAACACAAATGTATTTAAGAGAAATAATTAGAAAACAGGAAATAATTTGTAAGGGATATCAAAAAAGGTTATTCCTACAAAAATTTTTAAAAATTGATAATGTAATTAACATTGATGAAATTGGTTGTCCCTCTCTAAAAATAATGGATGGAAATCACTTTCCATATTGTTCATTACATGCTCGGGATGGTGTCTGCTCTCTGAACAATGCTCATAAAATCTTAAACTTTTACACAAACGAAAACTCCTAAACACCTTTTAACCATTCATTCACATTTTGAGAGTCGGGAAAATAAGTTTACGAAATGACTGATTCTAATAACAATCTAAATATACCGACTTATTCTTCTTTAATAAATAAAATTAATTTTTTTGTTAATACATTTGGAAATATGATTTCAAAAGTGGACTTGAAATTACTACTGGAGACAAGGAACATGTTCATGGGTACTGACGTAAAGGAGTTTATAAAAACAACATTTGGAGAACATTTAAATTTATGTATATTTTCTTATGATAATATAGAAACTTGTGCTTGTTTTCATTTTGTAATTCAACAATATAGAGTTAGAAAATTAATTTCATCATATATTAAAATTCTAAAATAAAGAGAAAACCAAAAATAAATGTTCTATTGTTTTGAATTTGTTTTCGAGGGTGGGTCTATCATCAGCTGTTGCATTTTTTAACATCTGTTTTCTAAGTATTTTAGTTTAAGATAAACATTCAGACTATTACGTTGGAAGAAAAAATGATTTCTTTAAAAATTTAAGAGTTTTTAAGGGAGCATGGAAGTGAGATCTTCAAGGAACATGCTACGAAATTGAAATCATTTCATACATTTTTTAAAGATGTAGAAGCCACCCCAGTAATTCATTCAAAGTATGGAGAACACCTATCATCCTGTGCATGGGCATATGATGATTGTAAAGTTGGACCTGACACTTGCAGGTGTATGCATGTTGAAAAGAGAGAAGAAGACGCCTTAAAATTGATGGAAAGATACATTCGTTTATTTAAAAGACTCAATGTAAACTAATTTAAGACGAATATGTAGAAATAAAAACGTATTTGACTAAACAAACGATCTCATTTGTTTTTGTGTGTATTCTGTTAGGAACCACCACCACAAGCACCACCACCACCAACATCCCTCTTACACTCCTACGCTTACTTTCCCATCTAATGCTCGCTAAAGAGGGAGAGGTTATCGAACTCACGCTTGTTTCACACCACAAAAGTATGCGGTCTAATATCCCTCAAACCAACACCATTTGACCACAAGACCGTAGCCAGGTGTCACCTACAACCCTAATTGAATCAACAAAACGCCCACGCATAACAAAACAACTTCCCTTCCTCCTCCTCCTCCGCCTAAATATAGTTTTACAAATTCATACGCATGACAAAACACCCCTTGTAAAACGAATTGTTTTCTAAAACTGAACTACTTTCCACATTTCTCCTTAACACATACATTTTTTCAAAACTTAGAACGTAACCGTTTTCTCTTTCTATAAGCGCGTGAGAAAAAATTTTCAAATATGATTAAAGAAAAACGTATTTGACTAAATAAACGATCGCATTTGTTTTTGTTCTGTTAGGAACCACCGCCACAGTCACCATTTTGACCACAAGACCGTAGCCAGGTGTCACCTACAACCCTAATTGAATAAACAAAACGCCCACGCATAACAAAACAACGTTTTTGTTAGAAACCAACAACCACCAACACCCCTCATACACTCCTACGCTCACTTTCCCATCTAATGCTCGCTAAAGAGGGGGAGGTTACCGAACTCACGCTTGTTTCACACCACAAAAGTATGCGGTCTAATATCCCTCAAACCAACACCTTTTGACCACAAGACCGTAGCCAGGTGTCACCTACAACCCTAATTGAATCCACAAAACGCCCACGCATAACGCGTTCTAACCCAAGTTAGAAGCAACATAGTGACCTGTGTCACTCCTACACACCCTATTCGGGTAAAGATCACTCTAAACAACCACAAAATCCTACGCATGACAAAACACCCCTATCACACACGCACCTTTAGCGTGAGAAAAAGACAAGACAAAACAAGACATATCAAAACACCCCTCTCTCACACTCCTACACACCACTTTCTAACCTCATTAAGTGACCTGTGTGCAACCATGCTCATCTAACTAGGGTCACCAACACCCCCTTTTTGAGTTAATTATGCTAATTAAGTCATTAAAACACCTGCGTGCAACCATGCGTGACTAATTAGGGTCACCCCCGCCCCCTTTTTTGACATGATTTATTACCTAGTGAGCCAGCTCCCGTATTAACTACCTACTATCGATCACCATCAAACACATCCTCCTAGAATGTCCTCTCTTCCTATCGGAAAGAAACAAGTTCCTACCCGCAAACCCGTCTGAACTCCTTACTCCCAACACCCTAAATATCATAGCATCCGTGAATTTTTTAAAGGCAATTAAATTATACCATGTAATTTAAAACCTAGACATAGTCTAAATGTAAAAATGTAAATTGTAATACAACAAACGTAGCTTAAGGCCACAGTAGCTATAGCTGCATTAAAAAGCATAGGTTATAAGTAATTTCTCAATTGCCCTTTAACCTGAGAATAAATAAATAAATAATTTGGTTATTATATGCAGGGGAACCTGCATAAATAAAACAAGGAAGAACGCTATAGTCGAGTACCTCGACTATCAGATACCCGTTCCTCAGCTGAAGGGACCAAAGGGAAATGGAGATATGCACGCAGCAAAGCGAGATTGAAATGCGCCACCTACCGGCGGTAGACAGATTTAAACTTTATAGGCGTTGTAACGCCCTAAGTCAAGGGCGCACAAATCCTATTCATTCATATTTAAATTATTGTAATCATTGTAATCACAGTCATAGTTCGCTATTAGCTTTAAGATCGGACATAAAGTCCCGCGTTATGAATTAAAACAAGGAAGAACACTGTAGTCGAGTACCTCGACTATCAGATACCCGTTACTCAGCGAAAGGGACAAAAGGGAATTGAAGATATGCTAGCAGCAAAGCGAGATTAAAATGCGTCACCTACCGGCGGTAGACATATTTAAGCGTTATGGGCGTTAGAGTGGGCGTGGCAAATTCTTTTTTGGATCAATCGATAGGTATTGACGAGTCCAATACATTTCAGTTACAATTTTTTATCTAGCATGAAAATTGTGGGCGTCATAGGCGTAAGAGTGGGCGTGGCATATTCGCGTAACAAATTTGCGCTGAGCTACGGAATCTAAATCTGAGATCCCAATTCTCTATCCTTGATAGTTTCCGAGACATCTACGTTCATACTTACGATTTTTTTAAGTTTGTGGGAGATTTGTGGGCGTAAAAGTGGGCGTGGCAAACTTTTTTTTGGGTCAATCGATAGGTACTGATGAGAACAACACATTTCAGTTAAAATTTTCATTCTAGCATCAAAACTGTAGGAACCACAGTTTTGGGCTGTTTGTGGCCGTTAGAGTGGGCGTGGCACTCTGCTGAAACAAACTTGCGCTGCGTAAGAAGCTCAGGAATCTGCATGCCAAGTCTCTATAGCTCTATAGTTTCCGAGATCTCAGCGTTCATACGGACAGACAGACAGACGGACAGACGGACATGGTCGGAAACGCTTCCTTCTGCCTGTTACATACTTTCCAACGAATCTAGTATACCCTTTTACTCTACGGGTATAAATATCAGCTGGTGTTCTACCTGTTGCATTGTGTTTTATTTTATGATTGTAAGTATACAGTATTACTTCCATTTTCATAAGTTTATTTTCCGTATTGCCGCTGGTCTCGATCACACGTATTTTTTCGTTAATTGTTTTGTGTAATCTTTCTACATCTGATACTCCATTTTTACTTGTTGTTATCTGGATATTTACGATTTCTGTGTTCAGCCAATTTTTAAGCTCTATACTTATAAAAGCACTATCCCTATCTGTTTTCAAGGTTCTGGGTTTTCCCATTGAATTAAATATTCGAAAAAGTCCTCTTTTAACTTCCATCTAGTCCTTTCCGTTTAATTTAATCGCGGTTTCAAATTTTGAGTATAAATCAATACAAGTTAGGAAATTTTGATTTTTGATCGTGTAAATATCTGCGACGTCAATTTCCTTACAAAATTCTGCTTCTGGAGTTGTTTTTTAATAAAAGCGATGTTTTTCTATGTTCGGTTTTTGCTTGGTTACAAACATTACACACATTAATTAAATTCTGAATTAACTTCTGGTAGTCGGGATAAAAATAGGCTTCTTTGAAGAGCCTTACCATATTTTCAATTCCTGGGTGCAATAGTTTTTTGTGGTTGCTAACAATAATTTTAGTTAGTTAGTAAGTTTTTATGTCCTGTAATTTAATAACTGCTCTTACAATTTTTGTAGTAGAGTTCATAGCCTGTTTTAAAGCTTGTTGAATGATTACAAAATCAGAGTCGTGTTCGATGTAAAGAGCACTTGACTTGGTACAAAAGTGTTTTATTGATATTTGCTTAGCTTTTTCGATGTTTAATTCATTAAACATTATTTTTATCTGGACTTTCTTAAAATAATTTTCACTATCTTCACCTTCTGTATTGCTTCGAATCATTTCTACCTGTTTTGCGAAATGATTGATTGGTTATTAAATTTTCATTATCTTCTTCAGCGCTATGTGCTGTTGCTTTGTTGCTGCCATAGTATACTTCGTTATTTTTGATTCTTGACAATTCATCGGCTACGTGATTTTGCCTTCCTTCTAAATATCTTTTTTCGAAGTCATATTCGCCTAACCTTATCTTCCATCTTTGCAGTTTCATATTAGGTTCGTTGATATTGTTTAGCCAGACTAACGGCTTATGGTCACTTAATATCTTAAATCTTCTTCCGAATGAATAGGGTCTTAAGGTTTATGTCGCCCATACTATAGCTTATAATTCTTTTTCATTTGTACTATAGTTTTCTTCATGTGCATTTAAAGTCCTACTAATGTAACTGATTGGTTTGTTATCCTGAGAAAGAACTCCTCCTTACGCAAAATTTCTAGCATCAGTAGTTAATTGAAACCTTTTTTCAAAATCTGGACAAATCCGAATGGGATGGTTTATGATAAGTTGCTTTAATTTATTGAATGCTGCAATAAATGTATCATCTTTGAATGTCACTTAAGAACCAGCTTTTAAACATTTAGTTAAAGGCTTTGAGATGTCTGCGAAGTTTGGAATGAATTTTCTGTAATAACCGCAAAGACCAAGAAATGATTTTATTTCATTTTGAGTTTTGGGAATCGGAAATTTATTGATTGCCTTAACCTTTTCTGGATTTGGCATTACACCGTTGGGTCAAAAATTCACATTTGTCTAGTTTTAATTTTAGATTAGCGTTCTTAAGTTTTTTAAAAACAATTTTTAATAAAGTAAGGTGTTCGTCAAGAGACTTAGAGAAAACAATTATATCGTCCAAGTATAAAAAGCTAAGCTTGTTTATTAATTCACGAAGGACATTGTTCATGGATCGCTGAAAAGTTGCAGGTACATTTTTTGATCCAAATGGCATCCGTGTGTACTCGAGTGTCCGTACTTTGTGGAAAACGTTGTTTTGTTTATGGAATTTTGGTCCATTTCGATCTGGTGGAAACCTTTAGCCAAATCAATGGTGGTAAAGTATTGACACCGTCCTAGCTTGCCTAGTATTTCGTCCATATTGGGAATGGGAAAATTATCACAAATAGTGATCTCATTTAAGCCCCTATAGTCTACTACAAGTCTAAATTTTTGTTAACCTGAAGCATCTTTTTCTTGTTACTATCCACAATGGACTGCAATAAGGTGATTGTCTGCGCCTAACTATTCCTTGCTTTAACATGTCCAGTATTTAAGACTCAACTTCTTTTTCAAATGAAAAAGGATACCATTACGGTTTTTTATAAATTGGATTTTCATGAGGACTCAAAGGTCAAATTTTCACCATCACGATATTGAATGCATTTATATTGGTTAATTAATTCTAATAATTTAACTTTTTCTTCTTCATTTAAGTGTCCTGTACGATAATTTTTTCCCTCTGCTAATTCATTTTTGAACAGCATAATTTATTTCATCAATATAATTTTTTGATTTTAGCAATGCCTAAAAATCATTTATTTGTGTTGGATTTTTCAACCTAATTATTTTGTGTAAAAAAATGCGACCACTTATAGTAGTGCGATTATTTAAATAATCAATATTTGCCTGGTTTGCCTCTAGTAACTTTCGTCCTAGTAGTATGTCATAACTGGAAGAAAAGTCGTGAATATAAAATATTTGTTTTTGAGTAAAAAAACTATTAGGTGAAACTTTTACAAATTCATTTAGTTCATAATGACCTGTCATAGTGCGTATAATTGTCGGATCTTTATGTATGCTCCCGTTAAGAAAGTTATTTTTCATTAACTTAATTGATGAACCGGTATCGATGAGGCAACGATAATTATAATTATTTATAGTTATTTCTATGTATGTAATTAGTCCGAGGCTTGCATTGGAAAATTTTCATTATCATCATAAACATTTTCTTCTTTGTACTCTTTATTTTGTTGATAATTTTCGTCTACTTGCATTCTTGATTGTCCACTATTACTTTCTCTGACTCTCTTTTGTGATACAGTCTCGATCATGCTTTCGTGGAGTGCAGACGCGTTTTTGCATCGCTGCGAAATTCCCTGTGAAGAGTCTATGGACAAGTCCACCTCCGTGGCAAAACCTACTTCGTTTGTGAATCCGACTTCTAAAGTCGCGGTGTCTGTGCTTCTATCCGTTAGTTGTGCCTTGTCGCGAAAACAAAACAAGTGGAACAGAAAGTATAAACTAACAGTGCATTTGTTGTACGTACAAATCACCGCTAGTTGGTTCAAATTCGAATTCGAAATATATTTGAATTCATTATTTTCTTCCAAATAAAAGAAAAAATAATTTTGAATTTGCTCGCCTCTCGGTGGGTTCGAGCCGGGTACCGCCCGATTGCGGGACTTGCGCCCTACCCCCTAGGTCACGATCGCCTCAAAGCAGGCTGGTCAAAGGCCTTCTGTATACCATAAGCCGGTAAAGCAGTGTACACCAGTGCCTAATAGCCAAAATGGCTGGTCTTTCAGACTCCGAAGATGAACTAAACATCCTAAATACTGTGGCTTAACAACAGAAGAAAATGAGTGATGCACTCAATTGCTCATTAACAAAATTTAGTCGCCTATATAATGCCACCTCTCACAACAACCCACCTGTACCAACCAATGAAGTTGATCCGGAACTAGCAGCAATAAATGCCGAGGATGAGGACTGGTGGACTCCAAGTTCTGCAAACAGCAAACGCCGTCTTGACTCCAGATCACCGAATTCAGTCACCAAAATAATAAGAAATTCCAATAGCCCAAAAAAGAACGTCTCTGCTAACCGTTTTTCAGAACTGTCGAACATGGACATAGACGTCGAAGTTTCTCAAACGGTCAGACCCAACGAGACTGGAAAAGCCAGTACTTCTACCAGCAACAACAACGTAGTCAACACTAATGTTGGCAACAACCCCGCCGGCAACAATAAGAAACATAGCCAACCGTCTGGCAGTCAAGGACAATTACCCTCCCACAAATCACCCCCAATTGTGGTTGATCACTGTGAGAATCTGAACGGACTTATTAGATCCACTGACAAGATCGTTGACCCGTCCAAGTACTCCCTGAAATGCCACTTCAACAACTCTGTTTCCATTCTGGCTGCAGATCCAGATGCATACAGAGCGAAAACCAAGTCTCTAACCCTTAAAAAAGTGTCATTCCATTCATGGCAGCTAAAAGAAGAGAGATCCAATCGAGTAGTCATCCGTGGTGTTCATCATTCCATCCCGGATGAAAACATTAAGGAAAGTCTTACCTTGACTGGCCACAAGGTTCGATTTGTGAATAGACCTAGAAGCCGCTTCGACATAACCAAGTTCGTGAATCTAGTCTTTGTAGAATTAGAACCGGCAGCAAATAACAAAGAAATTCATGAAATTAAGACACTTTGTCGGCAACGGGTTTATGTTGAACTCCCCTACAAAAAGGATGATGTCGTCCAATGCCACCGGTGTCAAGCATTTGGACACACTAAAAATCATTGCCAAAAGCTATCCAACTGCGTCAGATGTGGCCAACAACACGGTTCGGAGGGCTGCGTAAAGGATGTTCACCCAGTCAAGTGCGTAAACTGTGGCGGAAACCATACAGCAAGCTATAAAGGCTGTGTCGTCTATCAGCAGGTTGCATATCGACGAAAAAGTATCACTGTTCCCCAACATTAGAATGTTCGGTCAAACTTTGTGGGTCAGAACTCCTAAGCAGACGCCGTCCGTGGTCAAGTTAGTCGTTCCCAGCACCAACAAGCTCCTATGACTTTCCCACAGGGTCAACAGTTTCCTCCACTGGGCAGCAACAATATAAAGCAAAGCACCATCAAGTAGTACCACCTCGGCAGCAGCAGCAGCTATCACAGCAACAACAAAGGTCTAAGCAACAGCAACAACAGCCAAGTCACCAGCAGCAGTCTTCCCCCCAACAACTGCGACGCAGCTCGCAGCAGTTGATCAACGATCAGCTATGGCAGCGTCAAGAGCAAATGTTCATGCAATCTAACCAAAGTCTGTCGGTCCTCGTCGCTCAGATTGACAATTGATGGGACTTGTCTCAAAACTTTGTTCCTCAAAATTCTCCTCCCAGTCAATGTTGCACAACCATGAGTCAATTTGGCCTCAACATTGGTGTGTGGAACGCTAACGGAATTTTCAACAAAGCCCTTGAGCTTGAGCTGCTTGTAAAATGTCAAATTATTGACATTATGTTGGTAAGTGAAACACACTTCTGCTCGAGGTCGTACTACAAGCTGCACGGATACGATATACATCAAGCAACCCATCCGGCTGATCAGAAACGCGGTGGCTCTGCAATTTTAATAAAATCCTGTCTTCAATGTTACCAGTTCTATAGTCTACAAAGTGTCTACAAAGTCAAAGTTAAAATAGACCTTGGTGAAAGAGCTATTGCGTCTATCTATTGTCCACCAAACTTTCAATGTACTGCTGACGACTTTAACAACTTTTCGACGACCTGGAAACAAATTTCATAATCGCAGGAGACTGGAATGCTCACCACCATCTCTGGGGTTCCCGTAACTCAAGCATCCGCGGGAGAGCACTAGCAGACTTTATACAAAGATCAAATGTCCAGGTCCTTGCAACCGGAGGGCCTACACACTATCCGTACAGTACGCCAACCGCCATTGACTTTGCTGTCTACAGAGGGATTCGGCCCTAGAGTCTCTCCATCTCAGAAAGTCTTGAACCAAGCTCTGATCACATCCCATTGATAGTGAAACTAAGAGTTGCTACGCAAAAAAACTCCCACGCCTTCAAGAAGCAGTCAACCGGCTTGTTAACCCAAATATGGTGTTACGCTCTCCTGAAGCCATCAACGACGCCGTCGAGCTATTTGTCCGGAACATCCATATCGCTGCCGAGTCCTCAACCTCAAGCTCAAGCCCCTCCAGTCCATCTCAGGCTCCTTTAAAACCTGAGATTATGGACCTGGTGACGCTGAAACAATCCTTACGTCGCAGATATATGAGATCTCAAGATAATGTCGACAAAAGCGCATATCGATGAGCGGAGGATGATCTTAAAAAGCTTCTTTATGAAACCAAACGGAAATACTTTGATGAGATGCTCCTGAATGCTGACCCCACCAAACCTTACGGTACCCCATAAAGAAATCTGATGACACATGGTGCAGGTCTGACTCAGAAATTTCTTTAGCTTTTGCAGACGAACTTGAAAAACACTTCCAGCCATTTGAACTCGCGAGCCGCAAGGATGTTGAAGAAACACTTGCCTTCCTTGACGCTCCTTCCCCGGGTGCCTTACCGATCCAACACGTAAGCCCAGAATAAGTTTGTCTTCATATCCAAAAGCTACATCCTAGAAAAGCGCCGGGCTTCGATGGCATTGATAGCAGAATCGCCAAGGCTTTGCCTAAAAAGGGAATCCTGTTCCTTGTTCTCCTGTTTAACTCAATGCTACGTATCCACCACTTTCCCTCTCAATAGAAGTGTGCTGTGATAACGATGATACCAAAGCCAGGAAAACCGGAGAACCTTGTCCAGTCTTACCGACCGATAAGCTTGCTACCCACATTCTCTAAAATATGCGAAAGAATATTTCTTAGCAGAATCATGGGAGTAAGAAGCGTGCAGGATGCCATTCCCGACCACCAGTTTGGTTTTAGGCATCATTATGGAATCCCAGAGCAAGCCCATCGAGCTGTCCAGCATATTTTAGATGCTTTTGAAAACAAGCAATACAGCTCTGCAATTTTTCTCGATGTTAAGGAAGCTTTCGACCGCGTGTGGCATGATGGCTTAATTTATAAGTTGAAGTCCCTACTCCCGACTAGCCAATTCCTCCTAGTAAAATCGTACCTGCTTGACCGAAGTTTCATGGTCGAGGTGAGAGGGGAAAGGTCAAGCATCAGAATCGTTCGAGCTGGCGTTCCTCAGGGAAGCGTTCTGGGTCCCGTTTTGTACACCCTGTTCACTTCAGATCTGCCGTGTCCTAATAAGCCGGGCACGATTCTGGCTACATACGCTGACGACACTGCCCTTCTTGCGAACGCCTCTTGCCCAATCGAGGCGTCAAGGATCACCCAAGAATTGCTCGACTCCTACGGGAAGTGGACAAATAGGAGGAACATATCCATAAATGGAAGAAAGTCGCAACACTGCAATTTCACCTTGAGAGGAAAGATCCTTCCTAGAGTAGAGCTTCTCGATATCACCATCCCACAATCACCCCAGGCGCAATATTTGGGTTTGATCCTGGACAAGCGGCTCACCTGGAAGCAGCACACAACCAAAATAGCAGCTACATGTAGAGCTAAGCTGAGAAAACTCAACTGGTTGCTTAAGCCAACGAGCAAGCTCAGCCTTGGCAACAAAGTTTTGCTGTTCAAAGAAATTGTGGTGCCCTCGATGACGTATTGCATCCAACTATGGGGAATTGCTTTAGACTCGAACGTCATGAAAGTCCAAAGGGTCCAAAACCGTGCGCTACGTATGATTGCAGACGCGTCGTGGTACATCAGGAATGACGTCCTTACAATTGACCTTCATGTTCCCTCAGTCAAGGGAACCGGCACTCCAGTCGGTACAATGAACGCCTCACTGCACACACAAACCACCTAGCAGCTTCCTTGGCCCACCCAAGGACTAGAAGAAGACTAAAGCGAAGGCACCCCGGCGATCTCTAACTTCCCCTATTTTGGTCAAAAGTATTATTTCTGTTATTCGATTGGAACCTATAATTTTGTGGAACCATTCTTTGGGGTTGATTGGGGTGTGGTTGAATTGAAAGAGTTGGCCAGAATTAAATTGTTGGGTGTTGTACAAATTAGTGTAAGGGTAGGGATTACGTGTATAATTTGTTTGTTGTTGCCTTTGAATTTTATTAACATTGATATTAGAATGTTTTAAATTTTCATTTTCTTAGTATAGCCCTTCTTCTAAGCCGCATGTTTCACTTTTCACTGTTGAAATATGGCTTCTTGCTAATGTCATAAAAATTCTGTCAGGTAATTTTCGTTGTATTAGGTTTTTTGTAGTCCTAAACATTGCTTCTGTGTACAATATTAATTCATTTGGATTTCCCTCAAGCTCTAATTTGTTGCTTATAACTATCTGTTTAAGCTCGATCTCATTACAACATTTTCTTAGGTTACCTTAAAAATAAGTATTGTATAATCGCCTTAATAGTTCCTCCAAAAGGGGTTTGCGTTTTGTACTCGTCGATTAGGGCTGCTCTAAGAGCTGGCCCGTTGTTGACTTGTAGAACTTGCAGAATCATCTGAGCATCACCGGTGATTTGAAGTTAAATTGCTCCAAATATAACGCTTGTCTGTCGATCGTTGGTTGTAGGATACAGACGCAAAAGGTAGTTAACTCTTCTGACAAAGGTTCCTAGGGTAGATGGATCTCTTTCAAACGTTGGAATATTCCGGATCTGGGACAAAAGCTGATTTAAGTTTTGCTCCGTCAATGGGTTGGGTGCCACACCAATTTGTGGTTGCCCTTGAGCTGGTAGTCCATTTATTGTGTTTAATTAAATTCCACTCAACTTTATTACTGACCGAATTGGATTTATTCAGTAGTCGATAGAAATTTAATTTATTATATGTTTTCAGTGCCTTTAATTTGCACTTACGTTCTTTTGAGGATCTCTTAGTTTCACTTCCGAGCTAGTCGATTAAATTGCTTACTTGTGGGCAATTACACGCGCTGATCTGGATATCCTAGTAGTTTAGAAATATCCTTTTAATTGATCAGTAAGCTCCTGACTTAGGGTTTTCGCAAGGATATTTTGTAAAGAGATCCTACCGACTGCGCCATTTACATGAGTCGTTCTTCGCCCGAATAAGAAATCAGGAGATTTTTTATATTTGTTAGTTATTCTTTATTAGAACGTTGGAAAAAGACTAACTGTATGTTACAGAAATAGTTAGCGTGAAACCTCAGTTTGCGTCCTAGAATTTACCGTAAGTGCATTAGGTGACGCATTCGCATGGGGATGATGTGATCGCTACTTCTTTGTTTCTGTTTACATAATTCGGTCTTATTAGATTTTGCGATCTTATTGGACTTTCACGTTTATGGAATTACGTCGTTGTCGACGTTCAGACTTAATCAATTTTCTTTGTTTGTTTGCATTTCGGGATCTCAAGCTTCTGTAACTTTTTTAATTAAAGCCGAAATTGACGATTCTGTATGATTGTAAACGGTTACGTTCTTTGAACTGGTGGCCGTTGAGAAATCGCAGTGCAGATACGTCACTATATATATAATTATGTATTATGTAAATTCGAATTTAATTATTTTTCTGACTCCATTTCGGTGAACTCTTACCAACCTTTTATAAGAAATAAAATAATATGTCGGTTATTATCCTTCGCTCCGAACGCAGATTTCCGCGTATCGTTATAGACAGATGTAAAGTAATTCTCAAAAATCATCTCATTTTCCTGATTCATACTGGTGGTAGAGCTGTTTGGACTTGGTATCGCTGTAACACGTTATCAGCTGGTCACAAATTCATTTCTAGTTATTCACAAGTTGTTTAGTAGTTGCTTACTAGTTGTTCAAGGGCTGCTTAAAAGCTGTTTGGTAGCTGTTTTGATAAACAATTTCGATTGATGCTGACAGGTTTTAAAACAACATAGTAATTTTATCCATTTAAACAAGTGTATAGTAAAAATGTTCCTTTTTATACCCGTTACTCTCAGAGTAAAAGGTTGTACTAGATTCGTCGGAAAGTATGTAAAAGGTAGAATGACGCGTTTCCGACCCCATACAGAATATATATTCTAACTATATGAGCAAGAGTATTGGGACTTGGCATTCGGATTCTAGGGCTTCCTGCGCAGGGCCAGTTGCTGTCAGCAGGGTACCACTCCCACCGTAACGCCCACAAACGACAATAACACTAAAACTTTTCTAGCGTCCACATTTTTAAATATTTTGTACAAATTTTAATGAGAGTTTGTGCTTATTATCAATACCTATCTACATGCCAATAAATTTTAAAATCGGACCAGTCATATAAAAAGTTAAAAGCCAAAAATTAATCAATATTTTGCAATTAAATAGAGATTGCACACCACATGCTGTAAGTAAACTGTTTTCGTTAATACGCCACCAAGCCACTAGGGGCGCTATAGGCCAGTTGGCGCTGTAGGCCAAGTGGCGCTATGGAAGAAGAAGATAGGTAGCGCTATAGGAAAGGTGAGTTAGGGAAAAAAGCGTATCTCCATCCCTCTCGCACTCCCTTGATCTGAGTAACGGGTATCTAATAGCCGAGGCCATCGACTATATCGTACACTCCTGTATATATTAAAACTATCACATAAAAACTATAAAACGTTAAATTTATCAAGACACTATTTAATTTAGATTTATATTTACATCAATTTAACTATTACTTACAAAGATTCTTCGGCAATGCTTTATTGTAATTTTTTGTATTCAATGTTTTTTGGAAACAATAAATAAATGTACTCTTTTTTGTTTTTAAATTCTTGTTTATCTGAAATATTAATTTGATTTTCAAAAATCAGGTTGGTCAAACTAATTAAGGTTATTGAACAATTATCATTTATTGGGAATATTGATCACCCCAAATCCTAGACACTGACTCATGACATGTAGCTAGCAGAATATATTCGAAGATATCAGACTCTAAAAATCAAAATTTACCTACAATTTAATTTCCCACTTGCAATCCCAGGAGAACCGATTAGAATTTGCAGTTTAATTTTCTATTTCATTGATTTTACAAATTCCCGCCGGAGAATACCAATTTTGCGAAGACCACATATTCAGTCGCATTTTCTCCTACTTTTAAAACTTGAACTGACTTTCAAGGTATCTGTAATGCTCAATGCCAACCAATAATACAACTGGTGTTGGCTATAATTGTATGCAAATAAATTAATAAAAATAATTAAGCTAACACAGAGAAATCTATATTAACATCGGTTACACATTATAAGATAAAGATAAAACATAATATCTACAAGCTTCAAAAAATAGCAAATATGAACGCGGATATCTTGGAATCTATCAAAAATGGAGAATTGGAATTTCAGATTTAGATTCCGTTGCTTTGTACGCAGCGCAAGTTTGTTACGCGAATATGCTACGCCCACTCTAACACCCAGAAACCGCCTAAACCTGTGGCGCCCACAATTTTTATGCTAAATAAGAAATTTTAACTGAAATGTATTGGTCTCGTCAATACCTATCGATTGATTCAAAAAAATAAGTCGGAACCAGCCGGATCGGACAACTATATCTTATAGCTCCCATAGGAATAATCGGAAAAAAATTTAAAAAAACAAGAAAGAACGCTATAGTCGAGTGCCTCGACTATCAGATACCCGTTACTCAGCTAAAGGGACCAAAGGGAAATGGAGATAAGCAAGCCGCAAACCAAGACTGAAATGCGCCACCTACCGGCGGTAGACAGATTTAAGCGTTATGGGCGTTAGGGTGGCCGTGGCAAGTTTTTTTTTGGGTCAATCGATAGGTATTGACGAGACCAATACAGTTCAGTTAAAATTTTGTATCTAGCATGAAAATTGTAGGCGCCACAGGCTTGGGCGGTTTGTGGGCGTTAGAGTGGGCGTGGCATATTCGCGTACCAAAATTGCGCTGCGTACAAAGCTACGGAATCTAAATCTGAAATCCCGATTCTCTATCTTTGATAGTTTCCGAGATATCCACGTTCATATTTACGATTTTTTGAAGTTTGGGGGCGGTTTGTGGGCGATAAAGTAGGCGCGGCAAACTTTTTTTATGTCAATCGATAGGTATTGATGAGAACAATACATTTCAGTTAAAATTTTTATTCAAGCATCAAAACTGTAGGAGCCACAGTTTTGGGCGGTTTGTGGGCGTAAAAGTGGGTAAAAGTACTGAAACAAACTTGCGCTGCGTAAGAAGCTCAGAAATATGCACGCCAAATCTCAATAGCCTAGCTCTCATAGTTTCCAAGATCTCAGCGTTAATCCGGACAGACGGACAGACGGACATGGCTAGATCGACTCGGCTAGTGATCCTGATCAAGAATATATATACTTTATGGGGTCGGAAACGCTTCCTTCTGCCTGTTACATACTTTCCGACGAACCTAGTATACCCTTTTACTCTACGAGTAACGGGTATAATAAAATTAAACTGAAAATCTTAATCGGTTCTCCAGGGATAGCAGGTGGGAACGTAAATTGCAGATAGATTTTGTTTTTAGAGTCTGATATCTGCGATTATATTCTGCTAGCTACATGTCGTGAGTCAGCGTCTCTGATTTGGGGTGATCAATAATCCCAATAAGTGGTGTTTTTTTGTACATGTTCAGGTGTGTAAAAGTCACATAAATGAACATACACACAAAATGTATGTATGTGAGTGAATAAGAAGCAGACGCACATTCCAATGATCAACAGGAAAACGCAAAAAGCAACGGGACCATCTTGTGCTTCCTCTTTTTATTTGTTCGTTGTTCTTTGGCGCACTCGTCGTTTTCGAGTGAAACGCTTCTTTCTACTTGTTACATACTTTTCGACGAATCAAGTATACGTTCTCACACTACGAGTAAGGGGTATAAAAACTGAAGAAGAAGGACTTCTTGATCGCTATTAAATTCATATTATTAGAAATTTAAATATAATAGGTTCGTGATGAAAAAGAACACATTATCATTGAAAATAAAATAAAACTGATAGGAAGAAATCTGAAATATATCGAGAATAAATTAGAGGAAGTCATTACAGAGGGAGGTCAGAACTCGTTTTAAAATTGTGTATGTTGCTTGGAAGAGAAAAGAGAAAATGGAGCAGCTATTTGAAAAGTCCAATCTTTTTCAGTGGTGGTGTGGTTAGGGGCGAAGCATGCAATAAAATTAGTCGTAGGGAAAGACGGGTTCTGGGACAATTAGCATATTAATGGCCCCCGGCCCCCTCCCCCTCATTAACATATGCGGGTTCTAGGACAATTAGCATAATTCAGTAAATTAACTGATTTTAATGGGCTTTGAAGTCATCAAAATGTCACGATCATGTCCATAAAGAGTATTCTTAATTGCCCCCATCGCCCCCACATCCCCCTGTGATAATATTGATCATGTATCCTTTCCCTCATTATGTGCAATTAATAGTCAGGTCGCACACCCTTAGTATCCAAAGGTTGTTATCTTAGAGGAACATTTCCGATCATGTTTGGGAAAGGTGTGATCACGTACCATTTTACCTCATTATCACAGGTGTTGCTGTGCACGTGAGAAAGGTCGCACACCCAAAGTATTCAAAGATGGTTATCTTAGAGGAACATGTCCAATCATGTTGGGGATTAATGTTTTCTATGATTGTAAAACTAATTTAGAAATCAAAGGGACCCCAATTAAATAAATCTCACAAGTTAATGATTCTCATATGTGGAATATTTTCAAACACATATTTTTGTTTTCGCCCCAGAACGTTTAACTGGTAAATTGTCTAAGATTCTTTCCTTTCCACAAATGAGTCATAAACATGTCATAAGAGGGATTCAAGTAAGAGCTACCCGAACATGCGCACCTGTCCATTACCTGACCACAATAAAAGGGACACATGCCTGAAGGCGCACGCTCATTGACAAGATCATAGGCCTCACGCAAACGACCTCACGGCTGACTGCTAGCTCTAATAAGTTCCATAATAGAGGTTGAAATCACGACCGCGCAACAATTCGCAATTAGCCGACATATCTCAGTCAAGGAAATACTTTCCATTCTCCGTACCTGCAATTTTAGTTTATTTTGTAGCATAGTAATACATTTATTCATTTATTTTGGTATTGCGAACATGTTTTATATATATATTTAAATTAATTTTCTGGCTTCATTCCGGCGATTTGCATAGAAAAGGCGCACGTTTCCGACGTCATTTTTGGACTACAAAATGTAAAGTGTTCACCCTAATTCGTAGTTTTGAGATCATGTCCACCTCGATTCATGAACATACTTTTTTTGTGTTTAGAAGGTATTGAATATGCTGACCAATTATCTGTCCTTTAAATTGTTCAATAAGTTGGTCAATTTCCTCATGAAATTTCATATTGTCTCAACTTTTAAATGATGTATGAAAATTATTTCATTGTCTATTACCTGACCGGAATAAAAGGGACACATGCACAAGTCTGAAGGCGCACGCCCATTGACAAGATCATGGGCCTCACGCCAACGACCTCACGGCTGACTGCTCTAATACGTTCCCATAATAGGGGTTGAAATCACGACCGCGCAACAACTCACAAGTAGCCGACATATCTTAGTCAAGGAAATATTTTCCATTCTCCGTACCTGTAATTTTAACTCGAAATAAAAAGTCAGAAGTTATTTTGTAGCATAATAATACATTTATTCATTTATATTGGTATTGCGAACATGTTTGATTATATATTGAAATTAATTTTCTGCTTTGATTCCGGCGATTTGCATAGAAGAAGCAGGCGCACGTTTCCGACGTCATTTCTGGATTACAAAATGTCAAATGTTCACCATAATTCGTAGTTTTGAGATCATGTCCACCTCGATTCATGAACATAGTTTTTGTGTTTAGAAGGTATTAAAAATGCTGACCAATTATCTGTCCTTTAAATTGTTTAATAAATTGGTCAATTTCCTCATTTTCATTTCATTTGGTTAATTTTGTTTTCTTGCACATCTTTACACATCTAGTCTCAATTATATAATTGTTTTCAAGCTACTTTTAAAAAATTTCAAAATAATGTATGCATTGTTAAGAGCACAAAGCCCGCCCTTAAGGTATGTTTCACAATAGAGAAACCGGTTTCCTTTAAACCTGTTTAATGACGGACAGCCCATTTCCTAGTTATTAATGAGTTGACGACTTCCAAAAAACGTCTGTAGAAATCGTTTCTTTTCCACACTTACAAATAAACTTTCGAGTTTTCTCCATCGTTCCAAAAAATGTTGTGATGTGTATTGGTTAACCAAATTGCAGTCTTTCCAGACTTTGTATTTAGCAAAGTAAAATCATTGGCGGTTCTATTAAAAAACTATTATTCAAGTTGGAATCTTTTTCGAATACAATTCCAATTTCCTTTAGAATAAAATTATTATTATTATCAAAGAAACCTTGAACATCGATCGAAACAGTTTCTTTCAACATTTTTCTAATGTTAAACAACTCGTTCTAATGTCCGTTTAATGGGTTATGTTCAACTAAACGGTCATGTATGAGGAGACAGTAAGCTTGGGTATTTTCATGACTTGGTGTCTTCAGTTCTATCTAAATTCTCACATCAATAGGACCAGTTTTCACTGATTCGTTTTGATATGAAAGATGAACCACAATAATAGGGGCCTTCAATTCAAATTCATTTGGGTTCAAAAATGGTTGTGATTCACGATTATAGTAACTAGATTGAAATCTTTTATACATTTCATATAGGTTTCTTTCAAAATTTTTCTAATGTTAAACAACTCGTTGTTCTAGTCCGTTCAATGGGTTATATTCAACTAAACGGTCATGTATGAGGAGACAGTAAGCTTGGGTATTTTCATGACTTGGTGTCTTCAGTTCTATTTAAATTCTCACATCAATAGGACCAGTTTTCACTGATTCGTTTTGATATGAAAGATCAACCACAATAATAGGGGCCTTCAATTCAAATTCATTTGGGTTCAAAAATGGTTGTGATTAACGATTATAGTAACTAGATTGAAATCTTGTATACATTTCATATAGGTGAGCATACTAATTCTTACTAAAATCAACATTCAGATTAATTTTCATGACTTGGTGTCTTTAGTTCTATTGAAATTCTCACATCAATAGGACCAATTTTTACTGATTCGTTTTGATATGAAAGCTTAACCACAATAATAAGGGTCTTCAATTTAAATTCATTTGGGGTCAAAAATGGTTGTGATTAACGATTATAGTAACTAGATTGAAATCTTTTATACATTCCATATAGGTGAGCATACTGATTCCTACTAAGATCAACATTCAGATTATCATATGGATATGACTCAGAATTCAAGTGAACTTTCAAGTTTGATAAGTTATTTGTGATAAGTTTTCCATTTAGTGTAAATCCAATTATGGCAAATCTTGGTGTTTCGCGGTTAGCTGACAATTTCAAATTCCAGCTGTGTTCCTTCCCATACCCCAACTTGGCGTTAACATAAGTTAAAAGTTTAGATAGTATTTTATTTAAAAAAATACAAACTTTATTATTTGAGTTCAGATTTACAACTAACTTTTCTTATGTTAATAATTAATAATGTAACCTAGGTGCTGCGGCCGTTTCTGCCGCTGCTGCTGCTGCTGCTGCTGCCTCTGCTGACGTTCTCTGCTATCGTCATTGAACATCGCTGCTGTTGTTGATGTGGTCGGTCCTAATTGGTTGCTGTCGCTGATATTGCTGCTGCCGCGGTGCAGTTGACCATTTCTTATTCTGATTGGTCAACTTAATTTGGCAATAATTGTTGTTGCCAAATGCACTCGGCGTTGGGTTCAATCACCCAGCGTTGAAGCTTTCGCACGATCGTAAGGTGGGAAGTGCAAGCTCAGCGCACATGGCTGCTGAACTCAATTGGGGGCCTATTGGGCAACGTTCTGGCCAGTATAGGGTTACTGTTGGTGCTTATGCTTTTCTCGCGCTCATAACCAATTTGTTTTTGTTTGGGATTTTGCGCGTGTGGCGATACTCTTACTTGAGCATTTAGCATTCTGGGTGTTAACTCCTCCCCCCTTAAACGCGACTGTCCTCGGTCGCAACGTAAAAGAGTACAGATCCGGAAGGGGATGGCTCTTCAGTTGTTTTCGCTGGAGCTGGCAAGCCTTCTGTTGGTTTGCGCCTTCGCATGAATCGTATGATCAGTCCTAGGGTAACTACAAATAGGATGTTGGCGGATCCATAATTCAGGGAAGAATCTATAATTCCTTCGCTTCTGAGTTTCTCTAGTACTCTTGTGTTGTTTATGTTAAGTTCCTTGACCATTTGTAGTGACAGTACTTCATCTATTTTCGACTTTTCCGCTGTTAATTGAAAAAGTGGGGGTTCCGGTTCGACCGTGCTGGTTTCTTTTGACTTGTAGATGTTTTCTCCAATTGTTACTGTAGAGTTCCTGTATTGGATTATAAATGAGCCCTGTAGTTTTAAGAGTTTTTCGTCCAACGAGACAAATCCGCTAAAGTCGTTCAGCAGTAGAGTTCCTGGCAATATTTCCTCGACATCGGGAATGTGTTGATTGTTGACCATTTTGAATACTGGTTCCTTAAGGTTGAGCAGAGCATTTACGCAAGTATCGTTACTTAAGTCTAGCAATTTTTCGGAATTACAAATAGTTTTATCGTTATGTGCCTCGCAAGGTTCTGTTATTGCGAATAGCTGTTTCTTACATTCTAGTAGATTTTCATATTTTAGATCGTTAATTATATGGGCTTTTTTTAGTGCTTTTACTTTTAATGTTCTGCAAGTATCTTTATTAATTGTTGGTAGGCTAATAATGTAAATGAGGTCGTGGCCGTTGGTGGCAAGAGTTTTTCTATGTCGAAAAATAACCTGTTTTCTTCTTTAAAAATGTTTTCTACAATGTTGGTTTCTTTTTCTGAGAAAATGAATGAATTCACTGTGTTAGATTTTGCCCAAGTTATTGCGTACAGAATGTTTGTAATTTCTTCTTTAATTAGTTGTATTTTGTATTTTAAAATATTGGCTTTTTGGTCTATTATTCCTTCCGAGCTTTGAGTAAATTTTATAATTGCATTTGTGGCATTACTGAGTTGATTTATTTTTTCGTTAATTAGCCGGTTTATTACTACTTGTCTGTTATTATTTTCTAGCTGCTCATTTATCTTATTTTCTACGACCTCATAATCATGGTGATCTGGTGATCCTGCCAGCCACTTCCATGCTGTCCCTATTGCTTCTATTGCTCTTTTTGGTCTTTTTTGTGTTTGTAATCTGCGTAAGTCGGATTTGATTTGTTTTAGTTCGTACGACAGATATGGTTGAAGCGGGTGAGATGAAGTAAGTAAAGTTGTAAATGTCTCTTCGTAGCTGGTCAAGTTGAAAATGTGGATGATTTTAAACGTTCCGTCTTGTTTGGCTGCTAGTCCGGTTTCAAGTGAAATGAGTTGGGAGTTTGAATAGTCGAGGACCGTGGTAATACCCAGGCAGGTTGGTAAAAATAGTCTGAAAAATTATGTTTTAATATTATTTTTATGAATTATTTTTCCGCTTTGAGTTTTAATGGTGGTGTTTTTATTTTCTGCTACTTTTTCTTTTTTATACCTAGGTGTTAGTTTTGACCCTAATCTTTTGTCGATTTTAACGTGTACTATTTCGCCTGGCCTGAAATGTTTTGGTAGGTTCTTGTTTTTGTTGTGGTATTCTAAGTCATAAAGTTGTTTCTTTTGAATTTTTTGTGTTATTTCCTCTCGTTGATTTCTTATATCTTATGGTGTATTAGGGATTGTGTTTCTAAAAAAAATGTCTATCGGCTTTTCTTTTGTTACTGAATGTATTGATTTATTGTATTCCTGGACTGCCTGAAAAAGTAAATCTTCAAATACCATGCTCCCGTTGTCTTTTTTTAAGCACCTTAAAATTTCGGATAGTGTCGAATGGAACCTTTCTACTTGTCCATTACTTGTTGATGCGTATGGGGCAGTGGTGTGCACTGAGATTTTAAGTTGGTCTTCAAGCATGAATTTTATAGCTGCAGAACTTAAAGAACGTTCTTTATCCATTATTATCCATTTCGGCATACCGAAAGCTATAAGCATTTCTCTTAAGGGGTTTTTAATATCCTCAGCTGCTCTTGACTGTAAAATTTTTACTTGAGCGTATTTGGAAAATTTGTCAATACTTGTTAATACGCTGTTTTTTTCTGTGATATAAATATCTACATGGACTATTTCTCCTGGATATTTGGGGATAGGTGTTGGTTGAATTTCGCCCTTTGACGGATGCCTATCGTATTTAGATTCTTTACAGGTCTGGCAGGACTAAACTATTGCTTGAATTTTCTTTTGGGCTTGCGGGATTCTTAAGTATTTGTATTTTATTTTCTTTCGCATCTCTATGCGCTCTCTTGTGTTCTAGAGTTATTAATTCATTTTGTTGTAATTCGGACGTGACGTCGTCTACTTGTTTTCGCGTGAACCTTACTTTATATGAACTGAAATATGTGGGATAAATATTTTGTATTTTTCCCATTACTTCTTCGGAAGTAAAAATTCCGTTTATTAATTTGGGATCTAGTCTGCATGTTAGGATTGCTATTATTTGTTCTTTTGTGTACTCTCTTCTTTTTACTATGTGTCTATGGTAGGTTGGGAATGGAATTTCAAAAGTATCTGAGTCCGTTTCGTCCATGAGTAGGAATAATTGATTTTTGAAAACATTAATGGGAGCTTCTACAGAAAATATAAGATTGTGAGATGAGCTTTCGTCGCTATGAATGGTTGCTGTGGAGCTGAGTGAATTTATTTCGGCCGGGGCCCTAGAAAGAGCGTCAGCTACTACATTAGCTACTCCTGGCTTGTATTTAATTTCGTGATTATATTCGCCAATAAGGTCTCTCCATCGTTTTAGTTTCGCGTTATGGTTATTGACACTATTTGAAAAACTTAGGGGCTGGTGGTCTGTGTATATTACCACTTTCGAATATCCGTAAAGATAATGTCTTAGGCTTTGAAGTGCCCACACGATGGCTAACATTTCCCTTTCGTTTGTTGCGTAATTTTCTTCGGTTTTTGTGAGTGTACGTGAGATAAATGTTATTGGTCTATGGTTTTGTTCTAAGACTGCGCCTATCGCATAACTTGACGCGTCGGTTGTAAGCTGAAATTCTTTTCCAAAATCTGGGTATGCTAGGGTGACGTCTCGGGAGATAAGTGTATTTTTTAATTTTTCGAAAGCATTTATTGCTTCCTTGTCTAAGTTAATAGCTGTCCTGCTTGATTTATTTTTTGATATGCGACCTTCTTCTCCTCTGAGGAGAATGGTTAGTGGTTTTGCAATTTTTGCATAATCTCTAATAAATCTTCTATAATACCCTGTCATGCCTAAGAAAGATCGTAGATCTTTTAACGTTTTCGGAATCGGAAATTTTGCAATTGCTTTTATTTTGCCAATATTTGTCTTAACTCCGTCTTGTGAGATGGTATACCCTAAAAAATCTACTTCGTTTTTGAAAAAATGACATTTCTTTATTTGTACCCTCATGTTGGCATTTTGTAGGGTTGAAAATACTTTTTCGAGGTTCTGACCGTGTTCTACTTCGTTTTTGCTAAAAACGATTATGTCGTCCACGTACACATAGCAAATTTTCCCTATGTATTCCCTCAGGATGTCGTCCAAGGCTCTTTGGAAAATAGATGGCGAGTTTTTTAAACCAAATGGGAGCCTGGTGAATTCATATTTTCCACCGTTTACTGCAAAGGCTGTTTTTTCGATATCCGTGTCCTTTAATGGGATTTGATGAAATCCACTTTTAAGGTCTAACACTGAAAAGTATTTATTATCCCCTAGCTGTGCGATAATTTCGCCAATCTCTGGGATAGGGTACCGATCAGAGATAGTGACGTCGTTGAGTTTCCTGTTATCTATTACTAATCTATACTTTTTTTCTTCGGACTGACCTGACTTTTTTGGAACTACCCAAACGGGTGCATTATACGGAGAACGTGAAGGTCTAATAATGCCATCTTCGAGCATTTCGTTTATTTGTTTTTCTACTTCCTGTCTTAGTGAAGCTGGGTATGGGTAGTGTTTTCCATAGACTGGGGAGTCTGATGAAGTTCTTATTTCTCCTACTACTTTAGATGTGTATGCTAATTTTGTGTCTGGGTCGGCGAATAAGTTTTTGTGGCTTTGTACAAGGATTTTTATAATTATTTTTTGTGACTCGGTCATATGACTGACTTGTGGTCCTATTGTGTTAACGGCTTGTCCGGCTAATTGGTGAATTTTAATTTTCCTTTTGTTTTCAAGAATGAGTGCATCGTTTTTGACATCTATAATTGCGCCTAATATTTTCATTGTATCGTTGCCTAATATGCCATGGAATGTTTTTAGTGTATCTAGTAGAAAAAATTTCATTGGTTTATCTGAGATATTGGGGAGTTTAAGAATCGTGTGTTGTGTAATATTATTGTTGCCTCCCACAGAGCTAACTGAAAAGTATTTCTCGTTTGGTTTTGGGTTTGGTACCAGTTGTGGTTGGATGTAATTCTGGTTTGAGCCTGTGTCTATTAAAAATTTTAAGATTTTTCCGTTCCCCGTCGTTACTTTAAAATAAGGTAGTGAGGAACGATTTATTCTAAAAAATAGAGCTCGGACATGTCAATGTGTTCTTGTTGTTCTGTATCAGTTTGCCAAGTAAATTCTTCTTGAAGTTCGCCTATGTTATTATGTTCTGCCATTTCGTAATATTCCTGCTCTGCACTAGTTGTATCTTTTTGCGTTTCCTGTTGTGTAGTAGTTTCGGACTCGGTTTGAATATGAAATTGTCTTGGCATCTTGCTAGTGTTCTGAACATTAGAAGTGCTGAGAGGTCGTTTCCCAGAATAATCGTTGTTCGCCGGCTTATTCATATAGTTAATATGACGCGATCGAATTGATTGATCAACTTCCATAGGTATTGCTTTTGGTTGGGGTCGGGGGGGCGGTGTCGGGGAAATATAGGGTGTTAATTGTCTTGCTTGGCCTGAATTAGCTTGATTGTAATAATTAGGTTGGGTGGTTTGTGTGAAGGGGAATTTCCCGGTTGCGGCTACTACTTGCATCTGTTTAGGGTTGTGGTATAAATGGGGATGAAAATTTTGTTTCGCTCCTACCATTCGGAACGGTTGGTGAGTTCTTGGTGGTAGTGTAGGCGGTTCTCCTGAGTAAATGTTTTTAGGTGTTTGATTGTTTCTAGTGGTCTGGTTCTCAAGCAAACTGCATAGGTGTAGTGCGTGCCCTAAGTCGTGTGGTTCTTTGATTGCTAACAGTTGAGCTAGATTTCCGTTTAGGCCTCTAACAAAAGTGTCTAGAGCTTTTTCCCTGTACATAGTGGTTAAAGATTGTATGGTTTCTTGTGAAACGTCCATGTTACTAACTTGGTTCAGGATGAGGGATAGCTGTTGGTAGACTGTTTGGTAGAACTCGACTATAGTATTGTTTCCTTGAGCGAGGGCATAGAGCTGGTATTCTAAAGTTTTAAGGTCTCGTTTGTCGGCAAAATGCGATGTTAGGCATTTCGAAATAGCTGTCCAGTCGAGTGTGGTGTTGTATGATTCTAGCACTGCGTCTGCCTGTCCAGTAATTTTATTGCGGATTGCTAAAATAATTCCGTAATATTTTGGTGAACCAATTCTCCCTTCATAGATTTTTAAAACTCGTGCTACACTCTTTTTCCATGAGGAATATTCACTTTTGTTTCCTGAAAATTCCCTAAGCGATCGTACAATGTCCGGTATTTTGTCTAATTCACTAAGGTTGTGTGCTAGTTCTCGTTTAATTGTTTGGTCTGTATATTGCGAAAAATCATTATTGGGTTTAATTATTTCTTTCACCAAGCCACTTAATTTGGTTTCTAAGACACCTTTTATTATTCCTTCGATATCCCTCTCGGTCATAAGTCGCGCATTGGTAGTTGCGGAAGGGCCTGTAAGGTTTCATAGTCTGTCTGCTAAATCTTGGTCGGGCATTTTAGTTATTTTTTTGTGATCACGATATTTGAACAGTAGATTAAAAGGATGAATTTATATTTTAAAAAAATTTTTCTGATAGTTACTCAGAATTCGGAATGAAAATAATTAATTATTTCGTGCTGTAAAAATTATAAGGTTTGATTTAGAGCTTAGAATTTAAGTGCTCTGTGTTTTCTTAATTCTTAATATAGATTTTTAATCCTTAAATAATTTTCTTTAAATTTTAAAGGTACGATTATTTTGTAAAAATTTTTGCGATCGATTTAATTTAATTTTAAAATTCTTTGATTCTTTTTTTTTTTTTTCATGATGATGGACGTTGATGCACTACGAGCAGTACAAACAAGTGGCCCAACGACACCAAGCACGTGCTTGTTACGCGCGGGGCCCTTCTATAAATTTGGGCAAAAATGCGAGTTCGCGAGGAAGATACAAAAAACAAATAGAGACGGGACACAAATGAAAATAAAAGAAGCAACTAAGAATGAAGCAAATGAGTTAAAATATTAGTTTTTAATACCAGGTTAGAAGATGATGTGCAAATTAAATGGTAAAGATTGTTATAATTATTACATAGAACGCGAAAGGGCCCGTGCAGACAAAAATTTGATGTACATCGTGGCAAATTTAGGGGATAATAATTTCGTGTTAGTCTAGAAGGGACATTGAAAGTTAGGCGGTTTACAAGTTCTACAGAATCAATATCACCTGTAATAAGATTTTGCATAAAAATAGTACCAAGCATTGTTCTACGATTTACAAGTGTAGGTAAATTAAGCAATAGTAATCTACTCTGATAGGAAGGTAGCCTTACGTTTTGATCCCAGTTCAAACTACGAAGGGCAAAAAGAAGAAATTTTTTTTGTACCGACTCAATACGGTCAATGTGCACTTGATATTGTGGACTCCAAACCGAAGAACAATATTCCAAAGTAGGACGGACAAGGGAGGTAAATAATAATTTGGTTGTATAAGGGTCATCAAATTCTTTTTACCAACGCTTTATAAACCCAAGAACACTCATGGCCTTGTTGACAGTGGACATTATGTGGCAGTCAAATTTAAGTTTTGGGTCCAGAAGAACGCCTAAGTCATTAACGGAATGTATACGATCGAGTGACGTATTTTGAAGAGAGTAACTAACAAAAGTAGGTGTACCCCTATAAAAAGTCATAACGTTGCATTTAAGGCAGTTCAAATTTAAAAGGTTATACTCACACCATCCCTGAAAACAATCAATATCTGACTGTAAGTTGAAACCCGACGCTATATCGTTATATGATAAACAAAGCTTAACATCATCAGCATACATTAGTACACGAGAATGTTTTATGGTAGAGGGAAGATCGTTAATAAACAAAGTAAACAGCAAAGGACCTAAATGACTACCCTGAGGCACTCCAGATGTCACGTAGATCAATTTTGAAACAGCGTTCTTGAATATAACCCTCTGAGTCCTACCATTCAAATAACTTGAAATCCAAGTTAATAGCTTACATGGAAACCCAAGCTGATTTAATTTGAATAATAGAAGAGAGTGGTTGACAGAGTCAAAGGCCTTACTAAAATCTGTATATATAACGTCAGTCTGCATTTTTTTCTTAAATCCATTTATTACAATAGATGACAATTCAAGAAGGTTGGTGGTGGTCGATCTTCGCTTAACAAAACCATGCTGACACGGTGATATAAGCGAGGAACATAAATGTTGCAAATGAGAAGTAATAATACGTTCAAATGCTTTAGGAATTGCCGACAATTTGGAAATACCTCTATAATTCTGGGCATCCGCCTTCGCACCCTTTTTGTGAAGTGGAATGATAAAAGAGTCCTTCCAGATAGTAGGAAAAACTGATGATGAAATAGACAAATTAAAAAGTTTAAGAATCGGTTTACATATGGTTGACGCACAAAACTTAAGCACACACCCGGGGAGTCCATCTGGACCGGGAGAATAAGTTGGCGTTGTTGTTGCTAAGTCTCTTATGAGAGAACTTTCCGTAATTTCAGGGGTAAAAATACAGTTTGCCCTATTTAAGGGATTAGGGTAGTTAGAATTTGACCAAGCAACCGAACTATAAGTAGTTTGGAAAAACTCGGCGAATAAATCAGCAATTTCAGAATCCGTCGATGCCTCCATTGAGTTAAAACGTACAGATGAAGGCAATACCGACGACTTACGCTTGGCATTAACAAAGTTATAAAACTGCTTCGGATCATTTGAAAATTCGAATTTACATCGACTTAAATACATAGAATAGCAATGACTATTGAGAACATTAAAGTCCGATCGAGCCACCACATATTTCGAAAAATCAGATGGCTTACCCGATTTTTTATACTTTTTATAGGTGTTTGTTTTAAGGTTTTTAAGTCTTTGAAGCGCATTGGTAAACCAAGGAGGCCTGTTTAGCTTTGAAGGAAGCCTATCAGGAACGCATTCATTAAAAAAAGTATTTAACACTATATAGAATAGTTCAGTGGCACTTTCAATATCCATACAATTGTACAAGTCTGTCCAATTATATTGAGAAATCATATCGTTAAGTTTTTTATAGTCACATTTTCGAAAACATCTCATTTTAGTTTGAGGAACTAAAGGAGAGAGGGTATCAACGCATGGGAGGCAGATTGTCAATTCCATTGTTGGATGATATCGGTCTTCAGGTACAACAAGAGCGTCAATTCTAGATACCGTGACTTCAGACGGGTCTGAAACAAACACGAGATCTAGTTGTCTATTTAATGAATTCCGTATAAAGCTTACTTGCTGTAACGATAATTCTAAAAGACCATCTACAAAATCATGGGCGGATAGAGGTATAGCGACTAGTGAGTCAGTAGGAGGAGACCAAGAAATATCAGGGAGATTAAAGTCACCCAAAACAATCAAAAGGTCACTGTTAGAAAGAAGGGATAGAACAGATTTTATCGCAGACAGGTGGTGCTCATAAATTATTAAATCAGAGCCACGTGGAATATGGGAACATGTAACAAATATTGAGAATGATTGCAAGGAAACTTTCACACTAACAAATTCAATTTCATTAGGAGTATCAGAGTGAATTCTCTCGGATGTTAGGCTAGTGATAACGGCAATCAGCACTCCGCCTCCCCTACGTGAGGAGCGATCGGTCCTATAGGCACTAAAATTGTTAGACAGAACTTCATTGTCAGATATCTCTGCTTTCAGCCAAGTTTCCGTAAAAGCCAAAATATCAGCAGTAAATGCAGAGGAGTCAGCATAAAGCTTGGGTAGCTTCATATTTAGTCCCCTAACATTTTGATAAGCCAAAAATAAACTTTTTAGTTTTTTGGCGCAGTGGAAGGTCTATTATTTGTTCTCGGTTTATTGGGAACAAATTCTTTTATTACTAAATTAAGCCAAAAGCTTTCAGAAAGTAGAACCTTAAACACATCAGGCGGAGCAAATATTTTAAAAGACGATATACTACGAGCATATGAAAATCTAAATTGTTCAACTGAAATATTTTCGGATGGGAATTTTTCACGAATAAATTCCAAAACATCCTCAGATGTGGTATCTGGGGTGAATCTCGAAACAAATAATTGTTTTCTATGTGGAACAACTGATAATTTCTTACGTCCCCCAGCAGCAGATTGCACCTCACTAGGCTGAGAGCCAGAAACAGTAACTTCTGTACCTATAGGTACGGTCGGCACCGTAGCCGGCACTGAAGGTTTCTTTACCACCCGACTTCGAGAAGCAGTGACTTCACCTGAAACAGCTGTATCCATAGGCGCAGTAGGTTCACTTACCACAGTGTTAACAGAGACTGCTGCAGCCACCAAGTTCGGATTTGGGGTGGATACCGTGACCGTATTAACTGCCGCTAAGCTGGTTTTTTTACGTTTAGGCGACTCAGTTAGTAATTTTTTATTATTAAATTGGGCACAAACGGAATTGACTGACAAAAAATGACAAAAAATTGCTCCATTGATATTAATTTCTTATTTAAATATTAAAAATTTATTATTAATTAGAGTAATTCTATCTGTAGTTATTGGAGCTATTGGAGGATTAAATCAAACTTCATTACGAACATTAATGGCTTTTTCTTCTATTAATCATTTAGGATGAATATTAAGATCTTTAATAATTAGAGAATCTATTTGATTAATTTATTTTTTATTTTATTCATTTTTATCTTTTATTTTAACATTTATATTTAATATTTTTAAATTATTTCATTTAAATCAATTATTTTCTTGATTTGTTAATAGAAAAATTTTAAAATTTTCATTATTTATAAATTTTTTATCTTTAGGGGGTTACCCCCATTTTTAGGATTTTTACCTAAATGATTGGTAATCCAACAATTAACATTATGTAATCAATATTTTTTATTAACATTAATAATAATATCAACTTTAATTACATTATTTTTTTATCTCAGGATTTGTTACTCAGCTTTTATACTAAATTATTTCGAAAATAATTGAGTCATATATAAATAGTAATAATACTAATTTATATTTAATTATAACTTTTTTTTCAATTTTTGGATTATTCTTAATTTCTTTATTTTTTTTTATATTCTAAGGTTTTAAGTTAATCAAACTAATAGCCTTCAAAGCTGTAAATAAAGGGTGTTCCTTTAAGCCTTAGTAAAATTTTACTCCTTCAAAATTGCAGTTTGATGTCATTATTGACTATAAGACCAATTTAATTGATTTGATTAAGAAGAATAACTCTTATAAATAGATTTACAATCTATCGCCTAAACTTCAGCCACTTAATCCAATCGCGACAATGATTATTTTCTACAAATCATAAAGATATTGGAACTCTATATTTTATTTTTGGAGCTTGAGCCGGAATAGTAGGAACATCTCTAAGAATTTTAATTCGAGCTGAATTAGGTCATCCAGGAGCATTAATTGGAGATGATCAAATTTATAATGTAATTGTTACTGCACACGCTTTTATTATAATTTTTTTTATAGTAATACCAATTATAATTGGAGGGTTTGGAAATTGATTAGTTCCATTAATACTAGGAGCCCCAGATATAGCATTCCCACGAATAAATAATATAAGATTTTGATTACTGCCTCCTGCTCTTTCTTTATTATTAGTGAGAAGAATGGTTGAAAACGGAGCTGGAACAGGTTGAACTGTTTACCCACCTCTTTCTGCTGGAATTGCTCATGGAGGAGCTTCAGTAGATTTAGCAATTTTTTCATTACATCTAGCCGGAATTTCTTTAATTTTAGGAGCTGTAAATTTTATTACAACTGTAATTAATATACGATCAACTGGTATTACATTAGATCGAATACCTTTATTTGTTTGATCAGTTGTAATTACTGCTTTATTACTTTTATTATCTTTACCAGTATTAGCTGGAGCTATTACTATATTATTAACAGATCGAAATTTAAATACTTCATTTTTTGATCCAGCAGGAGGAGGAGATCCTATTTTATACCAACATTTATTTTGATTTTTTGGGCATCCTGAAGTTTATATTTTAATTTTACCAGGATTTGGAATAATTTCTCATATTATTAGTCAAGAATCTGGGAAAAAGGAAACTTTTGGTTCTTTAGGAATAATTTATGCAATACTTGCAATTGGATTATTAGGATTTATTGTATGAGCTCATCATATATTTACAGTAGGGATAGACGTAGACACTCGAGCTTACTTTACTTCAGCAACTATGATTATTGCTGTACCAACTGGAATTAAAATTTTCAGATGATTAGCAACTCTACATGGAACTCAACTTTCATATTCTCCAGCTATTTTATGAGCTTTAGGATTTGTATTTTTATTTACAGTAGGTGGATTAACTGGAGTAGTATTAGCTAATTCATCAGTTGATATTATTTTACATGACACTTATTATGTAGTAGCTCATTTTCATTATGTTTTATCTATAGGAGCTGTATTTGCTATTATAGCAGGGTTTATTCACTGATACCCTTTATTTACTGGATTAACATTAAATGCTAAGTGATTAAAAAGTCAATTTATTATTATATTTATTGGAGTAAATTTAACATTTTTCCCTCAACACTTTTTAGGACTAGCTGGTATACCTCGACGTTACTCAGATTACCCTGATGCTTACACAACTTGAAATGTAGTTTCAACTATTGGATCTTCTATTTCATTATTGGGTATTTTATTCTTTTTTTATATTATCTGAGAAAGTTTAGTTTCCCAACGACAAGTAATTTATCCAATTCAATTAAATTCATCTATTGAATGATACCAAAATACTCCACCGGCTGAACATAGCTATTCTGAGTTACCACTTTTAACAAATTAATTTCTAATATGGCAGATTAGTGCAATGGATTTAAGCTCCATATATAAAGTATTTTACTTTTATTAGAAAATTAATGTCTACATGAGCTAATTTAGGTTTACAAGATAGAGCTTCTCCTTTAATGGAACAATTAATTGTTTTTCATGATCACGCATTATTAATTTTAGTAATAATTACTGTATTAGTAGGATATTTAATATTTATATTATTTTTTAATAATTATGTAAATCGATTTCTTTTACACGGACAATTAATCGAAATAATTTGAACTATTCTACCAGCAATTATTTTATTATTTATTGCTCTTCCTTCTTTACGTTTATTATATTTATTAGATGAAATTAATGAACCTTCAGTAACTTTAAAAAGAATTGGTCATCAATGATACTGAAGTTATGAATATTCAGATTTTAATAATATTGAATTTGATTCATATATAATTCCTACAAATGAATTAGCAACTGATGGATTTCGATTATTAGATGTTGATAATCGAATTGTTTTACCTATAAATTCACAAATTCGAATTTTAGTGACAGCTGCTGATGTAATTCATTCTTGAACAGTTCCAGCTTTAGGAGTAAAGGTTGATGGAACTCCAGGTCGTTTAAACCAAACTAATTTTTTTATTAACCGACCAGGTTTATTTTATGGACAATGTTCAGAAATTTGTGGAGCTAATCATAGATTTATACCAATTGTTATTGAAAGTGTTCCTGTAAATTATTTTATTAAATGAATTTCTAGTAATAATTCTTCATTAGATGACTGAAAGCAAGTACTGGTCTCTTAAACCACTTTATAGTAAATTAGCACTTACTTCTAATGGAAAAAAAATTAGTTAAAAATATAACATTAGTATGTCAAACTAAAATTATTAAATTATTAATATTTTTTAATCCCACAAATAGCCCCAATTAGATGATTATTATTATTCATTGTTTTTTCTATTACATTTATTTTATTTTGTTCAATTAATTATTACTCTTATATGCCAACTTCCCCTAAATCAAATGAATTAAAAAATATTAATTTAAATTCAATAAATTGAAAATGATAACAAATTTATTTTCTGTATTTGACCCTTCAGCTATTTTTAATTTATCATTAAATTGATTAAGAACATTCTTAGGACTTTTAATAATTCCTTCAATCTATTGATTAATACCTTCTCGATATAACATTTTTTGAAATTCTATTTTATTAACACTTCACAAAGAATTTAAAACTTTACTAGGACCTTCAGGTCATAATGGATCTACATTTATTTTTATTTCATTATTTTCATTAATTTTATTTAATAATTTCATAGGTTTATTCCCATATATTTTCACAAGAACAAGTCATTTAACTTTAACTCTATCTTTAGCTTTACCTTTATGATTATGTTTTATATTATATGGATGAATTAATCATACACAACATATATTTGCTCATTTAGTTCCTCAAGGAACACCAGCAGTTCTTATACCATTTATAGTATGTATTGAAACTATTAGAAATATTATCCGACCAGGAACATTAGCTGTTCGATTAACAGCTAATATTATTGCTGGACATCTATTATTAACTTTATTAGGAAACACAGGACCTTCTATATCTTACTTATTAGTAACATTTTTATTAGTAGCTCAAATTGCCCTATTAGTTTTAGAATCAGCTGTAGCTATAATTCAATCATATGTATTTGCTGTATTAAGAACTTTATATTCTAGAGAAGTAAATTAATTTTAATTAATGTCTACAGATTCAAATCATCCTTTTCATTTAGTTGACTATAGCCCATGACCTTTAACAGGGGCAATTGGAGCTATAACAACTGTATCAGGTATAGTAAAATGATTTCATCAATATGATATTTCATTATTTTTATTAGGTAATATTATCACTATTTTAACAGTTTATCAGTGATGACGAGACGTATCACGAGAAGGTACATATCAAGGACTTCACACTTACGCTGTAACTATCGGGTTACGATGAGGAATAATTTTATTTATTTTATCAGAAGTTTTATTTTTTGTTAGTTTTTTTTGAGCTTTCTTCCATAGAAGACTATCACCAGCAATTGAATTGGGAGCTTCATGACCTCCTTTAGGAATTATTTCATTTAATCCATTTCAAATTCCTTTATTAAATACAGCTATTTTATTAGCTTCAGGAGTAACTGTAACTTGAGCTCATCATAGTATAATAGAAAGAAATCATTCTCAAACTACTCAAGGTTTATTCTTTACTGTGTTATTAGGAGTTTATTTCACAATTTTACAAGCTTACGAATATATCGAAGCTCCATTTACTATCGCCGATTCATTTTATGGATCGACATTTTATATGGCTACAGGATTTCATGGAGTCCATGTTTTAATTGGAACAACTTTTTTATTAGTATGTTTATTACGACATTTAAATAATCATTTTTCAAAAAGTCATCACTTTGGATTTGAAGCAGCTGCATGATACTGACATTTTGTAGATGTAGTTTGATTATTTTTATATATCACAATTTACTGATGAGGAGGTTAAACTATTATCATAATTATCTATATAGTATAAAAGTATATTTGACTTCCAATCATAAGGTCTATTAGTAAATAGTATAGATAATTTTTTCTATTATTATTATTGCTTCATTAATTTTATTAATCACAACTGTTGTTATATTTTTAGCTTCAATTCTGTCAAAAAAAGCACTTATTGATCGAGAAAAAAGATCTCCTTTTGAATGTGGATTTGACCCAAAATCATCTTCTCGACTACCATTTTCATTGCGATTTTTTTTAATCACTATTATTTTTTTAATTTTTGATGTAGAAATCGCTTTAATTCTACCTATAATTATTATCTTAAAATATTCTAATATTATAATTTGAACAATCACTTTAATTATTTTTATTTCAATTTTATTAATTGGGCTATATCATGAATGAAATCAAGGTATATTAAATTGATCAAATTAAAATAGGGTTGTAGTTAATTATAACATTTGATTTGCATTCAAAAAGTATTGAATATTCAATCTACCTTAAATAGAATATGAAGCGATTAATTGCAGTTAGTTTCGACCTAACCTTAGGTAAATTTACCCTTATTCTTTAATTGAAGCCAAAAAGAGGCGTATCACTGTTAATGATATAACTGGGTATAAACCCCAATTAAGGAAGTATGGTGATCAAGTAAAAGCTGCTAACTTTTTTCTTTTAATGGTTAAATTCCATTTATACTTCTATTTATATAGTTTAAATTAAAACCTTACATTTTCATTGTAATAATAAAATATGTTATTTTTATAAATTACTAAAATTAATTCACTATATTCAAAGATTAATTAATCTCCATAACATCTTCAGTGTCATACTCTAAATATAAGCTATTTGAATATAAAAATAATAAAAAATTAAATAAAATTAAAATTTAAAATACAAATAATATTAAATAAATTTTTAAACTATTATTATGCATTAAAAATAAAGTTTTAGAATAATTAGTTAACTTGTAATATAAATGTTGACCCCCAAAATATTCAGATCAACCTTGGTCAAAACTTTTTACTACTAATTGCCCGTAATTTAATGGGTAAAAAATTATTCCATAAGTTCTAATATAAGGTATAAATCATATTGACCCTAAAAAAGTAACTAAATTATAATTCAATAAAGATTTATTTAAAGAATATAAATTTGTTATTGAAATTAAATAACCTGATAAACCTCCAAAAATACAAACAAATAATGTTAATAATTTTAAATATCTAGGTAAACAAATTATATAGGGAATAGGAAAAATTAATCAATTTAATATTCTCCCCCCAATAATTCTCATAATTAATAAACCTAATATACCTCGAAGTATTACTCAACTTTCATCATTTTATATATTTAAACTTCCACAATTTAAATCTCCAGTTATTGAATAATAAACTAACCGAAAAGAATAACTAACAGTTAAACCTGTTGAAAAAAAATATAAAAAAAATGAAAATATATTAATATTTCTAATTCTAACAATTTCCAAAATTATATCCTTAGAATAAAATCCAGCTAAAAAAGGTATTCCACATAAAGCTAAATTAGAAACATTAAAGCAAGCAGAAGTCAAAGGTATATGAATTCTTAAACCCCCTATTAACCGAATATCTTGAGAATTATTTATATTATGAATAATAGCTCCAGCACATATAAATAATAATGCCTTAAATAAAGCATGTGTTAATAAATGAAATATAGCTAATTTATAAAATCCTATCGATAAAATTCTTATTATTAAACCCAATTGTCTTAAAGTAGATAAAGCAATAATTTTTTTTAAATCAAATTCAAAATTAGCCCCCAATCCAGCTATAAATATTGTTAAACCAGATAATAAAAGTAATAACTGACCTAATCAAGAAGTTCTTAAAACAATATTAAATCGAATTAATAAATAAACTCCAGCTGTTACTAAAGTAGAAGAATGCACTAAAGCAGAAACAGGGGTAGGAGCAGCTATAGCAGCAGGTAATCAAGAAGAAAAAGGAATTTGAGCTCTTTTAGTTATAGCTGCCAATATTACTAATCTACCAATTTTTAATATTTCAAATTCATTTTGTATAACTTCTAAATAAAAAATATAATTTCATCTCCCATAATTTAATATTCAAGCAATAGCTAAAAGAAGAGCAACATCCCCAATTCGATTTGATAAAGCAGTTAATATACCAGCATTATAAGATTTAATATTTTGAAAATAAATTACTAAACAATAAGAAACTAATCCTAAACCATCCCAACCTAATAAAATTCTAATTAAATTAGGGCTAATAATTAATAACATTATAGATAAAACAAATATTAATACTAATATAATAAATCGATTAATATTTTCATCTCTTCTTATATATTCTTTTCTATAAAAAATTACTAAAGAAGCAATTATTAAAACAAAAGATATATATAATAAACTTATTCAATCAAATAAAAAAGTTATTACAATTCTTATTGAATTTAAAGAAACAACTTCTCATTCAATAAAATAAACTATATTATTTAATAAAAAATATAAACTTAATAAAAAACAAGATAAACTAATAGAAATTAAATTAACAAATCTAATTCTACAAATTGATAAATATTTCACGATCTAAAATGAATTATTTCATATCACTAACACCACAAATTAGTATTTTTTTTAAACTATTTAAATATAATCATAATATACATGATTCTCTTTTTAAAATTAATAAATGTAAAGGTAATCAATGTAATAATATTAATAAATATTCTCGAATTTTACCTCCACTAAAAGAATAAACTCCAGAAAATAATTTTCCATGTTGACTAAAAGAATAAAGATATAAAGTATAGGCAGCACTAAAAAATGATAAAAATGATAATATAATTATAGAAATTCATGATCAAGAAACAATTCTATTTAATAAAGAAATTTGTCCTAATAAATTTAATGTTGGAGGAGCAGCTATATTAGCAGATCTTAATAAAAATCATCATAAAGTTATAGCAGGTATAAAATTTAATAACCCCTTATTAATTAATGTACTACGACTACCTAATCGTTCATAAGAAACATTAGCTAAACAAAACAACCCAGAAGAACATAAACCATGAGCAATTATTAAAGTATAAGAACCACATAATCCTCAATAAGTTATTGTTAATAACCCCGCTAAAACAATTCCTATATGGGCAACAGAAGAATAAGCAATTAAAGCCTTTAAATCTGTCTGACGTAAACATACTAATCTTACTAATACACCTCCTACTAATCTAATTCTAATTCAAATAAAACTATATTTTAAATTTATTAATTGTAAAAAAGAAATAACTCGTAATAATCCGTAACCCCCTAATTTTAGTATAATTCCAGCTAAAATTATTGACCCAGAAACTGGAGCTTCAACATGAGCTTTAGGTAATCATAAATGAACTAAAAATATTGGTATTTTTACTAAAAAAGCACATAATAAACAAAAATATAATAAATCATAGTTAAATATAAAATTATTTATTAAATAAAAATTTATAGAACCTGTTTTATTTATTACATAAAAAATACCAATTAATATAGGTAACGAAACTAACAACGTATAAAATAATAAATATACCCCTGCTTGTAATCGTTCAGGTTGATACCCTCATCCTAGAATTAAAAATAATGTAGGAATTAAACTTCTTTCAAAAAATAAATAAAATATAAATAAACTTATTCTTCTAAATGTTAAAACCAATAATAATAGTAAAATTACAATATTTAATAAAAATAAATTTTTATAATTATTATATTTATTAACTCTAGCTAATAATATTAAAGAACAAATTCATAAACTTAATAATACTAATCCATAAGAAAGTATATCACAACCTAAAAAATAAGAAATTTCAGATCAATAATTTATAAAATTATTTATTAATAAAAAAATAAATCTAATAAAAAACAATATAGTTTGGACCATTCAGTATATATTATTAATAAAACAAACAGGAGTTAAAAATAATAAAAAAAAAATAATTTTTAACATATTATATAATTCTAAAAGATTGAAAATAATCATTACCATGTGTACGAATTATAGAAACTAAAATAGATAACCCTAAAGCTCCTTCACATACTCTAAATGTTAGAAATATCATTCTAAAATAATTTTCATAAGTTAATATATTTAAATAGATAAATAATATAAAAAATAATATTAAAACAATAAATTCTAAACTTAAAAGTATTGAAAGTAAATGTTTTCGATTAGAAACAAAACAAAATAAACCTAAAATAAATAAAATTATAGGTAAACTTCAATATAAAATTATAATCATTAGTTTTAATAGTTTAATAAAAACATTGGTCTTGTAAATCAAAAATAAAATTTTTTCTTTTAAAACTTCAAGAGAAAAGAAATTTCTTTTTCATTAATCCCCAAAATTAATATTTTAAATAAACTACCTCTTGAAATTATTCAATTAACACTATATTCTTTAATTATTACTACTTCTATTATTTTTTTAAATATAATCCATCCATTAGCTTTAGGTTTAACTTTATTAATTCAAACAATTTTTGTTTGTTTAATTTCAGGTTTAATAACTAAAAGTTTTTGATATTCATTTATTTTATTTTTAATTTTTTTAGGGGGTATACTAGTATTATTTATTTTTGTTACATCATTAGCTTCTAATGAAATATTTAATTTATCTATCAAACTTACTTTATTTTCTGGATTAATTTTATTTATTATATTAATTTTATCTTTTATTATTGATAAAACTTCTATTTCATTATTTTTAATAAACAACGAAATAGAATCTATTATTAAAATAAATTCATATTTTACAGAAAATTCTTTATCATTAAATAAATTATATAATTTTCCTACAAATTTTATTACAATTTTATTAATAAATTATTTATTAATTACTTTGATTGTAGTAGTAAAAATTACTAAATTATTTAAGGGACCTATTCGAATAATATCATAATTAATGAATAAACCTTTACGAACTTCCCACCCTTTATTTAAAATTGCTAATAATGCTTTAGTAGATTTACCAGCTCCAATTAATATTTCAAGATGATGAAATTTTGGTTCTTTACTTGGATTATGTTTAATTATTCAAATTTTAACTGGATTATTTCTAGCTATACACTACACAGCCGATGTAAATTTAGCTTTTTATAGAGTTAATCATATTTGTCGAGATGTTAATTATGGTTGATTATTACGAACTTTACACGCTAACGGTGCATCATTTTTCTTTATTTGTATTTATCTACACGTAGGACGAGGAATTTATTACGGTTCATATTTATTTACTCCAACTTGATTAGTAGGAGTAATTATTTTATTTTTAGTTATAGGAACAGCTTTTATAGGATATGTTTTACCTTGAGGACAAATATCATTTTGAGGAGCTACTGTAATTACAAATCTTTTATCTGCTATTCCTTATTTAGGAATAGACTTAGTTCAATGATTATGAGGAGGATTTGCTGTAGATAACGCTACTTTAACTCGATTTTTTACATTTCATTTTATTTTACCATTTATTGTTCTTGCTATAACAATAATTCATTTATTATATTTACACGAAACAGGATCTAATAACCCTATTGGATTAAATTCTAATATTGATAAAATTCCTTTCCACCCTTATTTTACATTTAAGGATATTGTAGGATTTATCGTAATAATTTTTATCTTAATTTCATTAGTTTTAATTAGTCCAAATTTATTAGGGGACCCTGATAATTTTATCCCAGCTAATCCATTAGTTACACCTGCTCATATTCAACCAGAATGATATTTTTTATTCGCATATGCTATTTTACGTTCTATTCCTAATAAACTAGGAGGAGTTATTGCATTAGTATTATCAATTGCAATTTTAATAATTTTACCTTTTTATAATTTAAGAAAATTCCGAGGAATCCAATTTTATCCAATTAATCAAATTTTATTTTGATCTATACTAGTAACAGTAATTTTATTAACTTGAATTGGAGCTCGTCCAGTTGAAGAACCTTATGTATTAATTGGACAAATTTTAACTGTTATTTATTTCTTATATTATTTGATTAACCCTTTAGTTACAAAATGATGAGATAATTTATTAAATTAATATAATTAGTTGATGAGCTTGAATAAGCATATGTTTTGAAAACATAAGATAGAATTTAATTTTCTATTAACTTTACTAAAAATAATTCACTATAATAAAGAAAATAATAAAATTTTAAAACCAATAAAAAATAATAAATAATTTAAAGAAAAAGATAAAAAACATTTTCATGCTAAATACATTAATTTATCATAACGAAATCGAGGTAAAGTCCCTCGAGCTCAAATAAATACAAAAGAAATAAAAGTTAATTTAACATAAAATAATAAATTAAAAACATCACAACCTAAAAAAATTACACAAAATAATATACTTATAAATAAAATTCTAGCATATTCTGCTATAAAAATTAAAGCAAATCCTCCTCTTCTGTATTCTACATTAAACCCAGAAACTAACTCTGATTCTCCTTCAGCAAAATCAAACGGTGTCCGATTAGTTTCAGCTAATGAAATAGTTAATCAAACTAAAGCTATAGGGAATAAAATAATTAAAAATCATATATAAATCTGATAATGAAAAAAATAAATCATATTATATCTTCCAATTAAAAAAATAAAAGATAATAAAATTAAAGCTAATCTAACTTCATAAGAAATAGTTCGAGCTACAGCCCGTAACCCTCCTAATAATGCATAATTAGAATTAGAAGATCAACCTGCTACTATAACGGTATAAACCCCTAATCTTGTACAACATAAAAAAAATAATCCACCTAAATTAAAAGAATATAATTTAACAAAAAAAGGTATACATATTCAGACAAATAAAGATAAAAATAAAGAAAAAATTGGAGAAATATAATATCTTAAATAATTAGATAATAATGGATAAGTTTGTTCTTTTGTAAATAATTTAATTGCATCACAAAAAGGTTGAGGAATTCCTATTAACCCAACTTTATTAGGACCCTTACGAATTTGAATATAACCTAAAACTTTACGTTCTAATAAAGTTAAAAAAGCTACACTTACTAATACACAAATAATTAATAATAAACTTCCAATTAATGATAAAACAAATTCTATATAAAACAAGTACTATTTGTAATAATAAATTACATAAATAAATTCTAAATTTATTGCACTAATCTGCCAAAATAGTTTATTTAATATTAATAATATTCATATTATAAAATATAATTATTTTAATATTTGGTCCTTTCGTACTAAAATATTATAATTTTTTAAAGATAGAAACCAACCTGGCTTACACCGGTTTGAACTCAGATCATGTAAGAATTTAAAAGTCGAACAGACTTAAAATTTGAACGGCTACACCCAAAATTATATCTTAATCCAACATCGAGGTCGCAATCTTTTTTATCGATATGAACTCTCCAAAAAAATTACGCTGTTATCCCTAAAGTAACTTAATTTTTTAATCATTATTAATGGATCAATTATTCATAAATTAATGTTTTTAAAAATTAAAAGTTTTTTAAATTTTAATATCACCCCAATAAAATATTTTAATTTATTAAAATTAAATTAATCTTTATAATTAAAATAAATAAAATATAAAGATTTATAGGGTCTTCTCGTCTTTTAAATAAATTTTAGCTTTTTGACTAAAAAATAAAATTCTAATAAAAATTCAAATGAAACAGTTAATATTTCGTCCAACCATTCATTCCAGCCTTCAATTAAAAGACTAATGATTATGCTACCTTTGCACAGTCAAAATACTGCGGCCGTTAAAAAATTTTCAGTGGGCAGGTTAGACTTTATATATAATTCAAAAAGACATGTTTTTGTTAAACAGGCGAACATTATTTTTGCCGAATTCTTTACTTAAACTTTTCATAAAAATTTATTTAAACAATATAATATACTAATTCTATCATTATTACTTAATTTTAACTATTAAAATTAATATTTTAATAAATTATTAAAACTTAATAAATAATTTAATTTATAAAATAAATTATAACACATTTTTTAATAATTGCTAATTCTAAGCATATATTTATTAAATTTATTTATTATTTTTAAAAATTTATTTTATAGCTTATCCCATAAAATATTAAAATTATAAATTATTTAAATAATAAAATTAATTAAATAAATTTATAATTTCTAAATTAAATTTATTTCTTAAAAAACTAGATACCTTTAAAAACGAATAACATTTCATTTCTAATATAATATTTTAAATAATTTTGCCACATTAACTTATATATTATATTAACTCTTTTAAAATCGAGAAAAATAAATATTTATTTTTTATTTAATAAACGCTGATACACAAGGTACAATAAATTAAATTTTCTTTTATAATAAAATTTTTTCAAATTATTTCAATTTTCTTTTACAATACTAATAAACTATTATTAAAATTATTTTTTCTTTAAACAATACTAAAACTTTAAAATTTATAGTTATTTCTAATACTTTTATAAAAAATAATACAAAATCATAAATAAAAACTAATCAATTTATATTGTTTTGCACAAAAATCTTTTCAATGTAAATGAAATGCTTTACTGTATAAGCTTTAAATTGTCATTCTAGATACACTTTCCAGTACATCTACTATGTTACGACTTATCTTACCTTAATAATAAGAGCGACGGGCGATGTGTACATATTTTAGAGCTAAAATCAAATTATTAATCTATATAATTTTACTACCAAATCCACCTTCAAAAATTTTTTCATTATTTTATCCGTTTAAATAATTTTATTGTAACCCATTATTACTTAAATATAAGCTACACCTTGATCTGATATAAATTTTTATTAAAATTATTGAATATTATTATTCTTATAAAATATTCTGATAACGACGGTATATAAACTGGTTACAAACTTAAGTAAGGTCCATCGTGGATTATCGATTACAAAACAGGTTCCTCTGGATAGACTAAAATACCGCCAAATTTTTTAAGTTTCAAGAACATAACTATTACTACTTTAGCAATTAATTTACATTTTAAATAATAGGGTATCTAATCCTAGTTTTTTATTAAAATTTTTTAACTTCAATTATTAACTTACAAAATAATTTAAATATAAAATTTCACTTAATATATTTAATTTTATTTTAATTTAAACAATTTAATTAATACTAAAAAAATGTATTTGTATTATTGGTATAACCGCGACTGCTGGCACCAATTTGGTCAATACTTTTTAATATTGCTATTTCTAAATTTCTTTAATTAATAATATTAATTACTGCGAATAAATTTTTATATTTATTTTTAAAATAAATATAAATTCACACAAAAATTTACATATAAATCAAATTAATAACAAATTTTTAAGCCAAAATAAAACTTTAAAATTATTTTAAAAAATTATTTTAAATTAATAATTATAAATATTTTTTATTATTAATATTAATTAATAGTACATTATAATTAAAATAAATATAAATTTTTAAATAAAAATTTTATTATTTTTTAATATTAATATATATATATATATATATATATATAAAAACATATAAATAAATTATTATTTATTTCTAAAAATTATACTTTATAATAATATTATTATAATATAATAATATTTATTAATAATTTTTTTTAATCACTAAATCTGATAAATGATTCCCCTATATATATATATAATTAATAAAAATTATAAACTTATTTATAAAATATATTTATATCTATTTTATTATAAATAAATATTATTATAATAAAATTTAATTATATTTTATTATTATATTTATAAATAATAATTTTTTTATTAATTTATTAAATTTTACCGATAAATAATTTAATTTAGTTATTATAAATAAAATATACACAAATATAATAAAATTTTATTTATTATCTTAAACTTATAATAATAATTTTTTTTAATCACTAAATCTGATAAATATCCCCCTATTTATATAATTTAATAAAATTTATAAAATTTAATCTATATAATATGAATGTAATATATTTATTTACATTAATTAATTTATACAAATAAATATTTATAATTATATTTTAAAATCATATTTTATTATTATATTAATAATAAAATTATTTATTTATTTTATAAATTAATTGCACAAAAATAATTTTTTTTAGTAAATTAAAATAAAATATTAAGGACAATTAAATTAATTAATTTAAATTTTATCAATAAACATAAATCTTTAGTTTATATATTTAAATTAAAAAATTTAATTTTAATAATTAAATAAATTTTTTTAATTTTTAGAAATAATTAAAAATAATAAAAATCCTCATTTTTTTTTTTTTTTTTTTTTTTTAAATTTTTTGTATACTAAGTTCAAGATTAATAGATAATCTATATATATATAAATATTTAATATATTATTATATGGCTAACAATTAAAATAAAAAATTTCGCAATCCTAAAATGTAGACATAAATAGTAAAAAAAAATCTATATTCAAATATTTATCTAACATTCTTGGATTTATATAAATAATATAACTATTTAATTAATTATTATATATTTATAAATTTATATATTGTTGATAATTTATATAACATATATATATATATAGAAAAATTTAATTATCAAATTCATTTAATTATTAATAAAAAAAAATTCACTAAAATGTATTATCTAATAAAAATTTAAAAATATTTTAAAAATGTAATTTTTTAAAAAAATAATAGTAAATAAATAAAAAAAAAAAAAAAAAAAAATGAGGATTTTTTATTATTAATGAATTGCCTGATAAAAAGGGTTACCTTGATAGGGTGAATCATGCAGTTTTCTGCATTCATTGACTGATTTATATGTTATTAATAATAAAGATTTTATATTTAATAGAATTAAACTATTTCTAAAAGTATCAAAAACTTTTGTGCATCATACACCAAAATATATTTATTATACGCGCCATAAAAAGATAAGCTAATTAAGCTACTGGGTTCATACCCCATTTATAAAGGTTATAATCCTTTTCTTTTTAATTTTTAATAATTCATCAAAAATTTTATTTATTACAATTATAATTATTGGAACATTAATTACAGTTACATCTAATTCTTGATTAGGAGCTTGAATAGGTTTAGAAATTAATTTGTTGTCTTTTATCCCCCTATTAAGAGACAATAACAATTTAATATCAACAGAAGCCTCTTTAAAGTATTTTTTAATTCAAGCTTTAGCATCAACTGTATTATTATTTTCTTCAATTTTATTAATATTAAAAAATAATATAAATAATGAAATTAATGAATCTTTTACATCAATAATTATTATATCAGCCTTATTATTAAAAAGTGGAGCCGCTCCTTTTCATTTTTGATTTCCTAATATAATAGAAGGATTAACATGAATAAACGCCCTAATATTAATAAAAATTGCTCCATTGATATTAATTTCTTATTTAAATATTAAAAATTTATTATTAATTAGAGTAATTCTATCTGTAGTTATTGGAGCTATTGGAGGATTAAATCAAACTTCATTACGAAAATTAATGGCTTTTTCTTCTATTAATCATTTAGGATGAATATTAAGATCTTTAATAATTAGAGAATCTATTTGATTAATTTATTTTTTATTTTATTCATTTTTATCTTTTATTTTAACATTTATATTTAATATTTTTAAATTATTTCATTTAAATCAATTATTTTCTTGATTTGTTAATAGAAAAATTTTAAAATTTTCATTATTTATAAATTTTTTATCTTTAGGGGGTTACCCCCATTTTTAGGATTTTTACCTAAATGATTGGTAATCCAACAATTAACATTATGTAATCAATATTTTTTATTAACATTAATAATAATATCAACTTTAATTACATTATTTTTTTATCTCCGGATTTGTTACTCAGCTTTTATACTAAATTATTTCGAAAATAATTGAGTCATATATAAATAGTAATAATACTAATTTATATTTAATTATAACTTTTTTTTCAATTTTTGGATTATTCTTAATTTCTTTATTTTTTTTTATATTCTAAGGTTTTAAGTTAATCAAACTAATAGCCTTCAAAGCTGTAAATAAAGGGTGTTCCTTTAAGCCTTAGTAAAATTTTACTCCTTCAAAATTGCAGTTTGATGTCATTATTGACTATAAGACCAATTTAATTGATTTGATTAAGAAGAATAACTCTTATAAATAGATTTACAATCTATCGCCTAAACTTCAGCCACTTAATCCAATCGCGACAATGATTATTTTCTACAAATCATAAAGATATTGGAACTCTATATTTTATTTTTGGAGCTTGAGCCGGAATAGTAGGAACATCTCTAAGAATTTTAATTCGAGCTGAATTAGGTCATCCAGGAGCATTAATTGGAGATGATCAAATTTATAATGTAATTGTTACTGCACACGCTTTTATTATAATTTTTTTTATAGTAATACCAATTATAATTGGAGGGTTTGGAAATTGATTAGTTCCATTAATACTAGGAGCCCCAGATATAGCATTCCCACGAATAAATAATATAAGATTTTGATTACTGCCTCCTGCTCTTTCTTTATTATTAGTGAGAAGAATGGTTGAAAACGGAGCTGGAACAGGTTGAACTGTTTACCCACCTCTTTCTGCTGGAATTGCTCATGGAGGAGCTTCAGTAGATTTAGCAATTTTTTCATTACATCTAGCCGGAATTTCTTCAATTTTAGGAGCTGTAAATTTTATTACAACTGTAATTAATATACGATCAACTGGTATTACATTAGATCGAATACCTTTATTTGTTTGATCAGTTGTAATTACTGCTTTATTACTTTTATTATCTTTACCAGTATTAGCTGGAGCTATTACTATATTATTAACAGATCGAAATTTAAATACTTCATTTTTTGATCCAGCAGGAGGAGGAGATCCTATTTTATACCAACATTTATTTTGATTTTTTGGGCATCCTGAAGTTTATATTTTAATTTTACCAGGATTTGGAATAATTTCTCATATTATTAGTCAAGAATCTGGGAAAAAGGAAACTTTTGGTTCTTTAGGAATAATTTATGCAATACTTGCAATTGGATTATTAGGATTTATTGTATGAGCTCATCATATATTTACAGTAGGGATAGACGTAGACACTCGAGCTTACTTTACTTCAGCAACTATGATTATTGCTGTACCAACTGGAATTAAAATTTTCAGATGATTAGCAACTCTACATGGAACTCAACTTTCATATTCTCCAGCTATTTTATGAGCTTTAGGATTTGTATTTTTATTTACAGTAGGTGGATTAACTGGAGTAGTATTAGCTAATTCATCAGTTGATATTATTTTACATGACACTTATTATGTAGTAGCTCATTTTCATTATGTTTTATCTATAGGAGCTGTATTTGCTATTATAGCAGGGTTTATTCACTGATACCCTTTATTTACTGGATTAACATTAAATGCTAAGTGATTAAAAAGTCAATTTATTATTATATTTATTGGAGTAAATTTAACATTTTTCCCTCAACACTTTTTAGGACTAGCTGGTATACCTCGACGTTACTCAGATTACCCTGATGCTTACACAACTTGAAATGTAGTTTCAACTATTGGATCTTCTATTTCATTATTGGGTATTTTATTCTTTTTTTATATTATCTGAGAAAGTTTAGTTTCCCAACGACAAGTAATTTATCCAATTCAATTAAATTCATCTATTGAATGATACCAAAATACTCCACCGGCTGAACATAGCTATTCTGAATTACCACTTTTAACAAATTAATTTCTAATATGGCAGATTAGTGCAATGGATTTAAGCTCCATATATAAAGTATTTTACTTTTATTAGAAAATTAATGTCTACATGAGCTAATTTAGGTTTACAAGATAGAGCTTCTCCTTTAATGGAACAATTAATTTTTTTTCATGATCACGCATTATTAATTTTAGTAATAATTACTGTATTAGTAGGATATTTAATATTTATATTATTTTTTAATAATTATGTAAATCGATTTCTTTTACACGGACAATTAATCGAAATAATTTGAACTATTCTACCAGCAATTATTTTATTATTTATTGCTCTTCCTTCTTTACGTTTATTATATTTATTAGATGAAATTAATGAACCTTCAGTAACTTTAAAAAGAATTGGTCATCAATGATACTGAAGTTATGAATATTCAGATTTTAATAATATTGAATTTGATTCATATATAATTCCTACAAATGAATTAGCAACTGATGGATTTCGATTATTAGATGTTGATAATCGAATTGTTTTACCTATAAATTCACAAATTCGAATTTTAGTGACAGCTGCTGATGTAATTCATTCTTGAACAGTTCCAGCTTTATGAGTAAAGGTTGATGGAACTCCAGGTCGTTTAAACCAAACTAATTTTTTTATTAACCGACCAGGTTTATTTTATGGACAATGTTCAGAAATTTGTGGAGCTAATCATAGATTTATACCAATTGTTATTGAAAGTGTTCCTGTAAATTATTTTATTAAATGAATTTCTAGTAATAATTCTTCATTAGATGACTGAAAGCAAGTACTGGTCTCTTAAACCACTTTATAGTAAATTAGCACTTACTTCTAATGGAAAAAAAATTAGTTAAAAATATAACATTAGTATGTCAAACTAAAATTATTAAATTATTAATATTTTTTAATCCCAGAAATAGCCCCAATTAGATGATTATTATTATTCATTGTTTTTTCTATTACATTTATTTTATTTTGTTCAATTAATTATTACTCTTATATGCCAACTTCCCCTAAATCAAATGAATTAAAAAATATTAATTTAAATTCAATAAATTGAAAATGATAACAAATTTATTTTCTGTATTTGACCCTTCAGCTATTTTTAATTTATCATTAAATTGATTAAGAACATTCTTAGGACTTTTAATAATTCCTTCAATCTATTGATTAATACCTTCTCGATATAACATTTTTTGAAATTCTATTTTATTAACACTTCACAAAGAATTTAAAACTTTACTAGGACCTTCAGGTCATAATGGATCTACATTTATTTTTATTTCATTATTTTCATTAATTTTATTTAATAATTTCATAGGTTTATTCCCATATATTTTCACAAGAACAAGTCATTTAACTTTAACTCTATCTTTAGCTTTACCTTTATGATTATGTTTTATATTATATGGATGAATTAATCATACACAACATATATTTGCTCATTTAGTTCCTCAAGGAACACCAGCAGTTCTTATACCATTTATAGTATGTATTGAAACTATTAGAAATATTATCCGACCAGGAACATTAGCTGTTCGATTAACAGCTAATATTATTGCTGGACATCTATTATTAACTTTAATAGGAAACACAGGACCTTCTATATCTTACTTATTAGTAACATTTTTATTAGTAGCTCAAATTGCCCTATTAGTTTTAGAATCAGCTGTAGCTATAATTCAATCATATGTATTTGCTGTATTAAGAACTTTATATTCTAGAGAAGTAAATTAATTTTAATTAATGTCTACAGATTCAAATCATCCTTTTCATTTAGTTGACTATAGCCCATGACCTTTAACAGGGGCAATTGGAGCTATAACAACTGTATCAGGTATAGTAAAATGATTTCATCAATATGATATTTCATTATTTTTATTAGGTAATATTATCACTATTTTAACAGTTTATCAGTGATGACGAGACGTATCACGAGAAGGTACATATCAAGGACTTCACATTTACGCTGTAACTATCGGGTTACGATGAGGAATAATTTTATTTATTTTATCAGAAGTTTTATTTTTTGTTAGTTTTTTTTGAGCTTTCTTCCATAGAAGACTATCACCAGCAATTGAATTGGGAGCTTCATGACCTCCTTTAGGAATTATTTCATTTAATCCATTTCAAATTCCTTTATTAAATACAGCTATTTTATTAGCTTCAGGAGTAACTGTAACTTGAGCTCATCATAGTATAATAGAAAGAAATCATTCTCAAACTACTCAAGGTTTATTCTTTACTGTGTTATTAGGAGTTTATTTCACAATTTTACAAGCTTACGAATATATCGAAGCTCCATTTACTATCGCCGATTCATTTTATGGATCGACATTTTATATGGCTACAGGATTTCATGGAGTCCATGTTTTAATTGGAACAACTTTTTTATTAGTATGTTTATTACGACATTTAAATAATCATTTTTCAAAAAGTCATCACTTTGGATTTGAAGCAGCTGCATGATACTGACATTTTGTAGATGTAGTTTGATTATTTTTATATATCACAATTTACTGATGAGGAGGTTAAACTATTATCATAATTATCTATATAGTATAAAAGTATATTTGACTTCCAATCATAAGGTCTATTAGTAAATAGTATAGATAATTTTTTCTATTATTATTATTGCTTCATTAATTTTATTAATCACAACTGTTGTTATATTTTTAGCTTCAATTCTGTCAAAAAAAGCACTTATTGATCGAGAAAAAAGATCTCCTTTTGAATGTGGATTTGACCCAAAATCATCTTCTCGACTACCATTTTCATTGCGATTTTTTTTAATCACTATTATTTTTTTAATTTTTGATGTAGAAATCGCTTTAATTCTACCTATAATTATTATCTTAAAATATTCTAATATTATAATTTGAACAATCACTTTAATTATTTTTATTTTAATTTTATTAATTGGGCTATATCATGAATGAAATAACATTTGATTTGCATTCAAAAAGTATTGAATATTCAATCTACCTTAAATAGAATATGAAGCGATTAATTGCAGTTAGTTTCGACCTAACCTTAGGTAAATTTACCCTTATTCTTTAATTGAAGCCAAAAAGAGGCGTATCACTGTTAATGATATAACTGGGTATAAACCCCAATTAAGGAAGTATGGTGATCAAGTAAAAGCTGCTAACTTTTTTCTTTTAATGGTTAAATTCCATTTATACTTCTATTTATATAGTTTAAATTAAAACCTTACATTTTCATTGTAATAATAAAATATGTTATTTTTATAAATTACTAAAATTAATTCACTATATTCAAAGATTAATTAATCTCCATAACATCTTCAGTGTCATACTCTAAATATAAGCTATTTGAATATAAAAATAATAAAAAATTAAATAAAATTAAAATTTAAAATACAAATAATATTAAATAAATTTTTAAACTATTATTATGCATTAAAAATAAAGTTTTAGAATAATTAGTTAACTTGTAATATAAATGTTGACCCCCAAAATATTCAGATCAACCTTGGTCAAAACTTTTTACTACTAATTGCCCGTAATTTAATGGGTAAAAAATTATTCCATAAGTTCTAATATAAGGTATAAATCATATTGACCCTAAAAAAGTAACTAAATTATAATTCAATAAAGATTTATTTAAAGAATATAAATTTGTTATTGAAATTAAATAACCTGATAAACCTCCAAAAATACAAACAAATAATGTTAATAATTTTAAATATCTAGGTAAACAAATTATATAGGGAATAGGAAAAATTAATCAATTTAATATTCTCCCCCCAATAATTCTCATAATTAATAAACCTAATATACCTCGAAGTATTACTCAACTTTCATCATTTTATATATTTAAACTTCCACAATTTAAATCTCCAGTTATTGAATAATAAACTAACCGAAAAGAATAACTAACAGTTAAACCTGTTGAAAAAAAATATAAAAAAAATGAAAATATATTAATATTTCTAATTCTAACAATTTCCAAAATTATATCCTTAGAATAAAATCCAGCTAAAAAAGGTATTCCACATAAAGCTAAATTAGAAACATTAAAGCAAGCAGAAGTCAAAGGTATATGAATTCTTAAACCCCCTATTAACCGAATATCTTGAGAATTATTTATATTATGAATAATAGCTCCAGCACATATAAATAATAATGCCTTAAATAAAGCATGTGTTAATAAATGAAATATAGCTAATTTATAAAATCCTATCGATAAAATTCTTATTATTAAACCCAATTGTCTTAAAGTAGATAAAGCAATAATTTTTTTTAAATCAAATTCAAAATTAGCCCCCAATCCAGCTATAAATATTGTTAAACCAGATAATAAAAGTAATAACTGACCTAATCAAGAAGTTCTTAAAACAATATTAAATCGAATTAATAAATAAACTCCAGCTGTTACTAAAGTAGAAGAATGCACTAAAGCAGAAACAGGGGTAGGAGCAGCTATAGCAGCAGGTAATCAAGAAGAAAAAGGAATTTGAGCTCTTTTAGTTATAGCTGCCAATATTACTAATCTACCAATTTTTAATATTTCAAATTCATTTTGTATAACTTCTAAATAAAAAATATAATTTCATCTCCCATAATTTAATATTCAAGCAATAGCTAAAAGAAGAGCAACATCCCCAATTCGATTTGATAAAGCAGTTAATATACCAGCATTATAAGATTTAATATTTTGAAAATAAATTACTAAACAATAAGAAACTAATCCTAAACCATCCCAACCTAATAAAATTCTAATTAAATTAGGGCTAATAATTAATAACATTATAGATAAAACAAATATTAATACTAATATAATAAATCGATTAATATTTTCATCTCTTCTTATATATTCTTTTCTATAAAAAATTACTAAAGAAGCAATTATTAAAACAAAAGATATATATAATAAACTTATTCAATCAAATAAAAAAGTTATTACAATTCTTATTGAATTTAAAGAAACAACTTCTCATTCAATAAAAAAACTATATTATTTAATAAAAAATATAAACTTAATAAAAAACAAGATAAACTAATAGAAATTAAATTAACAAATCTAATTCTACAAATTGATAAATATTTCACGATCTAAAATGAATTATTTCATATCACTAACACCACAAATTAGTATTTTTTTTAAACTATTTAAATATAATCATAATATACATGATTCTCTTTTTAAAATTAATAAATTTAAAGGTAATCAATGTAATAATATTAATAAATATTCTCGAATTTTACCTCCACTAAAAGAATAAACTCCAGAAAATAATTTTCCATGTTGACTAAAAGAATAAAGATATAAAGTATAGGCAGCACTAAAAAATGATAAAAATGATAATATAATTATAGAAATTCATGATCAAGAAACAATTCTATTTAATAAAGAAATTTGTCCTAATAAATTTAATGTTGGAGGAGCAGCTATATTAGCAGATCTTAATAAAAATCATCATAAAGTTATAGCAGGTATACAATTTAATAACCCCTTATTAATTAATATACTACGACTACCTAATCGTTCATAAGAAACATTAGCTAAACAAAACAACCCAGAAGAACATAAACCATGAGCAATTATTAAAGTATAAGAACCACATAATCCTCAATAAGTTATTGTTAATAACCCCGCTAAAACAATTCCTATATGGGCAACAGAAGAATAAGCAATTAAAGCCTTTAAATCTGTCTGACGTAAACATACTAATCTTACTAATACACCTCCTACTAATCTAATTCTAATTCAAATAAAACTATATTTTAAATTTATTAATTGTAAAAAAGAAATAACTCGTAATAATCCGTAACCCCCTAATTTTAGTATAATTCCAGCTAAAATTATTGACCCAGAAACTGGAGCTTCAACATGAGCTTTAGGTAATCATAAATGAACTAAAAATATTGGTATTTTTACTAAAAAAGCACATAATAAACAAAAATATAATAAATCATAGTTAAATATAAAATTATTTATTAAATAAAAATTTATAGAACCTGTTTTATTTATTACATAAAAAATACCAATTAATATAGGTAACGAAACTAACAACGTATAAAATAATAAATATACCCCTGCTTGTAATCGTTCAGGTTAATACCCTCATCCTAGAATTAAAAATAATGTAGGAATTAAACTTCTTTCAAAAAATAAATAAAATATAAATAAACTTATTCTTCTAAATGTTAAAACCAATAATAATAGTAAAATTACAATATTTAATAAAAATAAATTTTTATAATTATTATATTTATTAACTCTAGCTAATAATATTAAAGAACAAATTCATAAACTTAATAATACTAATCCATAAGAAAGTATATCACAACCTAAAAAATAAGAAATTTCAGATCAATAATTTATAAAATTATTTATTAATAAAAAAATAAATCTAATAAAAAACAATATAGTTTGGACCATTCAGTATATATTATTAATAAAACAAACAGGAGTTAAAAATAATAAAAAAAAAATAATTTTTAACATATTATATAATTCTAAAAGATTGAAAATAATCATTACCATGTGTACGAATTATAGAAACTAAAATAGATAACCCTAAAGCTCCTTCACATACTCTAAATGTTAGAAATATCATTCTAAAATAATTTTCATAATTTAATATATTTAAATAGATAAATAATATAAAAAATAATATTAAAACAATAAATTCTAAACTTAAAAGTATTGAAAGTAAATGTTTTCGATTAGAAACAAAACAAAATAAACCTAAAATAAATAAAATTATAGGTAAACTTCAATATAAAATTATAATCATTAGTTTTAATAGTTTAATAAAAACATTGGTCTTGTAAATCAAAAATAAGATTTTTTCTTTTAAAACTTCAAGAGAAAAGAAATTTCTTTTTCATTAATCCCCAAAATTAATATTTTAAATAAACTACCTCTTGAAATTATTCAATTAACACTATATTCTTTAATTATTACTACTTCTATTATTTTTTTAAATATAATCCATCCATTAGCTTTAGGTTTAACTTTATTAATTCAAACAATTTTTGTTTGTTTAATTTCAGGTTTAATAACTAAAAGTTTTTGATATTCATATATTTTAATTTTAATTTTTTTAGGGGGTATACTAGTATTATTTATTTTTGTTACATCATTAGCTTCTAATGAAATATTTAATTTATCTATCAAACTTACTTTATTTTCTGGATTAATTTTATTTATTATATTAATTTTATCTTTTATTATTGATAAAACTTCTATTTCATTATTTTTAATAAACAACGAAATAGAATCTATTATTAAAATAAATTCATATTTTACAGAAAATTCTTTATCATTAAATAAATTATATAATTTTCCTACAAATTTTATTACAATTTTATTAATAAATTATTTATTAATTACTTTGATTGTAGTAGTAAAAATTACTAAATTATTTAAGGGACCTATTCGAATAATATCATAATTAATGAATAAACCTTTACGAACTTCCCACCCTTTATTTAAAATTGCTAATAATGCTTTAGTAGATTTACCAGCTCCAATTAATATTTCAAGATGATGAAATTTTGGTTCTTTACTTGGATTATGTTTAATTATTCAAATTTTAACTGGATTATTTCTAGCTATACACTACACAGCCGATGTAAATTTAGCTTTTTATAGAGTTAATCATATTTGTCGAGATGTTAATTATGGTTGATTATTACGAACTTTACACGCTAACGGTGCATCATTTTTCTTTATTTGTATTTATCTACACGTAGGACGAGGAATTTATTACGGTTCATATTTATTTACTCCAACTTGATTAGTAGGAGTAATTATTTTATTTTTAGTTATAGGAACAGCTTTTATAGGATATGTTTTACCTTGAGGACAAATATCCTTTTGAGGAGCTACTGTAATTACAAATCTTTTATCTGCTATTCCTTATTTAGGAATAGACTTAGTTCAATGATTATGAGGAGGATTTGCTGTAGATAACGCTACTTTAACTCGATTTTTTACATTTCATTTTATTTTACCATTTATTGTTCTTGCTATAACAATAATTCATTTATTATTTTTACACGAAACAGGATCTAATAACCCTATTGGATTAAATTCTAATATTGATAAAATTCCTTTCCACCCTTATTTTACATTTAAGGATATTGTAGGATTTATCGTAATAATTTTTATCTTAATTTCATTAGTTTTAATTAGTCCAAATTTATTAGGGGACCCTGATAATTTTATCCCAGCTAATCCATTAGTTACACCTGCTCATATTCAACCAGAATGATATTTTTTATTCGCATATGCTATTTTACGTTCTATTCCTAATAAACTAGGAGGAGTTATTGCATTAGTATTATCAATTGCAATTTTAATAATTTTACCTTTTTATAATTTAAGAAAATTCCGAGGAATCCAATTTTATCCAATTAATCAAATTTTATTTTGATCTATACTAGTAACAGTAATTTTATTAACTTGAATTGGAGCTCGTCCAGTTGAAGAACCTTATGTATTAATTGGACAAATTTTAACTGTTATTTATTTCTTATATTATTTGATTAACCCATTAGTTACAAAATGATGAGATAATTTATTAAATTAATATAATTAGTTGATGAGCTTGAATAAGCATATGTTTTGAAAACATAAGATAGAATTTAATTTTCTATTAACTTTACTAAAAATAATTCACTATAATAAAGAAAATAATAAAATTTTAAAACCAATAAAAAATAATAAATAATTTAAAGAAAAAGATAAAAAACATTTTCATGCTAAATACATTAATTTATCATAACGAAATGGAGGTAAAGTCCCTCGAGCTCAAATAAATACAAAAGAAATAAAAGTTAATTTAACATAAAATAATAAATTAAAAACATCACAACCTAAAAAAATTACACAAAATAATATACTTATAAATAAAATTCTAGCATATTCTGCTATAAAAATTAAAGCAAATCCTCCTCTTCTGTATTCTACATTAAACCCAGAAACTAACTCTGATTCTCCTTCAGCAAAATCAAACGGTGTCCGATTAGTTTCAGCTAATGAAATAGTTAATCAAACTAAAGCTATAGGGAATAAAATAATTAAAAATCATATATAAATCTGATAATGAAAAAAATAAATCATATTATATCTTCCAATTAAAAAAATAAAAGATAATAAAATTAAAGCTAATCTAACTTCATAAGAAATAGTTTGAGCTACAGCCCGTAACCCTCCTAATAATGCATAATTAGAATTAGAAGATCAACCTGCTACTATAACGGTATAAACCCCTAATCTTGTACAACATAAAAAAAATAATCCACCTAAATTAAAAGAATATAATTTAACAAAAAAAGGTATACATATTCAGACAAATAAAGATAAAAATAAAGAAAAAATTGGAGAAATATAATATCTTAAATAATTAGATAATAATGGATAAGTTTGTTCTTTTGTAAATAATTTAATTGCATCACAAAAAGGTTGAGGAATTCCTATTAACCCAACTTTATTAGGACCCTTACGAATTTGAATATAACCTAAAACTTTACGTTCTAATAAAGTTAAAAAAGCTACACTTACTAATACACAAATAATTAATAATAAACTTCCAATTAATGATAAAACAAATTCTATATAAAACAAGTACTATTTGTAATAATAAATTACATAAATAAATTCTAAATTTATTGCACTAATCTGCCAAAATAGTTTATTTAATATTAATAATATTCATATTATAAAATATAATTATTTTAATATTTGGTCCTTTCGTACTAAAATATTATAATTTTTTAAAGATAGAAACCAACCTGGCTTACACCGGTTTGAACTCAGATCATGTAAGAATTTAAAAGTCGAACAGACTTAAAATTTGAACGGCTACACCCAAAATTATATCTTAATCCAACATCGAGGTCGCAATCTTTTTTATCGATATGAACTCTCCAAAAAAATTACGCTGTTATCCCTAAAGTAACTTAATTTTTTAATCATTATTAATGGATCAATTATTCATAAATTAATGTTTTTAAAAATTAAAAGTTTTTTAAATTTTAATATCACCCCAATAAAATATTTTAATTTATTAAAATTAAATTAATCTGTATAATTAAAATAAATAAAATATAAAGATTTATAGGGTCTTCTCGTCTTTTAAATAAATTTTAGCTTTTTGACTAAAAAATAAAATTCTAATAAAAATTCAAATGAAACAGTTAATATTTCGTCCAACCATTCATTCCAGCCTTCAATTAAAAGACTAATGATTATGCTACCTTTGCACAGTCAAAATACTGCGGCCGTTAAAAAATTTTCAGTGGGCAGGTTAGACTTTATATATAATTCAAAAAGACATGTTTTTGTTAAACAGGCGAACATTATTTTTGCCGAATTCTTTACTTAAACTTTTCATAAAAATTTATTTAAACAATATAATATACTAATTCTATCATTATTACTTAATTTTAACTATTAAAATTAATATTTTAATAAATTATTAAAACTTAATAAATAATTTAATTTATAAAATAAATTATAACACATTTTTTAATAATTGCTAATTCTAAGCATATATTTATTAAATTTATTTATTATTTTTAAAAATTTATTTTATAGCTTATCCCATAAAATATTAAAATTATAAATTATTTAAATAATAAAATTAATTAAATAAATTTATAATTTCTAAATTAAATTTATTTCTTAAAAAACTAGATACCTTTAAAAACGAATAACATTTCATTTCTAATATAATATTTTAAATAATTTTGCCACATTAACTTATATATTATATTAACTCTTTTAAAATCGAGAAAAATAAATATTTATTTTTTATTTAATAAACGCTGATACACAAGGTACAATAAATTAAATTTTCTTTTATAATAAAATTTTTTCAAATTATTTCAATTTTCTTTTACAATACTAATAAACTATTATTAAAATTATTTTTTCTTTAAACAATACTAAAACTTTAAAATTTATAGTTATTTCTAATACTTTTATAAAAAATAATAAAAATTAATAAATAAAAACTAATCAATTTATATTGTTTTGCACAAAAATCTTTTCAATGTAAATGAAATGCTTTACTGTATAAGCTTTAAATTGTCATTCTAGATACACTTTCCAGTACATCTACTATGTTACGACTTATCTTACCTTAATAATAAGAGCGACGGGCGATGTGTACATATTTTAGAGCTAAAATCAAATTATTAATCTATATAATTTTACTACCAAATCCACCTTCAAAAATTTTTTCATTATTTTATCCGTTTAAATAATTTTATTGTAACCCATTATTACTTAAATATAAGCTACACCTTGATCTGATATAAATTTTTATTAAAATTATTGAATATTATTATTCTTATAAAATATTCTGATAACGACGGTATATAAACTGGTTACAAACTTAAGTAAGGTCCATCGTGGATTATCGATTACAAAACAGGTTCCTCTGGATAGACTAAAATACCGCCAAATTTTTTAAGTTTCAAGAACATAACTATTACTACTTTAGCAATTAATTTACATTTTAAATAATAGGGTATATAATCCTAGTTTTTTATTAAAATTTTTTAACTTCAATTATTAACTTACAAAATAATTTAAATATAAAATTTCACTTAATATATTTAATTTTATTTTAATTTAAACAATTTAATTAATACTAAAAAAATGTATTTGTATTATTGGTATAACCGCGACTGCTGGCACCAATTTGGTCAATACTTTTTAATATTGCTATTTCTAAATTTCTTTAATTAATAATATTAATTACTGCGAATAAATTTTTATATTTATTTTTAAAATAAATATAAATTCACACAAAAATTTACATATAAATCAAATTAATAACAAATTTTTAAGCCAAAATAAAACTTTAAAATTATTTTAAAAAATTATTTTAAATTAATAATTATAAATATTTTTTATTATTAAAATTAATTAATAGTACATTATAATTAAAATAAATATAAATTTTTAAATAAAAATTTTATTATTTTTTAATATTAATATATATATATATATATATATATAAAAACATATAAATAAATTATTATTTATTTCTAAAAATTATACTTTATAATAATATTATTATAATATAATAATATTTATTAATAATTTTTTTTAATCACTAAATCTGATAAATGATTCCCCTATATATATATATAATTAATAAAAATTATAAACTTATTTATAAAATATATTTATATCTATTTTATTATAAATAAATATTATTATAATAAAATTTAATTATATTTTATTATTATATTTATAAATAATAATTTTTTTATTAATTTATTAAATTTTACCGATAAATAATTTAATTTAGTTATTATAAATAAAATATACACAAATATAATAAAATTTTATTTATTATCTTAAACTTATAATAATAATTTTTTTTAATCACTAAATCTGATAAATATCCCCCTATTTATATAATTTAATAAAATTTATAAAATTTAATCTATATAATATGAATGTAATATATTTATTTACATTAATTAATTTATACAAATAAATATTTATAATTATATTTTAAAATCATATTTTATTATTATATTAATAATAAAATAATTTATTTATTTTATAAATTAATTGCACAAAAATAATTTTTTTTAGTAAATTAAAATAAAATATTAAGGACAATTAAATTAATTAATTTAAATTTTATCAATAAACATAAATCTTTAGTTTATATATTTAAATTAAAAAATTTAATTTTAATAATTAAATAAATTTTTTTAATTTTTAGAAATAATTAAAAATAATAAAAATCCTCATTTTTTTTTTTTTTTTTTTTTTTTAATTTTTTGTATACTAAGTTCAAGATTAATAGATAATCTATATATATATAAATATTTAATATATTATTATATGGCTAACAATTAAAATAAAAAATTTCGCAATCCTAAAATGTAGACATAAATAGTAAAAAAAAATCTATATTCAAATATTTATCTAACATTCTTGGATTTATATAAATAATATAACTATTTAATTAATTATTATATATTTATAAATTTATATATTGTTGATAATTTATATAACATATATATATATATAGAAAAATTTAATTATCAAATTCATTTAATTATTAATAAAAAAAAATTCACTAAAATGTATTATCTAATAAAAATTTAAAAATATTTTAAAAATGTAATTTTTTAAAAAAATAATAGTAAATAAATAAAAAATAAAAAAAAAAAAATGAGGATTTTTTATTATTAATGAATTGCCTGATAAAAAGGGTTACCTTGATAGGGTGAATCATGCAGTTTTCTGCATTCATTGACTGATTTATATGTTATTAATAATAAAGATTTTATATTTAATAGAATTAAACTATTTCTAAAAGTATCAAAAACTTTTGTGCATCATACACCAAAATATATTTATTATACGCGCCATAAAAAGATAAGCTAATTAAGCTACTGGGTTCATACCCCATTTATAAAGGTTATAATCCTTTTCTTTTTAATTTTTAATAATTCATCAAAAATTTTATTTATTACAATTATAATTATTGGAACATTAATTACAGTTACATCTAATTCTTGATTAGGAGCTTGAATAGGTTTAGAAATTAATTTGTTGTCTTTTATCCCCCTATTAAGAGACAATAACAATTTAATATCAACAGAAGCCTCTTTAAAGTATTTTTTAATTCAAGCTTTAGCATCAACTGTATTATTATTTTCTTCAATTTTATTAATATTAAAAAATAATATAAATAATGAAATTAATGAATCTTTTACATCAATAATTATTATATCAGCCTTATTATTAAAAAGTGGAGCCGCTCCTTTTCATTTTTGATTTCCTAATATAATAGAAGGATTAACATGAATAAACGCCCTAATATTAATAAAAATTGCTCCATTGATATTAATTTCTTATTTAAATATTAAAAATTTATTATTAATTAGAGTAATTCTATCTGTAGTTATTGGAGCTATTGGAGGATTAAATCAAACTTCATTACGAAAATTAATGGCTTTTTCTTCTATTAATCATTTAGGATGAATATTAAGATCTTTAATAATTAGAGAATCTATTTGATTAATTTATTTTTTATTTTATTCATTTTTATCTTTTATTTTAACATTTATATTTAATATTTTTAAATTATTTCATTTAAATCAATTATTTTCTTGATTTGTTAATAGAAAAATTTTAAAATTTTCATTATTTATAAATTTTTTATCTTTAGGGGGGTTACCCCCATTTTTAGGATTTTTACCTAAATGATTGGTAATCTAACAATTAACATTATGTAATCAATATTTTTTATTAACATTAATAATAATATCAACTTTAATTACATTATTTTTTTATCTCCGGATTTGTTACTCAGCTTTTATACTAAATTATTTCGAAAATAATTGAGTCATATATAAATAGTAATAATACTAATTTATATTTAATTATAACTTTTTTTTCAATTTTTGGATTATTCTTAATTTCTTTATTTTTTTTTATATTCTAAGGTTTTAAGTTAATCAAACTAATAGCCTTCAAAGCTGTAAATAAAGGGTGTTCCTTTAAGCCTTAGTAAAATTTTACTCCTTCAAAATTGCAGTTTGATGTCATTATTGACTATAAGACCAATTTAATTGATTTGATTAAGAAGAATAACTCTTATAAATAGATTTACAATCTATCGCCTAAACTTCAGCCACTTAATCCAATCGCGACAATGATTATTTTCTACAAATCATAAAGATATTGGAACTCTATATTTTATTTTTGGAGCTTGAGCCGGAATAGTAGGAACATCTCTAAGAATTTTAATTCGAGCTGAATTAGGTCATCCAGGAGCATTAATTGGAGATGATCAAATTTATAATGTAATTGTTACTGCACACGCTTTTATTATAATTTTTTTTATAGTAATACCAATTATAATTGGAGGGTTTGGAAATTGATTAGTTCCATTAATACTAGGAGCCCCAGATATAGCATTCCCACGAATAAATAATATAAGATTTTGATTACTGCCTCCTGCTCTTTCTTTATTATTAGTGAGAAGAATGGTTGAAAACGGAGCTGGAACAGGTTGAACTGTTTACCCACCTCTTTCTGCTGGAATTGCTCATGGAGGAGCTTCAGTAGATTTAGCAATTTTTTCATTACATCTAGCCGGAATTTCTTCAATTTTAGGAGCTGTAAATTTTATTACAACTGTAATTAATATACGATCAACTGGTATTACATTAGATCGAATACCTTTATTTGTTTGATCAGTTGTAATTACTGCTTTATTACTTTTATTATCTTTACCAGTATTAGCTGGAGCTATTACTATATTATTAACAGATCGAAATTTAAATACTTCATTTTTTGATCCAGCAGGAGGAGGAGATCCTATTTTATACCAACATTTATTTTGATTTTTTGGGCATCCTGAAGTTTATATTTTAATTTTACCAGGATTTGGAATAATTTCTCATATTATTAGTCAAGAATCTGGGAAAAAGGAAACTTTTGGTTCTTTAGGAATAATTTATGCAATACTTGCAATTGGATTATTAGGATTTATTGTATGAGCTCATCATATATTTACAGTAGGGATAGACGTAGACACTCGAGCTTACTTTACTTCAGCAACTATGATTATTGCTGTACCAACTGGAATTAAAATTTTCAGATGATTAGCAACTCTACATGGAACTCAACTTTCATATTCTCCAGCTATTTTATGAGCTTTAGGATTTGTATTTTTATTTACAGTAGGTGGATTAACTGGAGTAGTATTAGCTAATTCATCAGTTGATATTATTTTACATGACACTTATTATGTAGTAGCTCATTTTCATTATGTTTTATCTATAGGAGCTGTATTTGCTATTATAGCAGGGTTTATTCACTGATACCCTTTATTTACTGGATTAACATTAAATGCTAAGTGATTAAAAAGTCAATTTATTATTATATTTATTGGAGTAAATTTAACATTTTTCCCTCAACACTTTTTAGGACTAGCTGGTATACCTCGACGTTACTCAGATTACCCTGATGCTTACACAACTTGAAATGTAGTTTCAACTATTGGATCTTCTATTTCATTATTGGGTATTTTATTCTTTTTTTATATTATCTGAGAAAGTTTAGTTTCCCAACGACAAGTAATTTATCCAATTCAATTAAATTCATCTATTGAATGATACCAAAATACTCCACCGGCTGAACATAGCTATTCTGAGTTACCACTTTTAACAAATTAATTTCTAATATGGCAGATTAGTGCAATGGATTTAAGCTCCATATATAAAGTATTTTACTTTTATTAGAAAATTAATGTCTACATGAGCTAATTTAGGTTTACAAGATAGAGCTTCTCCTTTAATGGAACAATTAATTGTTTTTCATGATCACGCATTATTAATTTTAGTAATAATTACTGTATTAGTAGGATATTTAATATTTATATTATTTTTTAATAATTATGTAAATCGATTTCTTTTACACGGACAATTAATCGAAATAATTTGAACTATTCTACCAGCAATTATTTTATTATTTATTGCTCTTCCTTCTTTACGTTTATTATATTTATTAGATGAAATTAATGAACCTTCAGTAACTTTAAAAAGAATTGGTCATCAATGATACTGAAGTTATGAATATTCAGATTTTAATAATATTGAATTTGATTCATATATAATTCCTACAAATGAATTAGCAACTGATGGATTTCGATTATTAGATGTTGATAATCGAATTGTTTTACCTATAAATTCACAAATTCGAATTTTAGTGACAGCTGCTGATGTAATTCATTCTTGAACAGTTCCAGCTTTAGGAGTAAAGGTTGATGGAACTCCAGGTCGTTTAAACCAAACTAATTTTTTTATTAACCGACCAGGTTTATTTTATGGACAATGTTCAGAAATTTGTGGAGCTAATCATAGATTTATACCAATTGTTATTGAAAGTGTTCCTGTAAATTATTTTATTAAATGAATTTCTAGTAATAATTCTTCATTAGATGACTGAAAGCAAGTACTGGTCTCTTAAACCACTTTATAGTAAATTAGCACTTACTTCTAATGGAAAAAAAATTAGTTAAAAATATAACATTAGTATGTCAAACTAAAATTATTAAATTATTAATATTTTTTAATCCCACAAATAGCCCCAATTAGATGATTATTATTATTCATTGTTTTTTCTATTACATTTATTTTATTTTGTTCAATTAATTATTACTCTTATATGCCAACTTCCCCTAAATCAAATGAATTAAAAAATATTAATTTAAATTCAATAAATTGAAAATGATAACAAATTTATTTTCTGTATTTGACCCTTCAGCTATTTTTAATTTATCATTAAATTGATTAAGAACATTCTTAGGACTTTTAATAATTCCTTCAATCTATTGATTAATACCTTCTCGATATAACATTTTTTGAAATTCTATTTTATTAACACTTCACAAAGAATTTAAAACTTTACTAGGACCTTCAGGTCATAATGGATCTACATTTATTTTTATTTCATTATTTTCATTAATTTTATTTAATAATTTCATAGGTTTATTCCCATATATTTTCACAAGAACAAGTCATTTAACTTTAACTCTATCTTTAGCTTTACCTTTATGATTATGTTTTATATTATATGGATGAATTAATCATACACAACATATATTTGCTCATTTAGTTCCTCAAGGAACACCAGCAGTTCTTATACCATTTATAGTATGTATTGAAACTATTAGAAATATTATCCGACCAGGAACATTAGCTGTTCGATTAACAGCTAATATTATTGCTGGACATCTATTATTAACTTTATTAGGAAACACAGGACCTTCTATATCTTACTTATTAGTAACATTTTTATTAGTAGCTCAAATTGCCCTATTAGTTTTAGAATCAGCTGTAGCTATAATTCAATCATATGTATTTGCTGTATTAAGAACTTTATATTCTAGAGAAGTAAATTAATTTTAATTAATGTCTACAGATTCAAATCATCCTTTTCATTTAGTTGACTATAGCCCATGACCTTTAACAGGGGCAATTGGAGCTATAACAACTGTATCAGGTATAGTAAAATGATTTCATCAATATGATATTTCATTATTTTTATTAGGTAATATTATCACTATTTTAACAGTTTATCAGTGATGACGAGACGTATCACGAGAAGGTACATATCAAGGACTTCACACTTACGCTGTAACTATCGGGTTACGATGAGGAATAATTTTATTTATTTTATCAGAAGTTTTATTTTTTGTTAGTTTTTTTTGAGCTTTCTTCCATAGAAGACTATCACCAGCAATTGAATTGGGAGCTTCATGACCTCCTTTAGGAATTATTTCATTTAATCCATTTCAAATTCCTTTATTAAATACAGCTATTTTATTAGCTTCAGGAGTAACTGTAACTTGAGCTCATCATAGTATAATAGAAAGAAATCATTCTCAAACTACTCAAGGTTTATTCTTTACTGTGTTATTAGGAGTTTATTTCACAATTTTACAAGCTTACGAATATATCGAAGCTCCATTTACTATCGCCGATTCATTTTATGGATCGACATTTTATATGGCTACAGGATTTCATGGAGTCCATGTTTTAATTGGAACAACTTTTTTATTAGTATGTTTATTACGACATTTAAATAATCATTTTTCAAAAAGTCATCACTTTGGATTTGAAGCAGCTGCATGATACTGACATTTTGTAGATGTAGTTTGATTATTTTTATATATCACAATTTACTGATGAGGAGGTTAAACTATTATCATAATTATCTATATAGTATAAAAGTATATTTGACTTCCAATCATAAGGTCTATTAGTAAATAGTATAGATAATTTTTTCTATTATTATTATTGCTTCATTAATTTTATTAATCACAACTGTTGTTATATTTTTAGCTTCAATTCTGTCAAAAAAAGCACTTATTGATCGAGAAAAAAGATCTCCTTTTGAATGTGGATTTGACCCAAAATCATCTTCTCGACTACCATTTTCATTGCGATTTTTTTTAATCACTATTATTTTTTTAATTTTTGATGTAGAAATCGCTTTAATTCTACCTATAATTATTATCTTAAAATATTCTAATATTATAATTTGAACAATCACTTTAATTATTTTTATTTTAATTTTATTAATTGGGCTATATCATGAATGAAATCAAGGTATATTAAATTCATCAAATTAAAATAGGGTTGTAGTTAATTATAACATTTGATTTGCATTCAAAAAGTATTGAATATTCAATCTACCTTAAATAGAATATGAAGCGATTAATTGCAGTTAGTTTCGACCTAACCTTAGGTAAATTTACCCTTATTCTTTAATTGAAGCCAAAAAGAGGCGTATCACTGTTAATGATATAACTGGGTATAAACCCCAATTAAGGAAGTATGGTGATCAAGTAAAAGCTGCTAACTTTTTTCTTTTAATGGTTAAATTCCATTTATACTTCTATTTATATAGTTTAAATTAAAACCTTACATTTTCATTGTAATAATAAAATATGTTATTTTTATAAATTACTAAAATTAATTCACTATATTCAAAGATTAATTAATCTCCATAACATCTTCAGTGTCATACTCTAAATATAAGCTATTTGAATATAAAAATAATAAAAAATTAAATAAAATTAAAATTCAAAATACAAATAATATTAAATAAATTTTTAAACTATTATTATGCATTAAAAATAAAGTTTTAGAATAATTAGTTAACTTGTAATATAAATGTTGACCCCCAAAATATTCAGATCAACCTTGGTCAAAACTTTTTACTACTAATTGCCCGTAATTTAATGGGTAAAAAATTATTCCATAAGTTCTATTATAAGGTATAAATCATATTGACCCTAAAAAAGTAACTAAATTATAATTCAATAAAGATTTATTTAAAGAATATAAATTTGTTATTGAAATTAAATAACCTGATAAACCTCCAAAAATACAAACAAATAATGTTAATAATTTTAAATATCTAGGTAAACAAATTATATAGGGAATAGGAAAAATTAATCAATTTAATATTCTCCCCCCAATAATTCTCATAATTAATAAACCTAATATACCTCGAAGTATTACTCAACTTTCATCATTTAATATATTTAAACTTCCACAATTTAAATCTCCAGTTATTGAATAATAAACTAACCGAAAAGAATAACTAACAGTTAAACCTGTTGAAAAAAAATATAAAAAAAATGAAAATATATTAATATTTCTAATTCTAACAATTTCCAAAATTATATCCTTAGAATAAAATCCAGCTAAAAAAGGTATTCCACATAAAGCTAAATTAGAAACATTAAAACAAGCAGAAGTCAAAGGTATATGAATTCTTAAACCCCCTATTAACCGAATATCTTGAGAATTATTTATATTATTAATAATAGCTCCAGCACATATAAATAATAATGCTTTAAATAAAGCATGTGTTAATAAATGAAATATAGCTAATTTATAAAATCCTATCGATAAAATTCTTATTATTAAACCCAATTGTCTTAAAGTAGATAAAGCAATAATTTTTTTTAAATCAAATTCAAAATTAGCCCCCAATCCAGCTATAAATATTGTTAAACCAGATAATAAAAGTAATAACTGACCTAATCAAAAAGTTCTTAAAACAATATTAAATCGAATTAATAAATAAACTCCAGCTGTTACTAAAGTAGAAGAATGCACTAAAGCAGAAACAGGGGTAGGAGCAGCTATAGCAGCAGGTAATCAAGAAGAAAAAGGAATTTGAGCTCTTTTAGTTATAGCTGCCAATATTACTAATCTACCAATTATTAATATTTCAAATTCATTTTGTATAACTTCTAAATAAAAAATATAATTTCATCTCCCATAATTTAATATTCAAGCAATAGCTAAAAGAAGAGCAACATCCCCAATTCGATTTGATAAAGCAGTTAATATACCAGCATTATAAGATTTAATATTTTGAAAATAAATTACTAAACAATAAGAAACTAATCCTAAACCATCCCAACCTAATAAAATTCTAATTAAATTAGGGCTAATAATTAATAACATTATAGATAAAACAAATATTAATACTAATATAATAAATCGATTAATATTTTCATCTCTTCTTATATATTCTTTTCTATAAAAAATTACTAAAGAAGCAATTATTAAAACAAAAGATATAAATAATAAACTTATTCAATCAAATAAAAAAGTTATTACAATTCTTATTGAATTTAAAGAAACAACTACTCATTCAATAAAATAAAATATATTATTTAATAAACAATATAAACTTAATAAAAAACAAGATAAACTAATAGAAATTAAATTAACAAATCTAATTCTACAAATTGATAAATATTTCACGATCTAAAATGAATTATTTCATATCACTAACACCACAAATTAGTATTTTTTTTAAACTATTTAAATATAATCATAATATACATGATTCTCTTTTTAAAATTAATAAATTTAAAGGTAATCAATGTAATAATATTAATAAACATTCTCGAATTTTACCTCCACTAAAAGAATAAACTCCAGAAAATAATTTTCCATGTTGACTAAAAGAATAAAGATATAAAGTATAGGCAGCACTAAAAAGTGATAAAAATGATACCTAATCGTTCATAAGAAACATTAGCTAAACAAAACAACCCAGAAGAACATAAACCATGAGCAATTATTAAAGTATAAGAACCACATAATCCTCAATAAGTTATTGTTAATAACCCCGCTAAAACAATTCCTATATGGGCAACAGAAGAATAAGCAATTAAAGCCTTTAAATCTGTCTGACGTAAACATACTAATCTTACTAATACACCTCCTACTAATCTAATTCTAATTCAAATAAAACTATATTTTAAATTTATTAATTGTAAAAAAGAAATAACTCGTAATAATCCGTAACCCCCTAATTTTAGTATAATTCCAGCTAAAATTATTGACCCAGAAACTGGAGCTTCAACATGAGCTTTAGGTAATCATAAATGAACTAAAAATATTGGTATTTTTACTAAAAAAGCACATAATAAACAAAAATATAATAAATCATAGTTAAATATAAAATTATTTATTAAATAAAAATTTATAGAACCTGTTTTATTTATTACATAAAAAATACCAATTAATATAGGTAACGAAACTAACAACGTATAAAATAATAAATATACCCCTGCTTGTAATCGTTCAGGTTGATACCCTCATCCTAGAATTAAAAATAATGTAGGAATTAAACTTCTTTCAAAAAATAAATAAAATATAAATAAACTTATTCTTCTAAATGTTAAAACCAATAATAATAGTAAAATTACAATATTTAATAAAAATAAATTTTTATAATTATTATATTTATTAACTCTAGCTAATAATATTAAAGAACAAATTCATAAACTTAATAATACTAATCCATAAGAAAGTATATCACAACCTAAAAAATAAGAAATTTCAGATCAATAATTTATAAAATTATTTATTAATAAAAAAATAAATCTAATAAAAAACAATATAGTTTGGACCATTCAGTATATATTATTAATAAAACAAACAGGAGTTAAAAATAATAAAAAAAAAATAATTTTTAACATATTATATAATTCTAAAAGATTGAAAATAATCATTACCATGTGTACGAATTATAGAAACTAAAATAGATAACCCTAAAGCTCCTTCACATACTCTAAATGTTAGAAATATCATTCTAAAATAATTTTCATAATTTAATATATTTAAATAGATAAATAATATAAAAAATAATATTAAAACAATAAATTCTAAAACAAAACAAAATAAACCTAAAATAAATAAAATTATAGGTAAACTTCAATATAAAATTATAATCATTAGTTTTAATAGTTTAATAAAAACATTGGTCTTGTAAATCAAAAATAAGATTTTTTCTTTTAAAACTTCAAGAGAAAAGAAATTTCTTTTTCATTAATCCCCAAAATTAATATTTTAAATAAACTACCTCTTGAAATTATTCAATTAACACTATATTCTTTAATTATTACTACTTCTATTATTTTTTAAAATATAATCCATCCATTAGCTTTAGGTTTAACTTTATTAATTCAAACAATTTTTGTTTGTTTAATTTCAGGTTTAATAACTAAAAGTTTTTGATATTCATATATTTTATTTTTAATTTTTTTAGGGGGTATACTAGTATTATTTATTTACGTTACATCATTAGCTTCTAATGAAATATTTAATTTATCTATCAAACTTACTTTATTTTCTGGATTAATTTTATTTATTATATTAATTTTATCTTTTATTATTGATAAAACTTCTATTTCATTATTTTTAATAAACAACGAAATATAATCTATTATTAAAATAAATACATATTTTACAGAAAATTCTTTATCATTAAATAAATTATATAATTTTCCTACAAATTTTATTACAATTTTATTAATAAATTATTTATTAATTACTTTGATTGTAGTAGTAAAAATTACTAAATTATTTAAGGGACCTATTCGAATAATATCATAATTAATGAATAAACCTTTACGAACTTCCCACCCTTTATTTAAAATTGCTAATAATGCTTTAGTAGATTTACCAGCTCCAATTAATATTTCAAGATGATGAAATTTTGGTTCTTTACTTGGATTATGTTTAATTATTCAAATTTTAACTGGATTATTTCTAGCTATACACTACACAGCCGATGTAAATTTAGCTTTTTATAGAGTTAATCATATTTGTCGAGATGTTAATTATGGTTGATTATTACGAACTTTACACGCTAACGGTGCATCATTTTTCTTTATTTGTATTTATCTACACGTAGGACGAGGAATTTATTACGGTTCATATTTATTTACTCCAACTTGATTAGTAGGAGTAATTATTTTATTTTTAGTTATAGGAACAGCTTTTATAGGATATGTTTTACCTTGAGGACAAATATCATTTTGAGGAGCTACTGTAATTACAAATCTTTTATCTGCTATTCCTTATTTAGGAATAGACTTAGTTCAATGATTATGAGGAGGATTTGCTGTAGATAACGCTACTTTAACTCGATTTTTTACATTTCATTTTATTTTACCATTTATTGTTCTTGCTATAACAATAATTCATTTATTATATTTACACGAAACAGGATCTAATAACCCTATTGGATTAAATTCTAATATTGATAAAATTCCTTTCCACCCTTATTTTACATTTAAGGATATTGTAGGATTTATCGTAATAATTTTTATCTTAATTTCATTAGTTTTAATTAGTCCAAATTTATTAGGGGACCCTGATAATTTTATCCCAGCTAATCCATTAGTTACACCTGCTCATATTCAACCAGAATGATATTTTTTATTCGCATATGCTATTTTACGTTCTATTCCTAATAAACTAGGAGGAGTTATTGCATTAGTATTATCAATTGCAATTTTAATAATTTTACCTTTTTATAATTTAAGAAAATTCCGAGGAATCCAATTTTATCCAATTAATCAAATTTTATTTTGATCTATACTAGTAACAGTAATTTTATTAACTTGAATTGGAGCTCGTCCAGTTGAAGAACCTTATGTATTAATTGGACAAATTTTAACTGTTATTTATTTCTTATAATATTTGATTAACCCTTTAGTTACAAAATGATGAGATAATTTATTAAATTAATATAATTAGTTGATGAGCTTGAATAAGCATATGTTTTGAAAACATAAGATAGAATTTAATTTTCTATTAACTTTACTAAAAATAATTCACTATAATAAAGAAAATAATAAAATTTTAAAACCAATAAAAAATAATAAATAATTTAAAGAAAAAGATAAAAAACATTTTCATGCTAAATACATTAATTTATCATAACGAAATCGAGGTAAAGTCCCTCGAGCTCAAATAAATACAAAAGAAATAAAAGTTAATTTAACATAAAATAATAAATTAAAAACATCACAACCTAAAAAAATTACACAAAATAATATACTTATAAATAAAATTCTAGCATATTCTGCTATAAAAATTAAAGCAAATCCTCCTCTTCTGTATTCTACATTAAACCCAGAAACTAACTCTGATTCTCCTTCAGCAAAATCAAACGGTGTCCGATTAGTTTCAGCTAATGAAATAGTTAATCAAACTAAAGCTATAGGGAATAAAATAATTAAAAATCATATATAAATCTGATAATGAAAAAAATAAATCATATTATATCTTCCAATTAAAAAAATAAAAGATAATAAAATTAAAGCTAATCTAACTTCATAAGAAATAGTTTGAGCTACAGCCCGTAACCCTCCTAATAATGCATAATTAGAATTAGAAGATCAACCTGTTACTATAACGGTATAAACCCCTAATCTTGTACAACATAAAAAAAATAATCCACCTAAATTAAAAGAATATAATTTAACAAAAAAAGGTATACATATTCAGACAAATAAAGATAAAAATAAAGAAAAAATTGGAGAAATATAATTTCTTAAATAATTAGATAATAATGGATAAGTTTGTTCTTTTGTAAATAATTTAATTGCATCACAAAAAGGTTGAGGAATTCCTATTAACCCAACTTTATTAGGACCCTTACGAATTTGAATATAACCTAAAACTTTACGTTCTAATAAAGTTAAAAAAGCTACACTTACTAATACACAAATAATTAATAATAAACTTCCAATTAATGATAAAACAAATTCTATATAAAACAAGTACTATTTGTAATAATAAATTACATAAATAAATTCTAAATTTATTGCACTAATCTGCCAAAATAGTTTATTTAATATTAATAATATTCATATTATAAAATATAATTATTTTAATATTTGGTCCTTTCGTACTAAAATATTATAATTTTTTAAAGATAGAAACCAACCTGGCTTACACCGGTTTGAACTCAGATCATGTAAGAATTTAAAAGTCGAACAGACTTAAAATTTGAACGGCTACACCCAAAATTATATCTTAATCCAACATCGAGGTCGCAATCTTTTTTATCGATATGAACTCTCCAAAAAAATTACGCTGTTATCCCTAAAGTAACTTAATTTTTTAATCATTATTAATGGATCAATTATTCATAAATTAATGTTTTTAAAAATTAAAAGTTTTTTAAATTTTAATATCACCCCAATAAAATATTTTAATTTATTAAAATTAAATTAATCTTTATAATTAAAATAAATAAAATATAAAGATTTATAGGGTCTTCTCGTCTTTTAAATAAATTTTAGCTTTTTGACTAAAAAATAAAATTCTAATAAAAATTCAAATGAAACAGTTAATATTTCGTCCAACCATTCATTCCAGCCTTCAATTAAAAGACTAATGATTATGCTACCTTTGCACAGTCAAAATACTGCGGCCGTTAAAAAATTTTCAGTGGGCAGGTTAGACTTTATATATAATTCAAAAAGACATGTTTTTGTTAAACAGGCGAACATTATTTTTGCCGAATTCTTTACTTAAACTTTTCATAAAAATTTATTTAAACAATATAATATACTAATTCTATCATTATTACTTAATTTTAACTATTAAAATTAATATTTTAATAAATAATTAAAACTTAATAAATAATTTAATTTATAAAATAAATTATAACACATTTTTTAATAATTGCTAATTCTAAGCATATATTTATTAAATTTATTTATTATTTTTAAAAATTTATTTTATAGCTTATCCCATAAAATATCAAAATTATAAATTATTTAATTAATAAAATTAATTAAATAAATTTATAATTTCTAAATTAAATTTATTTCTTAAAAAACTAGATACCTTTAAAAACGAATAACATTTCATTTCTAATATAATATTTTAAATAATTTTGTCACATTAACTTATATATTATATTAACTCTTTTAAAATCGAGAAAAATAAATATTTATTTTTTATTTAATAAACGCTGATACACAAGGTACAATAAATTAAATTTTCTTTTATAATAAAATTTTTTCAAATTATTTCAATTTTCTTTTACAATACTAATAAACTATTATTAAAATTATTTTTTCTTTAAACAATACTAAAACTTTAAAATTTATAGTTATTTCTAATACTTTTATAAAAAATAATAAAAATTAATAGATAAAAACTAATCAATTTATATTGATTTTCACAAAAATCTTTTCAATGTAAATGAAATGCTTTACTGTATAAGCTTTAAATTGTCATTCTAGATACACTTTCCAGTACATCTACTATGTTACGACTTATCTTACCTTAATAATAAGAGCGACGGGCGATGTGTACATATTAGTAGTATGGAAACGCGGATTCTGGGACAATTAGCATATTAATGGCCCCCGCCCCCTTACTAATTAGCATATTAATGACCCCGCCTCTCACTGATTAACATATTAATGACCCCCGCCTCTTCATTAACGTATGCGGGTTCTGGGACAATTAGGATAATCCAATAAATTAAGTGATTTTAATGGACCTTGAACTCATAAAAATGTCACGATCATGCCTATAAAGAGTATACTTAATTGCCCCCAACCCCACACCACCATGTGACAATACTGATCACGTGACCTTTTTGCCTCATTATCAACAATAAATATTCAGCAGGTGTTGCTGTACACGGGAGAAAGGTCGCACACCTTCCCCACATCCCCATGTGACAATATTGATCATGTATCCTTTTCCTCATTATTAGCAATTAATATTCAGCAGGTGTTGCTGTGCACGTGAGAAAGGTCGCAAACCCAAAACATCTAAAGATGGTTGCCTTAGAGGAACATGTCCGATCATGTTGGGGAATAACGTTTCCTATGACTGTAAAATTAATTTAGAAATCAAAAGAACCCCAATAAAATGAATCCCACAAGTTAATAATTCTCAGATGTCGAATATTTTCAAACAGACATTTTTGTTTCCGCCCCAGAAGGTTTAACTGGTAAATTCTCTAAGATTCTCTCCTTTCCACAAACGGGTCATAAACATATCAAAAAAGGGATTCAAGCAAGAGCTACCCGAACATGCGCACCTGTCTATTACCTGACCATAATAAAAGGGACACATGCACAAGTCTGAAGGCGCACGCCCATTGACAAGATCATGGGCCTCACGCCAACGACCTCACGGCTGACTGCTAGCTCTAATACGTTCCCATAATAGGGGTTGAAATCACGACCGCGCAACAACTCGCAAGTAGCCGACATATCTCAGTCAAGGAAATATTTTCCATTCTCCATACCTGTAAATTTAACTCGAAATAAAAAGTCAGAAGTGTATTTTGTAGCATAATAATACATTTATTCATTATATTGGTATTGCGAACATGTTTGATTATATATTGAAATTAATTTGATTCTTGCTTTGATTCCGACGATTTGCATAGAAGAAGCAGGCGCACGTTTCCGACGTCATTTCTGGATTACAAAATGTAAAGTGTTCACCATAATTCGTAGTAGTGAGATCATGTCCACCTCGATTCATGAACATAGTTTTTGTGTTTAGAAGGTATTGAAAATGCTGACCAATTATCTCTCCTTTAAATTGTTTAATAAATTGGTCAACTTCCTCATGAAACTTCATTTGGTTAATTTTATTTTCTTATAGGTCTTTACACATCTAGTCTCAACTTTAAAATGATGTATACAAATTATTTTATTGTTTTGGAGCTACTTTTAAAAAATGTCAAAATAATGTATGCTTTGTTAAGAGCACAAACCCCGCCCTTAAGGTGTGTTTCACAATAGGGAAACCGGTTTCCTTTAAACCTGTTTAATGACGGACAGCCCATTTCCTCGATATCAATGAGCTGACGACTCCCAAAAAACTTCTCCAGAAATCGTTTCTTTTCCACACCTTTACAAATAATTTGAAAATAATAAAATTTTAAAACCAATAAAAAATAATAAATAATTTAAAGAAAAAGATAAAAAACATTTTCATGCTAAATACATTAATTTATCATAACGAAATCGAGGTAAAGTCCCTCGAGCTCAAATAAATACAAAAGAAATAAAAGTTAATTTAACATAAAATAATAAATTAAAAACATCACAACCTAAAAAAATTACACAAAATAATATACTTATAAATAAAATTCTAGCATATTCTGCTATAAAAATTAAAGCAAATCCTCCTCTTCTGTATTCTACATTAAACCCAGAAACTAACTCTGATTCTCCTTCAGCAAAATCAAACGGTGTCCGATTAGTTTCAGCTAATGAAATAGTTAATCAAACTAAAGCTATAGGGAATAAAATAATTAAAAATCATATATAAATCTGATAATGAAAAAAATAAATCATATTATATCTTCCAATTAAAAAAATAAAAGATAATAAAATTAAAGCTAATCTAACTTCATAAGAAATAGTTTGAGCTACAGCCCGTAACCCTCCTAATAATGCATAATTAGAATTAGAAGATCAACCTGCTACTATAACGGTATAAACCCCTAATCTTGTACAACATAAAAAAAATAATCCACCTAAATTAAAAGAATATAATTTAACAAAAAAAGGTATACATATTCAGACAAATAAAGATAAAAATAAAGAAAAAATTGGAGAAATATAATTTCTTAAATAATTAGATAATAATGGATAAGTTTGTTCTTTTGTAAATAATTTAATTGCATCACAAAAAGGTTGAGGAATTCCTATTAACCCAACTTTATTAGGACCCTTACGAATTTGAATATAACCTAAAACTTTACGTTCTAATAAAGTTAAAAAAGCTACACTTACTAATACACAAATAATTAATAATAAACTTCCAATTAATGATAAAACAAATTCTATATAAAACAAGTACTATTTGTAATAATAAATTACATAAATAAATTCTAAATTTATTGCACTAATCTGCCAAAATAGTTTATTTAATATTAATAATATTCATATTATAAAATATAATTATTTTAATATTTGGTCCTTTCGTACTAAAATATTATAATTTTTTAAAGATAGAAACCAACCTGGCTTACACCGGTTTGAACTCAGATCATGTAAGAATTTAAAAGTCGAACAGACTTAAAATTTGAACGGCTACACCCAAAATTATATCTTAATCCAACATCGAGGTCGCAACCTTTTTTATCGATATGAACTCTCCAAAAAAATTACGCTGTTATCCCTAAAGTAACTTAATTTTTTAATCATTATTAATGGATCAATTATTCATAAATTAATGTTTTTAAAAATTAAAAGTTTTTTAAATTTTAATATCACCCCAATAAAATATTTTAATTTATTAAAATTAAATTAATCTTTATAATTAAAATAAATAAAATATAAAGATTTATAGGGTCTTCTCGTCTTTTAAATAAATTTTAGCTTTTTGACTAAAAAATAAAATTCTAATAAAAATTCAAATGAAACAGTTAATATTTCGTCCAACCATTCATTCCAGCCTTCAATTAAAAGACTAATGATTATGCTACCTTTGCACAGTCAAAATACTGCGGCCGTTAAAAAATTTTCAGTGGGCAGGTTAGACTTTATATATAATTCAAAAAGACATGTTTTTGTTAAACAGGCGAACATTATTTTTGCCGAATTCTTTACTTAAACTTTTCATAAAAATTTATTTAAACAATATAATATACTAATTCTATCATTATTACTTAATTTTAACTATTAAAATTAATATTTTAATAAATAATTAAAACTTAATAAATAATTTAATTTATAAAATAAATTATAACACATTTTTTAATAATTGCTAATTCTAAGCATATATTTATTAAATTTATTTATTATTTTTAAAAATTTATTTTATAGCTTATCCCATAAAATATCAAAATTATAAATTATTTAATTAATAAAATTAATTAAATAAATTTATAATTTCTAAATTAAATTTATTTCTTAAAAAACTAGATACCTTTAAAAACGAATAACATTTCATTTCTAATATAATATTTTAAATAATTTTGTCACATTAACTTATATATTATATTAACTCTTTTAAAATCGAGAAAAATAAATATTTATTTTTTATTTAATAAACGCTGATACACAAGGTACAATAAATTAAATTTTCTTTTATAATAAAATTTTTTCAAATTATTTCAATTTTCTTTTACAATACTAATAAACTATTATTAAAATTATTTTTTCTTTAAACAATACTAAAACTTTAAAATTTATAGTTATTTCTAATACTTTTATAAAAAATAATAAAAATTAATAGATAAAAACTAATCAATTTATATTGATTTTCACAAAAATCTTTTCAATGTAAATGAAATGCTTTACTGTATAAGCTTTAAATTGTCATTCTAGATACACTTTCCAGTACATCTACTATGTTACGACTTATCTTACCTTAATAATAAGAGCGACGGGCGATGTGTACATATTAGTAGTATGGAAACGCGGATTCTGGGACAATTAGCATATTAATGGCCCCCGCCCCCTTACTAATTAGCATATTAATGACCCCGCCTCTCACTGATTAACATATTAATGACCCCCGCCTCTTCATTAACGTATGCGGGTTCTGGGACAATTAGGATAATCCAATAAATTAAGTGATTTGAATGGACCTTGAACTCATAAAAATGTCACGATCATGCCTATAAAGAGTATACTTAATTGCCCCCAACCCCACACCACCATGTGACAATACTGATCACGTGACCTTTTTGCCTCATTATCAACAATAAATATTCAGCAGGTGTTGCTGTACACGGGAGAAAGGTCGCACACCTTCCCCACATCCCCATGTGACAATATTGATCATGTATCCTTTTCCTCATTATTAGCAATTAATATTCAGCAGGTGTTGCTGTGCACGTGAGAAAGGTCGCAAACCCAAAACATCTAAAGATGGTTGCCTTAGAGGAACATGTCCGATCATGTTGGGGAATAACGTTTCCTATGACTGTAAAATTAATTTAGAAATCAAAAGAACCCCAATAAAATGAATCCCACAAGTTAATAATTCTCAGATGTCGAATATTTTCAAACAGACATTTTTGTTTCCGCCCCAGAAGGTTTAACTGGTAAATTCTCTAAGATTCTCTCCTTTCCACAAACGGGTCATAAACATATCAAAAAAGGGATTCAAGCAAGAGCTACCCGAACATGCGCACCTGTCTATTACCTGACCATAATAAAAGGGACACATGCACAAGTCTGAAGGCGCACGCCCATTGACAAGATCATGGGCCTCACGCCAACGACCTCACGGCTGACTGCTAGCTCTAATACGTTCCCATAATAGGGGTTGAAATCACGACCGCGCAACAACTCGCAAGTAGCCGACATATCTCAGTCAAGGAAATATTTTCCATTCTCCATACCTGTAAATTTAACTCGAAATAAAAAGTCAGAAGTGTATTTTGTAGCATAATAATACATTTATTCATTATATTGGTATTGCGAACATGTTTGATTATATATTGAAATTAATTTGATTCTTGCTTTGATTCCGACGATTTGCATAGAAGAAGCAGGCGCACGTTTCCGACGTCATTTCTGGATTACAAAATGTAAAGTGTTCACCATAATTCGTAGTAGTGAGATCATGTCCACCTCGATTCATGAACATAGTTTTTGTGTTTAGAAGGTATTGAAAATGCTGACCAATTATCTCTCCTTTAAATTGTTTAATAAATTGGTCAACTTCCTCATGAAACTTCATTTGGTTAATTTTATTTTCTTATAGGTCTTTACACATCTAGTCTCAACTTTAAAATGATGTATACAAATTATTTTATTGTTTTGGAGCTACTTTTAAAAAATGTCAAAATAATGTATGCTTTGTTAAGAGCACAAACCCCGCCCTTAAGGTGTGTTTCACAATAGGGAAACCGGTTTCCTTTAAACCTGTTTAATGACGGACAGCCCATTTCCTCGATATCAATGAGCTGACGACTCCCAAAAAACTTCTCCAGAAATCGTTTCTTTTCCACACCTTTACAAATAATTTGTTTTCCGCTTGTAATTGTCCTTAGATACTTTCGAGTTTGTGGAAATCTATTTTCTCCATCATTCCAAAAAATTTTGTGATGTGTATTGGTTACCAAATTGCAGTCTTTCGAGATTTGGTATTTAGCATAGTAAAATCATATGGTGGTTCTATTAAAAAACTATTATTCAAGTTTGGATCTTTTTCGAATACAATTCCAATTTCCTTTAGAATAAAATTATTATTATTATCAAAGAAACCTTGAACCTCAATCGATACAATATCTTTCAACATTTTTCTAATGTTAAACAACTCGTTGTACTAGTCCGTTTAGTGGGTTATATTCAACTAAACGGTCATATATGAGGAGACAGTAAGCTTGGGTATTTTCATGACTTGGTGTCCTTAGTTCTATTAAAATTCTCACATCAATAGGACCAATTTTTACTGATTCGTTTTGATATGAAAGCTTAACCACAATAATAAGGGTCTTCAAAATAAATTTATTTGGGGTCAAAAATGGTTGTGATTAACGATTATAGTAACTAGATTGAAATCTTGTATACATTTCATATAGGTGAGCATACTAATTCTTACTAAAATCAACATTCAGATTAATTTTTATGACTTGGTGTCTTTAGTTCTATTGAAATTCTCACATCAATAGGACCAATTAATTTACTGATTCGTTTTGATATGAAAGATCAACCACAATAATAGGGGTCTTCAATTTAAATTCATTTGGGGTCAAAAATGGTTTTGATTCACGATTATAGTAACTAGATTGAAATCTTGTATACATTTCATATAGGTGAGCATACTAATTCTTAATAAAATCGACATTCAGATTATTATGGAAATGACTCAGAATTCATGTGAACTTTCAAGTTTGATAAGTTATTTGTGATAAGTTCTCCATTTAGTGTAAATCCAATTATGGCAAATCTTGGTTTTTCAGGGTTAACCGACAATTTCACATTTCAGCTCTATTGATTCCCATATCCCAATTTGGGGTTAACATATAAATCCCAACTCTGGAATGCGATTGGTAGGTTTACACAACTTTTAATAATATCGTACATCTTAATTTTTGCAAAATAGCTCAGAGTTACATGGGGAACTTTCCAGGTTTTTTTCGTAATTTTCAGTTTAAAAGTTTTTTCATTTCTGGTTTGTTCAAGACTCACCACGATTCTTAGTTAGCATCAACACTAGTTCGTGTTTACAATTTAACAAAACTTTTTTATAAACCTCAGCCAATCCCAACAAAATTTGATTGGTACAGAAAAGATGAAGTGGGGTCCTGTAGAAATTTCATCTCCACTGCTCCATCCAGAATTTAATAGGTATTGACTTTGAAGATTATCCAGAGATATATAATTTTTTAGGGTAGTACTCATATTGACATGGACTTGACACGTTGAACACGTTGTATTTAGTTGTTACCTAGCAGTATTTTGATGGTTACTTTCTGTTTAGTATTGTTTTTGGATGGTTACTTTTTGTATAGTACCTGTACAGTACTTGGTTTGGATGGATACTATCTGTATAGTATCTGTAAAGTACTTGGTTTAAGATGGTTACTAAATGTTAACAAGTATTATGAGATGCTAGTCTCTTATTAAGAATTATCGAAGAACACAAGTTAAAGCTTCTAAGATGTGTTAGCCAAACACACTTTCAGTGAACTATCATTACCTGACCGTCATCAAAGTCACATGCCCAAGACCCAAGGACATTGAATAAAATACTTCCCCTTCATTTGTACCTGTAGTTTTAATTACAGTCAGAAGCAAAATTTGTAGGATAATTCGATATTTTTTTTTATATTTAATTATTGTAAACATATTTCATTAAATTCATAATTAATTATATTTTATGTATATTTGTATATAATTAATTTTCTTACTCAATCCCTCTGTAAGAAACATGCCGGTTATCCCAAACGCAGATTTTCGCTTGGTTCCCATAGATAGATGTAAAATAGGTCTCACAATGTAATCTTTCTCAGATGTTGGATTATTTTTAAAGCATTTACTTGTTCTAACCCATAATAATATTATATCATATTTCGAAAGCATCATTAGCTAGCATAGGAGCGTCATTCAATTTAATTTCTGATTCAAGTTTATGATAGAGGTGTTGGGACCTGGTAATATCGGTTTTTGTTGTCAACTATTTTTCTAGTTCTAGTTTTCTAGTTCTATTCTAATTGTATACTATTTGTATGAGTAAGGCATCATTGTGTAAGATTCTGAATAAGTTTAATAAACTCTTTTATTACAATACTCATCTGGTTTTCGTGATTCATGATGGCGGTTGAACTGCTTGGACTTTGATTACTAGCTATTATTAGATGGTTACTATCTGCTTGGTAGATGTCTATTAGTTGCTTACTAGTTTTTATTAGCTGGTTACTATATGTTTAGTAGATGTATACAAGTTGTTTAGTAGATGTATACAAGTTGTTTACTAGATGTATACAAGTTGTTTACTAGATGTATACAAGTTGTTTTCTAGCTGTTTAGTATCTGGTTTTATATGTTTAGTAGATGTATAAAAGTTGTTTAGTAGATGTATACAAGTTGTTTAGTATCGGGTTTCTATATGTTTAGTATCTGTTTACTTGATGTTTACTAATTATTATTAGCTGGTTACTAGTTGTTATTAACGTCTACGAGCTTTTATAGTCTTTTGTTAAGAATCATCAAAAATTCTTGATCACTAGACGACTTTCGATGTGAAGTAAAAACTTACACTCTGATTTTCAATGTGTTTGCTATGTACATGAGAAAGAACGCAAAGCCAAAATATCTCAGGACTGATATATAAATCTTAGAGGAACATATCCGATTATGTTGGGGGAAGATGTATCCTGTGATTGTAAAACTAATTAAGAAATAAATTGTTCACAAGCTGTCTAAAAACTGTTTAGAAGCTCTTTTGATAAACAATTTTGATTCATAATGACAGATATTAAGAATATATAATAATATCATCCACTTTAACTAGTATATTGTTAAAATAAAACATTTCCATTTTTCATGTTCTTTCATCTTATGTAGGTATAATAAATGTAATCTTAACTAGCTAGCCTTACATCCCATAACTATAGTTATAAGCTACAATAAAATGTCTAGAAAGAACAAAATATATGAATGTCAAAAACGATTTAAAACTAACTATAATTGGGAAAGTAATTGAAATCACTCCGGCGTAATACAGTAAAAAGAAAAAACACTGTGATTATCCCATTTTCTATCACCATAACAAATGTGTATACCCACACCTAAATGACCAATTGTATCCTTTGTCCAAAAATGTCTGTGACTTTCACTTATAAATTTGTCACCGATAATTTAAATCCCATTAAGCAAACCACCCATTGCTAACCATACCATAACCCCAGAGTCAAGTTGGTTACCTACAATAAACATAGGTGATGGTGTAAAGGATTGCTAAAATGCCTCGACGGAGGCGCAAAGGTCATACAAAAATGGTCATAAAAATTTTAATTAGGAAAGTATTTTTTATTTGCGAGCCATTTATAACTGTTGCCAACGACACAAACAGTTGTTACAAAGGAGTTGCTTAAATGCCTCGACGCAGGCGCAAAGGTCAAGGTATTGGAAAAAATTCATGGAATATTATCCCTTCATAAAAGAGGTCATAAAACATATAATTAGGAAAGTATTTTTTTATTTGCGAACAAATTATAACTGGTACCAACAACACAAATAGTTGTTACAAAGGATTGCTAAAATGCCTTGATGCAGGCGCAAAGGTCAAGGTAATGAAAAAATTCCTGGAATATTATCCCTTGACCAAAAACGAAAATTTCTTCTATTTGGATAATAAAAAAATATATATTTATTCAATACTTTGATTTTTCCATCAAGCTGCTTGATAAAACTAGTTGTTTGATATTCTCTAACTAATTGAGTAATAAGTTTTCATGTGTCTATTTAATTTACCAAAAGCAGTATTAGTCTTCTCTCATAAAATTGAACTTTTGGATCTCTCTAACTCCCCACCGGTGAAATATATGTTCATCATATTTAAAAATTATGGTTTGCCAACCCCGACCAACCTCCGCAACATAGATGGGTACTTGTAATTCATATTTAAGATATTTCCATCCTTCTCTAACTAATAACCTTTTATCCATCATGTAAACAGGTTTAGAATTGTATTGCATGCTTCAACCCCTAGCCACACCCACCACTGTTACAGATTTGACTTTTCCAATGGCTGCCCCAGCTACCTAAGCTGTACATTTCTTTTGATTTTCTCTTTTTCTTTCTAAGCAATGTACACAATTTTTAAACTGGTTCTGACCTCCCTTTCTCTTTTTCTTTCTAAGCAATGTACACAATTTTTAAACTGGTTCTGACCTCCCTCTTTAATGGCATCCTCTACTTTATTTTCGTTATATTTCTGATCTTTTCGTAACAGTAGGTTGTTAAACTTGTATCATTTTATGGGATTATTGAGCACCCGAAATCCCAGATATTAACTCATAACATGTAATTAGCAGAATATAGTCAAAGATATCAGACTCTAAAAAGACAAGATTTACCTACAATTCAATTTACCATCTACAATCCCTGGAGAAGATTTTAGTATTTGCAGTTTAATTTTCTAATTTATTGATTTCACAGATTCCCGCTGGTAAATACCAATTTTTAACAAATGGCTTCCAACTTCATACCATTCAGACACTGGTTTACAACCTCATAGAACTGACTCTCAAGGTATCTGTAACGCACAATATATTTCCGTCTCTTTTCTTCTAATCAATATTAAAAAATTTCAAAAACTGTTTTTTGGAGTTCATTTTATTCTTAGAATTGAATTATTAAAAATCATTAAGCCAACAGAGATAATAATGTTTTTGTGATAATATCCCATGAATAATACATAATTCTTATTTGTATATTTTCAAAATTATTTATTTCAGAAAATTATTCATTAATCGCATTCAAATAATATTCATAATATATCTTACAATTTTTATTAATATTAAATGATATTGCATCATATCTATTTTTAAGATTAAATATTATGAATAAAAATTCTGTACCATTCCTCTTACTTAATGATGACCATTATAAAATTATAATTATCAACAACTAATATATTAAATACAATTAAATGTACGCATACTCATATAACAACAGTTCTCAATATCGATATGTATTGGGCTACAATCTTACTTTGCCTTTGATTTCCGGTTTCTTATGTATTCTTCTTCTCACTTTGAGCCAATCGCATGGGATGGTGGTTTGATTCTTGGGGAGGGGGTTTGATCCTTGGATATAAAGTACCTGCTCGATTCTACGTTCTGTCTTTTCCTGGTTGATGAGATTACAAAACCTAAAACAGTACAAAATTTAAATCGAAAGACAAAAGATGACTGAAATCAATAACCAAATCAACCAGTGTGACTTTAAAATAAATGAAGATTTGATGATTGAAATAAGAATTTTTAAGGAAATTTTAAAGGTTTCCAAGGAGTTGCGACGAGAATTCGGTAGTATCTATTACGATAATATAGAAGAGTTGGACATCCTGAAATGGCGCTTGGTGGATTTGCAGAGCGAAAACAATATCGATTCCCATCTATTTGATATTGAGAACGTGGAAAATCGAATCACCGAGCTGATGATGGAGACAACCAAGTTAAAACACCAAATTGATCTTCACGATGCGGAAATCGAAAATAATCCGCTGTCACGACTGCTACTGCAAGTTAAGGAGATGATTTTTCGTATAAGGGATTCAGTATCAGACTTAGAATGCCTTAAATTTAATGGTGAGGCAGACCAATGTGAGTTGGTCAGCGCTATGTCTCGCGAGGACGACCCTATCTTAATATTTAATCTTAAAAATAGATATGATGCAATATCATTTAATATTAATAATTGGCAAACTCTATTGATAAATCTGAAAAATTGTAAGATATATTATGAATATTATTTGAATGCGATTAATGAATAATTTTCTGAAATAAATAATTTTGAAAATATACAAATAAGAATTATGTATTATTCATGGGATATTATCACAAAAACATTATTATCTCTGTTGGCTTAATGATTTTTAATAATTCAATTCTAAGAATAAAATGAACTCCAAAAAACAGTTTTTGAAATTTTTTAATATTGATTAGAAGAAAAGAGACGGAAATATATTGTGCGTTACAGATACCTTGAGAGTCAGTTCTATGAGGTTGTAAACCAGTGTCTGAATGGTATGAAGTTGGAAGCCATTTGTTAAAAATTGGTATTTACCAGCGGGAATCAGTGAAATCAATAAATTAGAAAATTAAACTGCAAATACTAAAATCTTCTCCAGGGATTGTAGATGGTAAATTGAATTGTAGGTAAATCTTGTCTTTTTAGAGTCTGATATCTTTGACTATATTCTGCTAATTACATGTTATGAGTTAATATCTGGGATTTCGGGTGCTCAATAATCCCATAAAATGATAAAAGTTTAACAACCTACTGTTACGAAAAGATCAGAAATATAACGAAAATAAAGTAGAGGATGCCATTGAAGAGGGAGGTCAGAACCAGTTTAAAAATTGTGTACATTGCTTAGAAAGAAAAAGAGAAAGGGAGGTCAGAACCAGTTTAAAAATTGTGTACATTGCTTAGAAAGAAAAAGAGAAAATCAAAAGAAATGTACAGCTTAGGTAGCTGGGGCAGCCATTGGAAAAGTCAAATCTGTAACAGTGGTGGGTGTGGCTAGGGGTTGAAGCATGCAATACAATTCTAAACCTGTTTACATGATGGATAAAAGGTTATTAGTTAGAGAAGGATGGAAATATCTTAAATATGAATTACAAGTACCCATCTATGTTGCGGAGGTTGGTCGGGGTTGGCAAACCATAATTTTTAAATATGATGAACATATATTTCACCGGTGGGGAGTTAGAGAGATCCAAAAGTTCAATTTTATGAGAGAAGACTAATACTGCTTTTGGTAAATTAAATAGACACATGAAAACTTATTACTCAATTAGTTAGAGAATATCAAACAACTAGTTTTATCAAGCAGCTTGATGGAAAAATCAAAGTATTGAATAAATATATATTTTTTTATTATCCAAATAGAAGAAATTTTCGTTTTTGGTCAAGGGATAATATTCCAGGAATTTTTTCATTACCTTGACCTTTGCGCCTGCATCAAGGCATTTTAGCAATCCTTTGTAACAACTATTTGTGTTGTTGGTACCAGTTATAATTTGTTCGCAAATAAAAAAATACTTTCCTAATTATATGTTTTATGACCTCTTTTATGAAGGGATAATATTCCATGAATTTTTTCCAATACCTTGACCTTTGCGCCTGCGTCGAGGCATTTAAGCAACTCCTTTGTAACAACTGTTTGTGTCGTTGGCAACAGTTATAAATGGCTCGCAAATAAAAAATACTTTCCTAATTAAAATTTTTATGACCATTTTTGTATGACCTTTGCGCCTCCGTCGAGGCATTTTAGCAATCCTTTACACCATCACCTATGTTTATTGTAGGTAACCAACTTGACTCTGGGGTTATGGTATGGTTAGCAATGGGTGGTTTGCTTAATGGGATTTAAATTATCGGTGACAAATTTATAAGTGAAAGTCACAGACATTTTTGGACAAAGGATACAATTGGTCATTTAGGTGTGGGTATACACATTTGTTATGGTGATAGAAAATGGGATAATCACAGTGTTTTTTCTTTTTACTGTATTACGCCGGAGTGATTTCAATTACTTTCCCAATTATAGTTAGTTTTAAATCGTTTTTGACATTCATATATTTTGTTCTTTCTAGACATTTTATTGTAGCTTATAACTATAGTTATGGGATGTAAGGCTAGCTAGTTAAGATTACATTTATTATACCTACATAAGATGAAAGAACATGAAAAATGGAAATGTTTTATTTTAACAATATACTAGTTAAAGTGGATGATATTATTATATATTCTTAATATCTGTCATTATGAATCAAAATTGTTTATCAAAAGAGCTTCTAAACAGTTTTTAGACAGCTTGTGAACAATTTATTTCTTAATTAGTTTTACAATCACAGGATACATCTTCCCCCAACATAATCGGATATGTTCCTCTAAGATTTATATATCAGTCCTGAGATATTTTGGCTTTGCGTTCTTTCTCATGTACATAGCAAACACATTGAAAATCAGAGTGTAAGTTTTTACTTCACATCGAAAGTCGTCTAGTGATCAAGAATTTTTGATGATTCTTAACAAAAGACTATAAAAGCTCGTAGACGTTAATAACAACTAGTAACCAGCTAATAATAATTAGTAAACATCAAGTAAACAGATACTAAACATATAGAAACCCGATACTAAACAACTTGTATACATCTACTAAACAACTTTTATACATCTACTAAACATATAAAACCAGATACTAAACAGCTAGAAAACAACTTGTATACATCTAGTAAACAACTTGTATACATCTAGTAAACAACTTGTATACATCTACTAAACAACTTGTATACATCTACTAAACATATAGTAACCAGCTAATAAAAACTAGTAAGCAACTAATAGACATCTACCAAGCAGATAGTAACCATCTAATAATAGCTAGTAATCAAAGTCCAAGCAGTTCAACCGCCATCATGAATCACGAAAACCAGATGAGTATTGTAATAAAAGAGTTTATTAAACTTATTCAGAATCTTACACAATGATGCCTTACTCATACAAATAGTATACAATTAGAATAGAACTAGAAAACTAGAACTAGAAAAATAGTTGACAACAAAAACCGATATTACCAGGTCCCAACACCTCTATCATAAACTTGAATCAGAAATTAAATTGAATGACGCTCCTATGCTAGCTAATGATGCTTTCGAAATATGATATAATATTATTATGGGTTAGAACAAATAAATGCTTTAAAAATAATCCAACATCTGAGAAAGATTACATTGTGAGACCTATTTTACATCTATTGTGACGAACCCGCCTAGAAGGCGCGTGCGCCACAATAAGTACCACTTTCGTTATTATAGCTTTAAGAGAAATACAGTGAATTATAATAAATGTTAAGTTTAATTAAGAATAAATAAGTCACAGCTAAGTTCAGAACCCTGGGCGGCAACGCCAACCGATAGTTCATCAAGACATGTTAAATACTAGAAAAGCGAAGGAGCTAAAATACCAGAAGTAGGAAAATACTAGAAATCCCGAATAGAGGAAAAGGCCGAAAAATGAGGGAGGGTCACGCGGCGATCGTGGCGGCTCTCTTCTCTCGGGGTCGCGGGACGGAAAAGACGTGTGTTTCGGACACGGCTTAACGAGGTTTAAAAAGTCACGCGTGCTCCTCGAAATAGCGGAGCGGAGGCGATCAAGTGCTGGAGAGTGACCACGCGGGTGACACGCGGCACACATATATATACATAAGCAAGTCAGCTAAGGTTAGTACGGTCAGTTTCTCATGTGCTGAAGACGGTGTAGCGGACCCGAGTGAGGACAAAAGGAATGAATAAACGGTGAAGAATATCTAATTGCATTACTCGAACGTGTGTTTCCTTTTCGTAGTTAGGCACCAAAGCTAACCTTACTTTACCCCGCCCACACCGCTGCTAGGGACCTGGATGTGGACCCCCTTCCCGTCCGGTCTAGTAGTTTCCTGCCTCTCCCGTAGTTTTGGGATGCGTGCGTGGACACCCTTCCCGCCGTATCCACAATCCTAGTTTTCCCGCCGCCTCTGTAGGTTTTGGGGATTCGCGCGTGGACACCCTTCCCGCCGTATCCACAAGCCTAGTTTTCCTGCCTCTCCCGTAGTTTTGGGATTCGTGCGTGGACACCCTTCCCGCCGTATCCACAATCCTAGTTTTCCCGCCGCCTCTGTAGGTTTTGGGGATTCGCGCGTGGACACCCTTCCCGCCGTATCCACAAGCCTAGTTTTCCTGCCTCTCCCGTAGTTTTGGGATTCGTGCGTGGACACCCTTCCCGCCGTATCCACAATCCTAGTTTTCCCGCCGCCTCTGTAGGTTTTGGGGATTCGCGCGTGGACACCCTTCCCGCCGTATCCACAAGCCTAGTTTTCCTGCCTCTCCCGTAGTTTTGGGATTCGTGCGTGGACACCCTTCCCGCCGTATCCACAAGCCTAGTTTTCCTGCCCCTCCCGTAGTTTTTTTGGGATTCGTGCGTGGACACCCTTCCCGCCGTATCCACAAACCTAGTTCCTCCGCCATCCTGGGGCTCGTGCGCGGCCCCGCGCTCGTGCCGACTTACGCCCGCGAAGCAATCTCCCGGCTCGGCCTCGCCCGAAGGTCCAGCCCGGTGGATTTTTCGCCTCCGACGCGAAACCCGACTTACGCCCGCAAAGCAATCTCCCGGCTTGGCCTCGCCCGAAGGTCCAGCCCGGTGGATTTTTCGCCTCCGACGCGAAACCCGACTTACGCCCGCAAAGCAATCTCCCGGCTTGGCCTCGCCCGAAGGTCCAGCCCGGTGGATTTTTCGCCTCCGACGCGAAACCCGACTTACGCCCGCAAAGCAATCTCCCGGCTTGGCCTCGCCCGAAGGTCCAGCCCGGTGGATTTTTCGCCTCCGACGCGAAACCCGACTTACGCCCGCAAAGCAATCTCCCGGCTTGGCCTCGCCCGAAGGTCCAGCCCGGTGGATTTTTCGCCTCCGACGCGAAACCCGACTTACGCCCGCAAAGCAATCTCCCGGCTTGGCCTCGCCCGAAGGTCCAGCCCGATGGATTTTTCGCCTCTGATGCGAAGTGCAAGACCCCGGCCAGCCCGTTAGGCCGCCACCCAGGAACCGGACTCTGCATGACCAACGTCATCTGCTTTTCTTCGACGTGAATAAGGACCTCTGGTGAAGACTCCCCCCCAAAGTTACCTGTTCCCCCGTGGAGTGGAACCCTCTAGTCCGGCGTTTCGGTGATTTACAAATTTTCTTGTAAAGGACTCTGGATCTGACTGAGATCTGTATCCCGGCCGAGAAAGCATCCTTACAAGTGGCGCCCGAGCAGGGACACCGAGACTAGCGGGGCATTTATCCAAGTGGCCTAAAGAACCACCGTGAAAAGGGAAGATTCGCCCGGAGAGTCGAGACGACCGCCCCTACCCAGAGTCGGGGAGGAATCGTAGGATTTAAGAAGGAAGTCCGTCCAGGAAAACAAGACGATGAGTACCCCTAAGGAATCAGACGGTGAGTCCGAGGAAACCGATTTTATCAAAAACCCTGGTGTAGGAGTTCGCTGGATATATGCTCGCCGAAAGGACGAACTCAACTCACTCGCCGTTGAGTTTGGCTTTAAAGCGGATGGTACCGTCGAGGAGGCCAGGAGGACGTTCGCTAACCTAGTCAACACAAGATCCTTCCCACAGCGGGTGTGGACTCGACTAGCTCAGTTGCAGGAACAGTATAGCAGTCGGGCCCCGAGCCCTAACCCTGCGGGGAAGAACGATGAGATGGGACAATTTGCGGAGTCCCTCCGGATCCCCGTCGGCTCGGACGCCGCGCCGATCAACGCCGATCCAACGCGTCTTCGAGGGATACATCCAGGGACGACACGCGGCATCCTGACGCCGCCAGGAGATGTTCGCCCAGCCACCGGCCTACAGGAAAAAAATGTGCAAGGTAACACGACTCTCACCCAACGTTTGCTCCCCGAGAAGATGCATAAGTGGAACCTACGGTTCGACGGTAGCTCAGATCCGTTGGCTCTCGTCGCCGCACTCGAGGAGAAGATGACGACATACAGGATAAATCCGGACGAGATCCCCCGGGCCATGTCCGAAATTTTCGAGGGCTCGGCAGCAGGGTGGCTCCGCACTAGCCATCTGCAATCTGCCTCTTGGGAAACTTTCCGAAGGGAATTTCTGGATTTCTTCCTACCTCCCCGATATTTCGAAAGGTTAGAGGACGAGATTCGCACTCACATGCAGAGGAAAGGAGAGTCTTTCAAAACTTATCTGATCGAGCTCAGGACGAAGATGCAACAGGCTGGGTACCGAGAAGAGGAAGAGTTGTACCGGGCATACGAGAACATGGCTCCCGAGTATCGGCTGTATATCAAGCGCGGCGAATGCGCGTCATTGAAGCAGCTGACACACATGGCTACCGAGTACGAGAGTGTCAAACAACTCGAGTTGATTCGAGGGGGAGCCCCAGGAATGACGGGCGGAAACAGCGAGGGATCGCGACTTCGACGGTCGCCGAATCCCTTCCGGAGCCCGGAGAGTACTACACAGGCAGGTCGCGTGACCCACCGTATGATCGAGCAAGGAACCTCCCGAGTAGACGTGCAACGGGCCTGCGGCCGCTGCGGTGAGAACGGACACTTCCGTCGAGACTGTCCCAACCCACGCCGCGACTTCTGTTGGGATTGTGGTCGAGTGGGAGTTTTAACCATACAGTGCTGCCGTCGGGATGCCTCGGGAAACGGAGGACGTCTCCGCCGGAATCTGGGTGCGGCGGAGACGAACGAAGCATCGGTTCGACCCCAGCAAACCCCCCGTTAAGGGTACACGGTGGGCTCATCACGGCAGCGATAGAAGTCGGAGGCAGATGGGTGGACGCCACCGTCGACACTGGGGCATCAAGGAGTTTCGCCAGCGAAAGTTTTACAAACCTGGTCGCCCGCGCCGGCGAGGTTCGGGATGTGGACACTAGAATAGCGTTGGCCGACCGGTCATGTCTGGATGTTACGAAGTTGTGGCGAACTCCGGTCACGTTGGCGGGCACCACAGTACTATTACCCATGTTGGTGATGCCCACCATGTTGGATCGAGTGATACTTGGGATGGATTTCCTCAAGACCGCAGGAACGCGCGTGCGATGTGGGCAAGCCACCCTTGACTTGCAGCCCGAGCCACAAGCGGAAGGCGATCCGTTGTTACTCCCAGTGCTCATACCACCGAGGGACGATCGAGGGGAAGCAGTACGCCCCGTCAAGTTTAAAGTCCAATTGGGGACTGCCAGACAAGGAGGTCCAGAGGTTCTCAGACCGACGCCGAGGCGGGACACGGCTGCGATAGACGACACCGGGATACCCGCAGGGATGGGAGCAGGAGAGCACGACGAAGACCGACAAATCGTACCTTTGAGCCTGGGGCAACAAAGCTTCATCAACCGGGAGTTAGCTTTGTTCGAGAGTCTTCAGGGGGTTTCGCATGTCGCCGAACACCGTATCGTCATGCGCGACGATAAACCATTGAAGCAACGGTATTACCCCAGGAACCCCGCGATGCAACATGTCATCGATACCCAAGTAGACGAGCTGCTCCGCTCCGGAGCCATCGAGCCTTCCAGGAGCCCACACAGCGCACCAATCGTGTTGGTGAAGAAAAAGGCTGGCGATTGGCGCATGTGCGTTGACTACCGACAGTTGAACGCACATTCGGTGCCCGACGCCTACCCGGTCCCGAGGATCAACCACATCCTGGAGAAGTTGCGTCACGCACGGTACATCTCTACGTTGGATCTGAAAAACGGCTATTGGCAGATACCCATGGCCAGGGGTAGTCGCCAATACACAGCCTTCACCGTTCCAGGTCGGGGACTATACCAGTGGAAGGTCATGCCCTTTGGACTGCACTCCGCCAGTGCCACGTTCCAACGCGCTCTGGATAGCGTAATCGGGGCGGAGATGGAGCCGGTCGCCTTCGCTTACTTAGACGACATTATTGTCATTAGCGCTACAGAGGAATAGCACTTCGTTAACCTCGCCGAAGTGTTCCGCAGATTGCGGGCGGCAAATTTGAGGATAAATCCAAAGAAGTGTACTTTCTTCAAGCAAAAACTGGCCTACCTCGGTCATGTGATCAGTGGTGAAGGGATTCAGACAGACCCCGAGAAGGTGTCCGCGATTAATGGGTTGAAGACCCCCACCAACCTGAAGGAACTTCGCCAATGGATCGGGATGGCCTCATGGTATCGGAGGTTCGTCCCTAGCTTCGCGACCATCGTACAACCAATGACCGCCCTACTGAAGAAAGGTCAGAAGTGGACCTGGGGACCAGGACAACAGACCGCCTTGGAAGAGATTAGAAGATGCCTGACTACCGCCCCTGTGTTGGGTTGTCCGGATTTCGACCAGAAGTTTGTTTTACAGACTGACGCGAGTGACGTCGGTTTGGGAGCGGTGCTATCCCAGGACATCGATGGTCAAGAGAAGGTCATCGCATACGCTAGCCGCCGACTAACTCCTGCGGAGCATAATTATACGACGACAGAGAAAGAGTGCCTGGCCGTCATCTGGGCCATCAGGAAGATGCGGTGTTACTTGGAGGGCTACCGATTCGAAGTCGTTACCGACCACTTGGCTCTTAAATGGTTAAATTCTATCGAGAGTCCTTCCGGGCGAATAGCGCGTTGGGCTTTAGAACTGCAACAGTTCCAATTCGACGTGCGCTACCGACGAGGAAAGCTGAACGTCGTGGCCGATACACTTTCGCGACAGCCCTGTGAGGTGCTTCAAGGCGCTGTCGAGATCGAGGACCACTGCGAGTGGATCGGTAAGATGAAGAGCAAGGTACTCGAAGAGCCTGAGAAGTTCTCGGACTATATGCTAGAGAACGACCAGCTGTACAGGAATATGGGTTACCGAGCTGACGACGAGGACTACTTCCCGTGGAAACTCTGCGTGCCCACCCCCCATAGAGCCCGCGTCTTATACGAGTGTCATGATTCCCCGACCGCAGGACACTTGGGGGTCCGAAAGACGATCAACCGCCTGTCACAAAGATATTTCTGGCCCGGCATGTACCGCGATGCAAAACACCATGTTCGACACTGCGAGTCGTGCCAGAAATTTAAGACCGTTCAGACCAAAGCAGCCGGGAAAATGCTAACCCGCGTCGTAAACGAACCCTTTGACATTCTCTGTGCCGACTTCGTGGGTCCACTGCCCCGTTCGAAACAGGGGAACTCTATGCTTCTGGTCTTCCATGACGTGTTCTCCAAATGGGTAGAGCTGATCCCACTCCGGAAAGCCACCGCCGCTGTAGTACAGAGAGCGTTTCGGGAACGTATACTCGGGCGAGTGGGCGTCCCCCGGAAGTTCGTGTGCGACAATGGAGCCCAGTTCACAAGTCGGGCCCTAAAAGACTACTTTACCAAACTCGGCGTGGAAGTCCAGTACACGGCCCCGTATTGTCCGCAAGAGAATCCCACCGAGAGGACCAATCGTACAGTGAAGACACTGATATCTCAGCTGTCGGAAGACGACCAAAGTTCTTGGGATAGTATGTTGCCGGAGATTTCCCTCGCTATCAATAGCAGCATATCGGATTCGACGGGATATACTCCCGCATTTCTCACTCAGGGACGGGAGTTACGCCTGCCTGCGATGTTGTACGACGAACTTACCCCTGGATCGGGGGTCTTACATACAGGTCCTGAAGACAAGGCGTCGCGTCTCAAAGGAATCTTCGACATCGTGCGATCGAATCTACAACGAGCATCTCTAGAACAGGCGAGGCACTATAATCTTCGAAGGCGCGAATGGAGACCAACACTAGGGAGTCAAGTGTGGCTGCGACAACATCCCTTATCGAAGGCTGCCGAGGGGTTCGCCGCCAAACTCGCTCCCAAATATGACGGTCCCTATACCGTCGCGAAGTTTACGTCTCCAAACTTGGTTCGCCTGCGGCGCCCGGGAGACCGACGGCGAAGGATCGCCAATATATCACAGCTTAAACCCTACTATGCGGTGGACACCCCCGACACGATCGACGACGGCATCACCGGGGCGAGCGACCCGGCACGGTAAGCGCCCAGAACCGCGGGATAGTTTTAAGATCAATGATTGTAATAGGTTAAGATTGACGGGTCCTATGTTAGCTACACCGTTAGGTAGAGAGTTCAGAAGATAGGGTTATACCAATAAGTCTAGACTAATATTCCAGATGGACGAGGTAATCGTGGTATCCGACGACTCCGGCGACACCGAGGCCTTCCACCCGGGGGCAAACTACGGGGACGGCCGTGAAGAAGAAGAGGAAGAGGAGTCCCCCACCTCCGAAGGTGAAGCCGAGGGCGGCTCAATGGGAGTAGACGGCGACGATTCCCAGGATCCCGGCGACCCACATTTTGCTGGACTTCGCGGAGGTCTGTGGAGTCCCCGACCCGGGCAGTCGCGTCGAGGCTACCAGCCGACGTCGCCCCAACCGGCCTCGTACCGCCTCGACGATGACGAGGACAGCGCCAGCGACCACGAGGCTGACCGATTCAGTCGACCCCCACGCTCCGGCTACAGCTCACCGTACGGCCATCCCCAAGGACGACGACCCGGGGAGCCGTACTACGCCGAGTCGCGACAATCAGAATCGGAGGAGGACTGCCCGTGGACCAGACGCGATCCCCGGGCGGGCCATCCGAGGTATTCTCGGCCCGGACAACCACAGTTTCCGGACGTAGAACACTTCTACCACCATTCGACCGAGGATCAGGTGTGCAGGTACGCCGGACACGTGTCGCTCATGCGCATCGACGTCCGATCGGTACTTATAAAGGTACCTGGACTACCTGCGCAAGGGCCATATGCAGATGAACCTCCATCCCCACCCCCATGCCCGGCACTTGAAGCCGGCGAAGGAGGTAACCTCGAGGCCGATCGTTCGCCGTACGACGTAACAGCCCAACTAGAGGGGGAAGCTGCTAAGGGATCCGAAGGTCTAACAGCTCCTCCCCGACGAGTTTTGACGACCCCAGCCACGCTCTCTCAAGGGGTCCAGACGTCCCCAATAAGAGAGGACCATCGGCAGGAGGTGTCCGACCAGGGAACCCAGACCTCGCCGCCCAACCGGCAGGACCTACGTCGCTTGACTCAGACGCCCGAGATGCAGGTGCCTTACGACGAGGGGCCTATCAGTTCGAGACACGACGTCGAAATCTCAACACCGATCCTTCCGTGTTCCGAGTATCTGGCCGGCTTCGAGTTGGTCACGGACACCGAGGACGATGATGAAGAAAGGCCCCTGTTTCGCCGTTCCTTTGTGGCGTCACCTCAGCAGGACCAGACGGCCGAGACCATACCCTCCGGAGCCTACATCGAACGTTCCCGCCCGGAGAGCGGGAGGAACCTTTGGTCCACGACACGAGAGGATGGGAACCCCCAACGAGCCTCCAATTGCGCCCACCCTGGCGAACCACTTACTGAATGGGAGAATCAGGTGCTCGAGCAAGTCCTCACGGATCTGTCGGGAGTTAGGTTCCCCGAACCTACCATTGACGCGGTTCTCAGACGCGCGCAACCAGTGACCGAAACGAACGCGTCACCCACTTCCACGGCGGAGGTAGATCGGTCGGCACACACGGAGGACGACCTATGCCCACTACCAGAAGGTTGGATCGGGGGCAACAATTTACGCTTCCTACCCCGACGCGTCATAAGCCAAATAGAGTCGAAGGTGGCTACCCGTATCGGTCGCGGACGTCGAGTGCGAATAGCCGTCGGAGCGGGCGCCTATAAGTTCATCGTCACCATCAAGGACG